>NC_072053.1:61517611-61827499 GCF_027791375.1 Indicator indicator | reverse complement strand
ATAAATTATAAATATAATATAAAGACCTGACAGAGCTGATATGACTACATCAGTCTCTGACTTCTTTGAAGGAAGTCTTCAAAGGAGATACATGTATAACACATTTCTGTTTGGAACCAGTTATCTTTATAGATTCTCTTTGATCATAACTTCAGTGGTATACACATCATATTTTCCTATTCTGGTTCTAGATTGGTTATCTGTCTCACTTTCCTTTTTCCCTCTTTTAGCAGAGCTTCTTAAATGATGGATATTTGCAACAAGGAAACATGGGTTTGACTATAATGCTTTCTACCTTTGTGATTTTGTATTGAGCCTAGAACACTCTGAGCTGTCTAGAAGATGTGTTCTCATGATAGAGGAATGCATGGTCTTTATTTGTGCAGCTGTTTCTGAGTGCCAGGAATTATAGTCTGTTTGCAACAACTATCAATTTACCAGTATATGATTGAATAGTGATAAGTCTGAAACACAAGCAATTATACGGGTGAACTATTATGTAAAAAGCTCTAGAAACATCAACATTTCTTTTTTAAAATGTAAGTGGGAAAAGGAAAGCTCAGCATGAACAATTTCTGTCTAGAAATAAGAAATGTAGCTATCTGTGTTTGTTGATATGGACTATACCATAACATGAAACACCCTTTCCTTTCTCCACAGCAAAACATGCACCCCTTCAGGGTTACATAAAAGCTGCAAGATGAAGTGGAAAGGTGTAGGAGCATTAGGGAGGCTGAAATGGAGATAGACTGGTGAGCCAGGCTCTGCCCTGCCTGCAACAGAAGTGGAGGCACCTGCCACCTAGCACCCAGGAATAAGGGGCCCCTGTACCAGGGGGCAGATACAATGAGAGGCACATGAACAAAAAGAGAGTCCTCTGCCCTTCTGCCACCAGGCTAGCAATAACAAAAAAGAAGATGAGGGAAGGTGGAAGCAGGTTCCTAGTTGTTGTGGTAGGGCCAAACAGGCCCAGCACAAAACCCAGACAGACTCTGATGTGTCTAGACATGGTTCCCCTCTCTCCCCTCCTTCCTGCAGAAAGCTGAGGTAAGGTGGGAAAAGGAACGAAGGGGACAGGACCATGCGTGTCTGGTAAACAAGTTTGCTTCTGGGGTAAGAGGACATATACAGGCCACTGCTCCTGCCTGACCAGGCCTGTGTTTCTGCCTTTTATGGCCACAGCCTGGTGGAACCCCTTTTCATTGGGTAACTGTGTGCTGACTTCAGCTGCCCTATCAGCCCAATTGAATCTCGAGGAAAATATATATACAGGCTGATTTCTAGCCGCCTTGCCTTGCTTGAATTGCCTTGCTTGAATTGTCTCAGACCCGCCTTGCCTGAAGTTGCCCGCTCCAGAGCCTGGGATAAAGCCACAAGCCTACACACAGCAAGCCTGAGAAGCCACAAGCTTAGGAGCTGGAGCCAAGCCTGCTTCTCCTTGCAACCAGAATTTTGCTGTGCCTCAGTTTACCCAGGACAAGGCAAGTACCTGTCACGAAGAACACATCAAAAACTGCCTGCCATCTGCTGAAGCTTAATCAGCTCAAGACCGCATGGCCTTTCTTGCCAGCAGCCTGCTGAGCCTGGCACACAAGAGTGCCCAAAGCCTCAACAGCTAATACACAGCAGCAGCACTCCCCACTTGGTTAGAATCAGCGGTGAGTAATGAATTCCTTGCCTCCTTGGCTTAACAGTTCTTGTAGAGTCTCCCCTCATGTGGTTGAGCACCATTTCGCTCCTGGGGATTCTCTCTTTCTTATATTCCTACTGGCTTGCAGAAAATTGTTAAATTGTTATAGTTGCCTAAATACTGTACATTCCCATTGCAAATATACATTCTAACTGTACATTGATATGTTTTGGCAATTTTTCATATTAAAAAAAGTTATAAAAGTTATTAATATTTGCCATATTTTTCATAAATTAAATAATATATTCCTTGCATAGTAGTCTGAGTCGCAGGCTTCCCCCTTCCTTTCCTACATGCACCCCCCCCCAATCCTTGAGATAATTTTACATAATAGGTATGAGGTTCTGGGGGTAGAGGGGAATGAAGATGGAGACAAGGATCCATCCAGTGAGTCACCCAGGGCTTGTCACTCATGCCCACACCTTAGACTTCTTCAAAGAGGAAGAAAAGGAGGATAATTGTAGAAGGTGACTCGCTGGCCTTGCAGAACAGGTATGAGGCTCTACAGAGAAACTACTTGTGAGTATAGAGGGCTCCGGAGCGGTGAGTATCAAATGGTGACACCTGTCCCAGAGGGGATAAGGAATCTAGGGCAGGAGTTGGCAGGGCTCATTGATAAGGCTTTAAACTAGATTTGAAGGGGGAAGGGGTTAATAATCTCATGTTTGCCTGTGACACACAGGGGGGCAGCAGAGCAGAGGCAGAGGGAAGGGTTACTAATAAGGGCTCTCAACTTGTCACCCTGAGGTGAGCCAGGGACAATGCACCGAGAGACCCAAAGGGAGTGAAGGGGGATTCACCTTGGGTGACAGGGCCAGCCCAGCTGAAGTGCCTCTATGCAAATGCACTCAGCTTGGACAATAACAGGATGAATTAAAGGCCACTGTGCTGCTGCAAAGCCATGACATAGTGGCTATTACTGAAACTTTGTGGGATGATTTCCATGACTAGAATGCAGGGATAGACAGGAACAAGCTCTTTAGGAAGGACAGGCAGGGTAGGAGGTATTGCCCTCTCCATCACTGACCAGTTGGAATTGGTGGAGCTCCACCTGGGGAAGGATGATGAACCAGTTGAGAGCATATGGGTTAAAGTTAAAGGGAAGACATAGGAAGGTGATGTTATTGTAGGGGTCTACTATAGGCCACCTGACCAGCAGAACCAAGCAAATGAGGCCCTACAGAAGCAGATAAAGCGGCTTCATATTCACAAGTCCTGGTCCTCATGGGGCATTTCAATCACCCTGACATCTGCTGGAGGGACTACACAGCAAGGCACCAGCAATCGAGGATGTTCCTGGAATGCATAGATGACAACTTCCTCCTCCAAATGGTGTACTGGTTTTAAGGCTATGCATTTAAAATGGCATGTGATATATTCTGTTTCAACAGTAGTGGTTTACAGATGGTGTGTTGCTATCACAATAGGTCGATATTTAGCATGTAAGTTGTTTCTTTGGTTTAAATGCAAGTTAAGAGATTTCAGGGATTATTTCCTCAGTTTGATTGGATTAGGAGGAAAACACAGTAATATCCTGGCGAAATCTGAGTTCAGCATTCCTGTTACAGAAGATTATCTGAGCAAATGGGACCCTAAAATAAACTGTTTGCTGTGCCTACTTTTGCTATTAGTGATAATAATACTATGCCTGCTGATAGCATTGTATAGAGACGTGCATCTGTCTAGGTGGAGGAGCAGGTGTAAGAGGTGTAAGTCTAATTCAAGCAGTTCCAGTGTTGAGGAGGACACACAAGCAGGAGAGGCTGAAGTTACAGGCAAGTGTAGGCAGGCAGGAGTTAATGGGAGAGTGGCTCTGAACAGCTGTGGCCACTACGCCATTGGAGGGGAGGAACCGCAGCCCAGAGCAGCCGTGGAAACCCTGCCAACATCTAAAACGGCGGCAGCAGCTTTACAAGCAGTGGCCATTAACGAGGCAAAGGCTTTCCCGCCCTCTGCAGCTGGAATGGAAGCAGCATCAACGGCAGGATCCCAGAGGGCACCTACCATTCCTGTGCAAAATCCCCCTGCTTCTGCCAATCCTGATATGAATTTAAAAGCAGCACCAGTGAATTTTATTGCTGCTTTGACCAGAAAGCCAAAATGTAAGGGACCTGCAGAAGGAGGTGCAGAAGGAGGTGCAGAAGGAGGTCAGGATCCTGCTGACCAGGATTCTTCTGCTGACCAGGGGCCCTCTGTTAAAAAAAAAAGATGTTTCTGATGAGGAAGAAAATGTTAGCTTTAGAAATCTGACTGATTTTATGAGGCCACCCATGGATGGTGGGGGTGCAGGACAGGATATGAGTCCTGCTAAATTAGGAACTATTGGAGGTGCCTCTTAAGGAAATAGCATGGAGACTTGCAGTAGGAGAATGGGGACAGCAGGTTCAAGAAGATGAGGAAGATGATAAGGATGACATACAGTCAGCTAATGCACCCAAGCAGGAAATTAGGCATGAAAGAGAGGATTATATTAGGGGAGATACTGAGCCAATCCTGAGCTGGTTAGGGAGATGCTATGACACCGGTGCTCCAGCTTTAGTGGTAGGTGACAAGTTAGCCTCGCAGCTGGCAACTCTTTTGAAAGATACCAGAACAGACAGGCATCTAGGCAGGTGTCTTGGTAAAGTTTCTCTGTAGGCATGCTTCCTATTTGCAGTCCTTGTGAGGTGCCTTAGTAGAGATGATTTACCATGGAACCCTTGCCCTTGGAACACGATGGATGAGGGACTTTAGAGTTTGTGAGAGTTTGCTGTGAGAGAAGTAATGTATGGAGATCATAATATGCGGAATCCTGATGAAATTCCTATAGGAACAGGTCTTGCTAAAAAGCTCATTAAGCTTGTTCCTCCTAATTATGCTACCATTCTGGCAAGCAGAATTGTGATGAGAAATTATGGTGGAGTGCCTCCTACTGTTGGCCATTTCAACTGACTAAATGAGGCAATTAGGCTGGAGGTGAGGAGAAAGTTCTTCACAGAGAGAGTGGTTGGCCATTGGAATGGGCTGCCCAGGGAGGTGGTGGAGTCACCATCCCTGGAGGTGTTCAAGGGGGGATTGGATGTGGCACTTGGTGCCATGGTTTAGATAGTCATGAGGTGTAGGGTGACAGGTTGGACTCAATGATCTTTGAGGTCTCTTCCAACCTTCTTGATTCTATGATTCTATGAATTGGAGAATCGTCTCACACATGTTTCTTTGGTTTCAGCCAGGCAGTCACGTGGGAGTATCTGGATAATTCTGCATGCCCAGTTTGGTGAAAACATGAACAGGTGGGATGGTCAACCAACTTCTGATCTTTTCAGAGATTGTGGTAGCAGATGGCAGAGCCCAACATAACAATACCAAAAGGGTAGCTGTCACTTCCTCAGTTTCCCAGATCAACTCTAATTGCTCCAACAGTGACTTTGACACTAAGTGCTGTGTCAATTGTACATGTAGCTGTAATCCCCATAATTAGGGATGCCCTGCCTCCTGCCAAGGAGAAGAAAGGGATGATGAAGATAACAGAGTCTATTGGGATGTATTCATTCAGTGGCCTGGCACTTCAAAATTTCAGAAGTACAGGGCTTTGGTTTACACAGGAGCTCAGTGCACCATAATATCATCAAATTATCAAGGGTCAGAGATAAAACTATTCAGGGACTCACTGGTGGATCTCAAGAGTTGTCTACGATAGAGGTTGATGTAAGTTTAACTGGGAAGCAGTGGAAGAAACATACTATTGTAACGGGACCTAATGCACCTTGTATTTTGGGAATTGACTTTCTGAGAGAAGGGCGTTTTAAAGACCCTAAGGGTTACAAATGGGCTTTTGGAATAGCAACTGTAGAAACTGACGGAGGAAAATTGAAGTTTTCTATTAGACCTGAGCTTTCAGATGAATCTGCAGTTGTGGGACAACATGAGATAGAGGATGTGAAGTTGCTGCTTGCTCCTTAAACTGTGCATCACAGACAATACAGAACCAACCGTGACTCTTTGGTGCCCATTCAAAACTTGATTCGTCAGTTGGAGAGTCAGAAGGTCATCAGCAAAACTCATTCACCTTTCAACAGTCCAATCTGGCCTGTGAGAAAGCAGAATGGAGAGTGGCGTCTGACAGTTGATTTCCGTGCCTTGAATGAAGTAACTCCACCCATGAGTGCAGCTGTACCAGACATGATGGAACTCCAATATGAGCTGGAATCCAAGCAGGCCAAATGGTATGCTACCATAGACATTGCTAAAGCTTTCTTCTCTATTCCCATAGCAGAGGAATGCAAGCCTCAGTTTGCCTTTACCTGGAGAGGAATACAGTATTTAATTGTTTACTCCAGGGGTGGGTCCATAGTTCAAGCACCTGTCATGCAGTGATCCATGAT
The DNA here is from genome assembly GCF_027791375.1 of Indicator indicator. NCBI lineage: Eukaryota > Metazoa > Chordata > Aves > Piciformes > Indicatoridae > Indicator > Indicator indicator. Next base: position 61,821,448 of record NC_072053.1, on the reverse strand, counting down.
GCTTTGGAGAAAGGTGGAGCTCCAGAACACATTCAGTTCATTCATGATGTCATTGTCTGGGGTGAAACTGCTGAAGAAATCTTCGAGAAAGGTAACAAGATAACTGACATTGTCTTGCAAGCTGGTTTTGCCATTAAACAATATAAGGTGAAAGGACCTGCCAGAGAAATCCAGTTTCTGGGAGTGTGGTGGCAAGATCACATCCCAATGGATGTGATAAACAGAGTCTCCACCTTGGCAAATCCCATCAATAAGAGAAATTCTATGTTTCTTAGGGATAGTGGGATTTTGGAGACTGCACATTCCTGGATACAGTCAGACTGTGAAAACACTTTATGATGTGACTCAAAAGAGAAACAGTTTCTAGTGGGATCCTAAGCAACAAGGAACCTTTGACCAGATAAAGTGAGAAGTAGATCAAGCAAGGGGTTTGGGACCTGTCTGAACTGGTCCAGACATTAAGAACATTCTGTACATGATTGCAAGTGACAACGGTCCAACCTGGTACTTAAGGCAGAGAGCTCCAGGACAGACACGAGGACATCCACTTAGTTTCTGGGGTCATGGCTACAGAGGCTCAGAGGCAAATTATACTCCAACTGAGAGAGAGATTTTAGCTGCTTATGAAGGAGTAAAAGCTGCTTATGAAGTGATCGGAAGTAAGTCACAACTTCTTCTAGCTCCTAGATTGTCAGTTCTGAATTGGATGTTCAAAGTTAAACGTTGCTCTCCACATCATGCGACAGATGCTACATGGTCTAAGTGGATGGCTCTGATAAGTCAGCTTGAATGGGAAACCTTGAGCAACCTGGTCTGGTGGAAGTGATCACAAACAGACCAGAAGGCAGTGACTGTGCCTCCAGAGGAGAATGTAACTCATGCTGAGGAAGCTCCTCCTTACAGTAATCTTTCTGATGATGAAAAGGTAACCCATGCAACTACAGACCAGTCAGCCTTACTTCCATTCCTGGAAAGATGATGGAGCAGCTCATCCTGGAGGTCATCTCTAACCACATGGAAGACAAGAAGGTTATCAGGAGTAGCCAACATGGATTTACCAAGGGGAGATTCTGTCTAACTAATCTGATAGCCTTCTATGAAGTTATGACCAAGTGGGTAGATGAGAGAAGAGCAGTGGATGTCATATATCTTTGATATAAGCCTTTGATACTATCTCCCATAACATCCTCATAGAAAAGCTCAGGAGATGTGGCATAGATGGCTGGTCAGTGAGGTGGATTGACAACTGGCTCCACAACAGAGTTCAGAGGGTCATCATCAGTGGCACAGAGTCAACTTGGAGGCCTGTGGCAAGTGGTGTTCCCCAGGGTTTGGTACTGGGTCCAGTTTTGTTCAATATCTTTATCAACGACCTGGATGAGGGCGTTGAGAGTACCCTCAGCAAGTTTGCTGATGATACAAAACTGGGGGGGCTGGCTGACACCCCATCAGGCTGTGCAGCCATCTAATGTGACCTGGACAGACTGGTGAGCTGGGTGCAACCTCATGAAGTTTGATAAGGACAAGTGCAGGGTCCTACATCTGGGGAGAAATAACAACATGCACCAGTACAGGTTAGGGTCTGCCCTGCTGGAAAGCAGCTCCACAGAGAAAGACCTTGGAGTGCTGGTGGACAGCAAGTTCTCCATGGAACAACAATGTGCTCTTGTGGCCAAGAAAGCCAATGGTATGCTGGGATGCATCCAGAAAGATGTGTCCAGCAGGTCTAGGGAAGTTCTTCTACCTCTCTACTCTGCCCTGGTGAGACCACACCTGGAATACTGCTTCCAGTTTTGGACTCCCCACATCAAGAGAGACAAAGAGCTGCTGGAGAGAATCCAACAGAGAGCCACGAGGTTGATTAGGGGACTTGAGCATCTCCCCTAAGAAGAGAGACTGAGATCCCTAGGGCTATTTAGTCTTGAGAAGAGAAGACTGAGAGGGGATCTGATCAATGTCTATAAATATGTGAAGGGTGGGTGTCAAGTGGAGGGGGCCAAGCTCTTTTCAGTGGTTCACAGTGATAAGACAAGGAACAATGGGTTCAAACTTGAACACAGAAGATATCACCTCAACAGACTTTCAAAACCGACCGGGATGCCTTCCTGTGTGGACTACCATAAACGTTTCTGCTCTGTCAGGGGGGTTGGACCCAATGATCTCTTGAGGTCCCTTCCGACCTCTGATATACTGTGATACTGCGATACTGTGAAAAGAAATATGCTTTGTTCACAGACAATTCCTGTGATCTTGTTGGAAACAAGCAAAGATGGAAGTCTGCAGTGTGGAGTCCAACATGCAGAGTTGCAAAGGCAAAAGAAGGAGAATCTAGTTGATTTCAGAGGTAAAAGCTGTCCAGCTAGGTCTTGACATAGCTGAACGTGAGAGATGGCCAAAGCTTTATCTCTACACTGACTCATGGATGGTAGCCAATGCCTTGTGGGGTTGGCTAAAAGACAGGAAAAGGAGTGGATGACAGAGAAAAGGAAAGGCTATTTAGGCTGCAGATCTGTGGCAAGATATTGTTGCTCGCATTAAGAGAATCCCAGTGAAAGAGAGACACATTGATGCTCACATCCCTAAGAGCAAAGCTAGTGAGAAACAACAACACAACCATCAGGCAGATCTAGCTGCAAGAGTTTCTCAGGTAAACACAAACTCTGATCTTGATCTTGACTGGAAACACCGAGGTGAGCTGTTCTTAGCTCAGTGGCCCATGATTTGTCAAGACATCAATGCAGAGATGCAACCTACCGATGGGCTCGTGACAGATCCATTGACATTTCCATGGATGCTATCACACAAGTCATCCATGACTGTGACATTTGTGCTGCAATTAAGCAGGCAAAGCGAATCAAGCCCTCATGGTACGGTGACCGATGGTCCAAGTACAAGTATGGTGAAGCCTGGCAGATTGACTACATCACTCTACCTCGTTCTCCATCTGGTAAGCAGTATGTGCTGACTATGGTAGAGGCAAGCACTGGATGGCTGGAAACTTATCCAGTTCCTCATGCAACTGCACGTAACACCATTCTTGGTCTGGAAAGACAAATCCTGTGGAGACACAGAACTCCAGAGAGAATTGAATCAGACAATGGAATTCATTTCAAGAACAATCTTGTAAAAAAACTGGGCCAAAGAGCACAGCATCGAGTGGATATTCCACATTCCCTACTATGCATCAGCTGCAGGAAAGATTGAACGCTACAATGGTTTGCTGAAAACCACTCTCAAAGCCATGGTGGGTGGATCTTTGAAAAACTGGGAGAAGCATTTAGCACAAGCAACCTGATTGGTGAATAGTAGAGATTCAGTGAATTGAGCTGGACCTCCTCAATCAGATTTGTTACAAAAGGAAGTCCCTGTTATCAGAGAAAAGAATCTGTTAGGCAAAATTGTTTGGGTATTTTTTCCTTCAGGAGAGGCCAAACCTGTCCGAGGGGTGGTTTCTGCTGAAGGTCCTGGTCATACTTACTGGGTGATGCAAGAGAATGATGAAATTCAGTGTATATTGCAAAGAAATCTAGCTTTAGCTGAGAGAGGTTGAATTCAGAGTGTGTAGATACAACACTGTGCCCAAAGGAAGAATCCATGAGGAATCTGCGGTGCATGAACCCTAAGAACCCTGAGAGCCCTGAGGCTCCAGAAGATCCCTGTTCATTTTCTTCACTCCATCTGTGAAGAAAGAAACTGTTTTCTGTTTTTCTGTTTTTTGAACTTTTGTATCATCTACATCTGAGATAGCTGGAAAAGGACTATGGATTTTATTTACTTGTTGTTTTAGATTAGATGGATAATAGTAGTAGCAGCCAATGGAATTGTTTAGAAGGGGTGGATTGTACTGGTTTTAGGGCTATGCCTTTAAAATTTTCCACAGATCTTGACTTGAAAATAGTAAGAATGTAAATAAATCACTACTGGGTGTAAAAAAGGAAAATGATAATTATCCTGAATGATTCCATTGGACGAATAGCTTCCTTAAGATTTAGTTCTGAAAACAAAGTTCAGTCTGGTCTGAACTGTTCTGTTGAACAGTCTAGCAGGGTGATCCACTTCTTGTTTCTTTCGCAGGGGAAGATTTCTAACAAGCCTCTGCTGGCCTTGACTGCTTGGTCTGGTATTAACCTTACCTGCTTCTCTCTCTCTCTCTTTCCTTTGGACAGGAGGGGGAGAAGACAGAGAGCCAGCTGTCCTGGCTTTCACCAGGAAGGTTTTTGTGCTGTTTCTGTTAACTGTAAATACCTGCAAATGTTGTAAATACTGTATATTTGTATATTTTAATTGCATTCTGTTGTAGATTCCATTGTACTGTCGCTTGGAAATATAGCTTTGTTTGCTTCTCAACCAAGCTAGTCTAGTGAAGTTAATGTTGGGGGCAATTTCAACCCACCACATGGTGGCGGAACCAACAAGAAAAGGTGCTGTCCTGGACTTTGTTCTCACTGACAGGGAAGGGCTTGTGACCAGTGTGAGGCTCAGGGACAACCTTGGCAGCAGTAACTACAATGCGTTAGAATTTAATATCCTCAGGGCGTCTAGGAGGATGTATTCCATGCTTACGACCCTGGACTTTAGGCATGCAGACTTTGATCACTTCAGGGATCTGCTGGCCAAAGTATCACAGGACAAAGCCCTAGAGCAAAGGGGGGCCTGGGACACCTGGTCAGTGTTCAAGGATCACCTTCTCTGTGCTCAGAAGCAAAGTGTACTGACAAAGAGTGAGGCAGGAAAGAATGCTAGGAGACATGCCTGGATGAATGAAGAGCCTCCACACACCGTGTCACACAAAAAGAAATTGTACAAGGAGTGGAAGAAAGAACAGCTAGAATGGGGGGCATATAAAGAAACTGTCAAAGCAGCGAGAAAACTGGTCTGAAAAGCTAAAGCTCAGTTAGAATTCAATCTAGCCAGGGAGACCAAGGGGAATAGAAGAAGTTTCTCTAGGTACACGAATGGCAAAAGGAAGACTAAGGAAGGTGTGGGCCCCCTGAGAAAGAAAACAGGTGAACTGGTGACAAGTGACATGGAGAAGGCTGAGGTTTTTGATGACTTCTTTACCTCTGTCTTCACTGGCAAGGGCTCCAGCCACACTCCCAAAATCACAGAAGAAAATGGCAGGGGCTGGAAGAAGGATCTGCCCATTGTGATTAAAGATCAGGTTTGTGACCACCTGAAGAACTTGAAAGTGTACAAGTCCATGGGACACGAGGGGATACACCCATGGGTACTGAGGGAACTGGCGGTTGAGTTCACTAAACCATTCTCTATTATATTCCAAAAGTTGTGGCAGTTCCGGAAAGTCCCCACTGACTGGAAAAGAGGAAACATAACTCCCATTTTTAAAAAGGGAAAGAAGGATGAGCCAGGGAACTATAGGCCAGTCAGTCTTACCTCTGTGTCTGGTAAGATCATGGAGCAGATCCTCCTAGAGGCACTGCTAAGGCAGAAGAATAATGAAGAGGTGATTTGGTACAATCAACATGGCTTTACCAAGGGCAAATCATGCCTGACAAACCTGGAGGTCTTCTATAACAGTGTCACAACGTCACAGAGAGGATGAGAGAGAGCAACTGACATAATTTGTCCGGACCTGAGCAAAGCCTTTGACACTGTCCCTCTTGGTGGATAAAGAACTGGCTTGAGAACCATACCCAACCAGTGGATGCCAATGGGTCTATGTCAAAGCGGAGGCCAGTGAGAAGTGGAGTCCCTCAAGGATCAGTACTGGGACCAGTCTTGTCTAACATCTTCATTGGTGACATGGCACTGAGCGCATCCTCAGCAAGTTTGACAACTACACCCGTATTGTGTGGTGTGGCAGACATGCTGCAGGGAAGGGATGGCATCCAGAAGAACCTTAACATGCTGGAGAAGTGGCCCATGTCAACCTTGTGAGGGCAGGATTCTGCATCTGGTTTGGGGCAAGCCCAGGCACCTCTATAGGCTGGGCAGTGACTGGCTTGAGAGCAGCCCTGAAGAAAAGGACTTGGGGGTGCTGGTAGATGAGAAGCTCAATATGAGCTGCCAGTGTACACTTGCAGACCAGAAAGCCGACTGTATCCTGGGCTGCATCAAGAGAAGTGAGGTCATCAGGTGGAGAGAGGTGATTCTCCCCCTCTATACCACTCTTGTGAGACCCCCATCTGGAGTACTGCGTCCAGTTCTGGAGTCCCTATTACAAGAAAGATATGCACATCTGGAACGTGTCTAGAGAAGGGCCACGAGGATGATCAGAGGGCTTGAGCTCCTCATAAGAAGCTCTTATGAGGACAGGCTGAGAGAGTTGGGGTTGTTATTTTTGGAGAAGAGAAGGCTCTGAGAATACCTTATAGGCGCCTTCCAGTATCTGAAGGGAGCCTAAAAGAAAGCTGGTAAGGGACTTTTTAGGGTGATAGAGCTACAGGAATGGATTCAATCTAGAGGTGGGGAGATTTAGATTAGATGTGAGGAAGAAGTTCTTCACCATAATGGTGGTGAGACACTGGAACAGGTTGCCCAGGGAGGTGATGGAAGCCCCATCCCTGGAATTTTTTAAGGCCAGGCTGGATGTGGCTCTGAACAACCTGATCATAGTGTGAGGTGTCCCTGCCCATGGCAGGGGGGGTTGGAACTAGATAATCCTTGAGGTCCCTTCCAACCCTGACAATTCTGTGATAAAAGGCCTGGTTGTCTTCTGGCATGTGTGGAAATTAGGCATGACCTTGCTAGAGTCACTGGAGTTATACCAACATCAGAATCAAGACCCAAAAATTGATGACTGTTTAGTTTGTTGGATACTGACATGAACTCTATTTGTCTCCCTGAGTTATTCTTGACTTCAGTGAACTGTTTCAAAGAACATCTCATATGCACTAAATGGGAAAGCTTTTCCTCATGTGTAAGGTTAAGGCCTGAATCATAATGTTTCCTTCTTAATCATGCAGCTGATATGTTACCTAAATGTTGTGTTTTTTGCAAAGAAGAACATTGTCCTTCAGGAACAAAGCCTCAAATATGCCCTGAACCAGACAATGGAGTTGGAGCCAGGAGCTCTGGTTTTCCAGGACATTGCCCAGGCTTGTCTGAACATGCCCTGGGGTCCAAGTGGGCAAGGTGTGTGTGCTTTTGGCTATGTTTAGAGAAAACCTGATTCTATAAGTTAAAGGATCAGGTTTCTATCTCTTAATCTTTGTTGCAAATGGCCATCATTGTCATGGGAATCTACAAATACTAGCCCAAAGGCTAAACAATTTGCCTTGTTTTACTGGAAGAAGCAGTAAGAGCTGCTGTAGACATTGCAGCTAATGAACCTCTCCATAACAGGCAAAGCTACAAAAGCTGCTGAGCCCAGAGCTGCAGGGACGAGAGCTGCTCAAATCCCGAGCACCGAAGATATCCCAAATCACAGCCCACCTGGACAGCCGCATCATCTGCCTGCCTACAGCATGCCAGGGACGCACCCTTCACAGAGAAGCTTCTCCCCAGCACAGCAGTGCCCATGCGTAGACATCACCCCCGGTCAGCGTGAGTTCAAACGTGCCACATATTCTTGGGATTATAAACACAGCAACGGAAGGTACTGGACTGAAGCGATTTGCAGTGAGTCACCCAGAAAATCTGATTTTTACAGGCATCAGTTAAAAGGTTCTGTTGATATTGGACGAGTTCTAGAGTTCCCCCTTGTGGACAAAGCTGGCATGTTGCCAAAGTTGTTTTTTGTTTTTACAGTTTAAATTACTGTTTGTTGTTTCTGGTTTTTGCTAATGTTGTTTAAATTGTTACATTTTCCTGCTTTCCACAATTGAATGTTTCGAATTAGTAAATAGGTTTTATTAATATTTTCCATGGAATTTTTATTAATAAAGTTATTTATATTTTTATTAATCAATCCACCAATTATTAAATATTAATAATGATAAGAAACATTATGTGCAATTTCCTTAGAAAAGAAAGTGGGAAGAGCAGCATCTGCATGTGTTTTCTTCTTATGTCTGGATAGAAATCAGAACAAAAGAAAGAAGTGCCTAAGAGTTCAGCTGAGCTCCTTCTTACTTCAATTAGGCATTAGATCTCTCAGTAGCAAAGCAGTATATCTCTATTTTAAGTATTTGCTTTCTGTCTTCATGAATGACTCTTCAGAGTACTCTATGCTTGGGGCAGTGAAAAAAAGGTCCTTGCCCTTTCAGCTGCTATATTAGTATTGCAGTATTTCAGTGTACTCTTTGGAGTCTAGAGACAGAGAGAACATCTGGCAAAAAATGCTATGAAATAACTTTTTAAATGTTTAAATAGCATAGTATTGGATAATTGAAGAAAACAAGCAATGGCTATTATTATAAAATATTTACACAGTTCTTTAAATGTATTTACTTTTAAGTAAAAACAAATATTTTCAGTGGCTAAAGAGCCTGCTGTCAAAGGTTGGTAAAACAGGTACATATATGTAAGGTTGGTATAACAGGAACACTTATTTTCCAATGCAGTAAATAAGACAAAATTATCTGGGAAAGAAAAGACAGGATGCAAAAGAAACCTGCTAGTTGAAAGAAATTAAAGAAAATTTAATTAAATAATAATGAATGTAAGAACATCAGTCATTTTCTATAACCTAACACTCTGTTAGTTAATTTATCTAACACTATCTTCAGAGTGTTTTATCTAACACTCTGTCCTCAGAGATGCTCAATTGACTTAAAAGTGGAAAGTGTTTAAAAGGCATAACTAGATTGGGATTTTTACATTTCAAGAGTCTGGCAAAGGACCTCGCTATGATAAAATAAAAACTTCTCTCCAATCAAACATTCATATATGTTTATATCCATTTTAGTGTGTGATTTGTTTGTTTCTTTCTTTTTGTTTCAAGACCAGAATAATGTTGAAATAATGTTGAGAGCGGAATAAGGACAGAGGAAAGCCAGACTGCTTTTTGGTATACCCAGTGATTCTGCAGCATAACCCTGATTAGAAGGCTAGAGTACATATCATGGCATATACAGAGAAATAAAGCCTACCGGATTTTTCTGCTGGAAATGTTACGTGAATAGAGAACAGTAAGTTCTTTGTATAATTTTAAATCATGTTAAACCGAATGTCACTTTGCCACAAAAGTGTTTGGTTTAGATCAATAAGTCTAAATGTTAAAAGCTTGATTAATTTCAGCTTGAATATGAAACTGCAGTGTCTTATCTGAATTATTTTCTTCATGTTCACAGTATTGTCCATGGAAAACTATGCTTAGGATCACCAGCAGGAGAGATCAGAATGCATTGTGAAGATATCAGAGATCCTGAATACAGAAAAAGACTAATGCATGCAGTCCTCAAAATATATTTTTTGTGAAGCACTGCATCAGCATCTTTCTGGTAAAAATAATTTGATTTCTGGTTTTTATTAAAAGGGAAACAAAAATCAGGTGAGGATTTTATTGCTGTTGCTTGATTATTTATATAAAAATGACCAAATAGACAGAAGTACATGAGCAAGAAATGAAATACCTAGATAGAAGACTGATATATGAAATAGAGAGACATGACATAGTAGAAAAAAACTCCAAACAATATAAAGGTAGATTCATGATAAGGAAAGATGGTGAAGCCTATAGGATTCATTTCCTTACTGTCTTCTGTTGAGTAAACACCATCTTGTTGTCTAGATTATATTAATATTTATTGCAAAACTGTACTAGTATGTCTATATAAGTGTATGTATTCATGTACATCTATATCGTTCATATACTGAGTTAACGAAAGGGTGTGTGGCCATGTTAGAAAAGACAAAAATTATTTACAGTCAAAGACTTGGTGTCATGTTCATGTTCTCATGGTTTTTTTTTGTTGTTTGCTTTTATATTTTTTAATTAAAGGCAAACATTGATGTATTTCACTGCCATGTGTTCAAATTGTGTGTTGAAGGCAAACTAATTTCTACCTATCTAACCAGGTGATATTTTTGCTGATGCTCTTACTAGGTGAGGTAGGAGATTCCGTGGAAACTACATGAACTTCATCTAGTGATAAATTCCTCAACAAGGCAAATTTTCTCAACTTTACTGTTTCCTTGAAATCAGATTGAAAGGAATGCTAAGTGAATGACAATTAACCTTTTCTAAAGGCTGCAAAACCTTGTACTGCAAAAATCCCTGAACAGACCTCAGTTTTTTAAATCAATATATTTGATGTTACAGACATAACTTTCTCAATGCATAACTGTATCATGAAACTACACAGGGGAAGGGATTAGTAACCTGTAATTACATGCAGCATGTGCTGAACTGCCTCAGATTACAGTAAAACTCTACTGGAGGACAGGTGAGTTCATTGGTTCCAATGTAGCCAAGGCTGTGAGTTGTTCCCACTGCTTGCATTCCCCACCCCTGCCAGAGCTTCAAGGGAAAACTCTTTTTTCCTTTTTTTCATCTTTTTATTGCAATGTCATTATTTATTCATTTATTTAGTAGCAAATGACTGTGTAGAATACTCAAATGTTTGCATCTGAGATAACTGTGAAGCCACTAATTTAAGGCCATTCAGAGTCTCTGTGCAAGGGAGTTGTAAATTATGCCATATTGAAACAAAGCCTCAGGATAAAGCCAAGTGAAATATTTGTGTTCATGAAGTACCCATTTTCCTACTTTTTTGATGATTACTGTTAGATGAAGCTGAAATCTTATTTACTGCTTAGAAGTACTAAGTACTGTACAGGTCCTTGCTCACATGAAGAAAATCAAGTGCTGAGCAATGCTACTCTACAGAAAGTGAGGCTTCCTAGTACCAGTCTGAGCAGTTCTAGAGCTTATTCACACACAGCCCCAAATCTCATGGCCATGCTTGTTTAAGAAAATACATATAATGGTAGATGGAATACAGAGCTCCTACACATCTGAAATCATTTTATGTCATCCAGAGCCTCCTTATGTCTGTTCAATTTACAGACTTCTTGATGATCAGAACTAGACATTAAATGTGAATCCATAAAAGCCAGACACTGCCTATGTCTGTGATTAGGACAACAGAAAGGCAGAATTACTCAACAAGCCTGCTCTGTATACCACCCACAAAACCAGTTTTAGTGATGATGCTATTCCATAAATACGACAAGTCAAGATAATGACCTGTAAATTTGAGTACAATACTGCTGCACTTCACAATTCAGTATACAGCTTGCTTCCTCATCAGCCTCTTTCCTTACCTTCTTGTGTTTGTAATAGTGTAGGCAGCCATTATGTTTCAGCACAAACCACCTCTTTCTCCAACCCTTCAATATTGCTGTCTGTGTTCGTTTATGCAAATATCCTCGGCAGGTAGGTCTGGGGGTGTTAGGGTACCGGCTGATATCTGATCCCACCACCATAGTTAGGATATCAGGACCTAAAATATCACATGAATAATGTGAAAACATAGGTCAAAAACTATAATCCAATCTGTAATTTTTTTAGCATCCCTAAAGGGTGTGGAGCAGGAAGGCACTGTTCTATCTCATGATCTTCTCCTCCTAATGTAGCTTCCAGAAGCAGCAAGGAGAAAAGCACCCTTCTTTTAACTGGTACTCAGGAATGAAACCAATTTTGTGTTGAGGACTAGTAATGAAGACTTCTGTGGACCTCTTAAAACAGTTTTCATGATCTGCCTTTAAAAGCAGCATCTTAGGCTCTTGCATTTTATCAGTTTAGAGAAGTAGCTGGATTTCATTGCCCAAATGGTTGTACATAAACTGATGTTTATACAAAACTTTGTGAGAGCGCTCTTAGGAGTACTTTCAGTCTCTCTTTTCTTACCCATGCTCTTAAGAATTCCCTTCTGTGTGTTAGGGTCTACTAACCTTTCCTGCTATTGGTGTCCCTCACTGAGGGCCCATTGAATGCTAACCATGTGTTAAAGTGTCTACTTAATGTGCAAAAGATAAGTGCTCAAAGAAGATGTTCGTTTGCAAGACTGTAAAAACATGTTATTGTTATCAAGGAGGTGCTGTGGCTTTGATTTTAAAGGCCTGAAATTCTGATTATATCAGAACTATTATGCTTCAGAGAAGGTGTCAACATGTTAAAAGAGGATTGAGAAGTATGACTAAGACACACTTTTATTTGCAAAATATTTGCTGGATTTGTCTTTTGGGGTCATTTGACTTTCTGAATGCAGCTTGTGTGCCAAGACTTAGAGCAGAGGGTGTTCCCTGAGGACTTAAAATTACCAACTCATCAAAGATTTAGCTACAAAAGACTGAACATACTCATAAATATAACAGTGTGAATGACACCTCTATAATTAAAGAGTGGCAAGTTAAATTTTTCACTGTAATGTAGATACATTGTAATTTATTGAATTTCCCATAAGCACTTCTCAGAACCATATCTGCAATTAAAGAAAGGCACTAGATTAACTTTCAGCATGTAAACATGGGGTTTAGTCATCACAAATTGAGGAAGAACATGTGCAGTTAGTATCATTGAAGCCTTGCTTCTGTGTTACTGCAAAAAGGATGCCTCATGAAATAATCTCTTTTTTCTCCTGATTAGTATTCAGATGTTGGTGACACAGAAATAACTACTGAGTACTCTGAAGCAAGCAGTGATGTCTCTCACTGAGGAAGCAGAATGCATAAATAAGGTATTTGCATCTCTGCCATCACTTTCAGGACTTTCTCGGTCACTTGTTATAACTCAGGAGAGCCAAAATCTGTACTCTCACATGTGCTCTTTGAGGAATACTTTGTATGTCTATTTTCTTCTGTATTCCTAGGAAGGTATAGATTAAAAAAATGACTTTGGCAATACTACTCTACTAAATACGAATGCATTAAGTTGCTAAATAAGATTTCTGTTTCATTCATCACTCAGCTTGTTTATGTTTTTGAATATGTGATCTCAAACTTACCTTTCCTTGCCAGATTGGCAGCCTCTGAATGTGGCATGCTGGTGACATCAGTTCCATTGACTGCTATCAGAATATCCCCAACCTGAAGCCCTGCTTCTTCAGCTGCACTGTCTTGATAAAGAAATTTAAAACATAAATGATTTAGAGTTAGGCTTTCAGGCTTGTTTACATGATAAAGCTTTTGCAGTAAAATAGCTATCTGTCCAACCAGTGATGGGTTATGCTTTGGGATTTTTGGGATGTCAACTTTTAGGCAAAGAAAGCTTTTCTGAACAACCCATTAACTGTTCGGATACTGGTTCAACATTACATAATCACTGGAATTGGAGAAATTTAATTAATAATGCCCTTTGGACTTAAGTAATTTAAAAGGGAAATAGGTATTTCAGTATCTGAGAGTTTTGACCAAAGTACAAAGGTCTGGTGCAATCTTCAGTAAAATTAATAGAGAAAACATCTATTATTCTGCTGTGTGTTGAATTTTAGACCAAAAGACAACTTTCTGTTCTCTTTTTGGTTAACAGAATTTGGCCACAGTATTTTATGAATTTTATCTTTAGGAGGAAGTAACATGGCAAGTCAACAAAGTGAATGAGGGACTGGATCAAGTTTGTTAATACATCAAACTTCTATTTATTTCCTAACTATTGCAAATCACATGCCCTCCTAGTAAAACAGGGCTCTGACACATGCCAGCTAGGAATGGAAGCAAATTAGGGAAGCTACATCAGGCAAATTATGCTCCATTCACGGGTACCAATACACAGATACTTAAAATCCAATAACAAATTTCTTGGACATAGATTTTCCTTCTCATGTATAATTAAGCATTTCTAATGTGCTGTCAAAAAACTACCTTTGACAATATTGTACCATGTCCATACTGCTTTAACGCTTGTATTTAAATATTGTGCAGTGTATATGGTGCAGCCTCACCTCTGTGCCCAAGAAGATCATAGAACAGGTCCTCCTGGAAGCTATGCTAAAGCACATTGAGGAGAGGGAGGTGATTTGAGACAGTCAGCATGGCTTCACCAAGGGCAAGTCCTGCCTCACCAACCTAGTGCCTTTCTACAGTGGAGTGACTGCATCAGCGGACAAGAGAATCATAGAATCAGTCAGGGTTGGAAGGGACCACAAGGATCATCTACTTCCAAGCCCCCCTGCCATGGGACACCTCACTCTAGATCAGGCTGGCCAGAGCCTCATCCAGCCTGGCCTTAAACACTGCCAGGGATGGGGCCTCAACCCACCTCTCTGGACAATCCATTCCAGGCTCTCACCACTCTCATGCTGAAGAATTTCCTCCTCACGTCCAGCCCGAATCTCCCCGCTTCCAGCTTTATTCCATTCCCCCTAGTCCTATCACTACCTGATAGCCTAAAAAGTCCCTCCCCAGCTTTCTTGTAGGCCCCCTTCAGATACTGAAAAGCCACAATAAGGTCACCTCAGAGCCTTCTCTTCTCCAGACTGAACAGCCCCAACTCTTTCAGTCTCTCCTCATAGGAGAGGTGCTCCAGGAAGGGCAATAGGTATCATCTATCTGGACTTCTGGACTTTGACACAGTCCCCCACAACACTCTTCTCTCTAAACTGGAGAGATATGGATTTGATGGGTCAGTGGATAAAGAATTGTTTGGATGACGACATCCAAATAGTAGTGCTCAGTAGCTCAATCTCCAGATGGTGCTAGGTGACTAGTGGTGTTCATCAGTGGTCTGTATTGGGACCAGTGCTGTTCAATATCTTCATCAATGACAGTGAGATATATGGACAATATAGACAGCGAGACTGACTTAACCCTCAGCAAATTTGCTGATACCAAGCTCAGTGGTGTGGCTGACAAGACTAAAAGACAGGATGACATCCAGAGGGTCCAAGACAAACTAGAGAAGTGGATGCAGGAGAACCTCATGATGTTCAACAAGGCCAAGTACAAGGTTCTGCATCTGGGTTAGCAGAATCCTCATTATCAATACAGGCTGGGGGATGATGAGATTGAGAGCAGCTCTGCAGGAAAGGACTTTGGGGCACTGTGAATGGGAAGCAGGACATGAGCCAACAATGTGCACATGGACAGCAGATTGGGAGAGGCGATTCTGCCACTCTGCTGTGGTGAGACTTCATCTGGAGTACTGTGTCAAGCTCTAGGGCCTTCAAAACAGGAAGGACATGGACCTGCTGGAGTGGGTCCAGAGAAAGGCCACAATGATGATCAGAGTGCTGGAACACCTCTCCTATGTAGACAGGCTAGGAGAGTTGGGTTTGTTCAGCCTGGAGAAGAGAAGGCTCTGGAGTCACATTGTAGCATCATTTCAATATGTGAAGAGGACCTAAAGGAAGGCTAGGGAGTGAATGTTTAGAAGGGCATGTAGCAATAGGATGAGGGGCAATGGCTTTAAACTAGAGCAGGGTAGGTTTAGGGTAGACATAAGGAGGAAGTTCTTCACAATGAGGGTAGTGAAATGCTACAACAGGTTGCCTTGGGATGTGGTGGATGCCCCATCCGTAGAGACATTCGAGGTTGAATTCGATGGGGCCCTGAGTAACCTGATCCAGTTGGAGATGTTCCTGCTCACTGCAGAGCAGTTGGACAAGATGACCTTTGAGGATCCTTTTAAATCTGATGAATTCTATGATTCTATTATCATGTAGTGTATTTCTGAGGATGCTTAGAAATTGTAGGGAAAGCTAAAAGCTTAATAATAAACTGGCAGAAAAAAAAATAGAATAGAATAGAATCAAGAAGGTTGGAAGAGACTTCAAGGATCATCAAGTCCAACCTGTCACCCTACACCTCATGCCTATCTAAACCATGGCACCAAGTGCCACATCCAATCCCCTCTTGAACACCTCCAGGGATGGCGACTCCACCACCTCCCTGGGCAGCACATTGCAATGGCCAACCACTCTCTTTGTGAAGAACTTTCTCCTCACCTCCAGCCTAAACTTCCCCTGGCGCAGCTTGAGACTGTGTCCTCTTGTTCTGGTGCTGGTTGCCTGGCAGAAGAGACCAACCCTCTCCTGGCTACAACCTCCCTTCAGGTAGTTGTAGACAGCAATGAGGTCTCCCCTGAGCCTTCTCTTCTCCAGGCTAAACAGTCCCAGCTCCCTCAGCCTCTCCTCATAGGGCTTGTGCTCAAGGCCTCTCACCAGCCTCGTTGCCCTTCTCTGGACATGCTCCAGCAATTCAACATCTTTCCTAAACTGAGGGGCCCAGAACTGGACACAGGACTCAAGGTGTGGCCTAACCAGTGCTGTGTACAGGGGTACAATGACCTCCCTGCTCCTGCTGGCCAAACTATTCCTGATGCAGGCCAGGATGCCATTGGCTCTCTTAGCCACCTGGACACACTGCTGGCTCATGTTCAGCTGGCTGTCAACCAGTACCCCCAGGTCCCTTTCCACCTGGCTGCTCTCCAGCCACTCCGACCCCAGCCTGTAGCTCTGCATGGGGTTGTTGTGGCCAAAGTGCAGAATCCACCACTTGGACTTGTTAAATGTTATCATGTTGGACTCTGCCCATCTGTCCAGCCTGTCAAGGTCCCTCTGCAGAGCCCTTCTACCTTCGAACAGATCAACACCTGCTCCCAGCTTGGTGTCATCTGCAAATTTACTGATGATGGACTCAATCCCCTCATCCAGATCATCAATAAAGATATTGAACAGGATGGGGCCCAGCACTGATCCCTGGGGGACACCACTAGTGACAGGCTGCCAGCTGGATATGGCACCATTCACCACCAATCTCTGGGCTCGGCCCTCCAGCCAGTTCCTAACCCAGCACAGAGTGCTGCTGTCCAAGCCACAAGCTGCCAGTTTGGCCAAGAGTTTGCTGTGGGGGACAGTGTCAAAGGCCTTGCTGAAGTCCAGGTAGACCACATCCACAGCCTTTCCCACGTCCACCAGGCGGGTCACCTGATCATAGAAGGAGATCAGGTTGGTGAGGCAGGACCTGCCCTTCCTAAATCCATGTTGGCTGGGCCTGATTCCTTGGCTATCCTTCAGGTATGCAGTGATTGCCCCCAAGACAATCTGCTCCATGATTTTCCCTGGCACTGAGGTCAGGCTGACAGGCCTGTAGTTCCCAGGTTCTTCTGTCTGTCCCTTCTTGTGGATGGGTGTCACACTGGCCAGTTTCCAGTCTTCTGGGACCTCTCCAGTGAGCCAGGACTGGTGGAAAATGATGGAGAGAGGCTTGGCCAGCTCATCTGCCAGCTCTTTCAGCACCCTAGGATGAATCCCATCAGGTCCCATGGACTTGTGAATATCCAAGTGACTCAACAAGTCTCGAACTAATTCCACATGGATTTCAGGAGTACAACACTGCTCCTTGACCCCATCAACCAGCTCAGGAGGCCAGTTACCCTGAAGTCCTCCTGCCTTACTGCTGAAAATGGAGGCAAAGAAGGTATTTAGAATCTCAGCCTTCTCCTCATCCTTAGTCACAATGTTACCCTCCACGTCCAATAAAGAGTGGAGGCTCCTCTTGCCCCTCTTTTTAACATTAATATATTTATAAAAATGCTTTTTGTTGTCTTTCACAGAAGCAGGCAGTTTAATTTCTAACTGTGCTCTTGCCTCTCTAATTTTTCTTCTACATGATCTAACAACATCCTTAAACATATCACTAGTTGCCTCCCCCCCTTTCCAAAGGTGATAAACCCTCTTTTTTTCCCTTAAATCCTTCAGGAGCTGCTTGCTCATCCAGGCCGGTCGTCTTCCCCGCCGGCTCGTCTTACGGCATGTGGGAACTGCCAGTTCCTGTGCCTTTAAGAGCTCCTGTTTGAAGTAGGTCCAACCATCCTGGACCCCTTTGTTTTTAAGGGCTGTTACCCAGGGAACTTTCTGAATAAGTTGCCTGAACAACCCGAAGTTTGCCCTCCGAAAGTCCAAATTGAGGGTTCATCCTCATGTGTATTACAAATAATTTGCAAATGCCAGCACATCTTGATTTATGCTGGCCTTGAGGATCTCATAGAAGACTTCTGGATCATAAGTGGTCTTTAAAATACTATTAAAATAATCACAGAATTGTTGGAAAAGATCTTACGATCATTGAGAGCTTAAGATCATAGAGTTCAACCATAACCTAACACCTTCCTGTGCATAGCTGTTACATCATGTCCATAAGCACCTCATCCAAATGTCTTTTAAACACCTTCAGAGATGGTTATTTCAGCACTTTGCTGGCAGCTCTTCTGGTGCTCTAGTCTGGGGTAACAGCACAGTGGCATGACATCAGCTGCTTCAGAATGTGGGTTAAAGGGCTTTTTGTGCAGAAAGTGCACAAAAAATGCAGGTTTTACACTGAATTGCACTTTACTGAAGTGCAGCAGTGAAGGGCTTTTGGAAAATAACTATTTTGTAATATCTAACCTAAACTTCCCCTGGTGCAATTTAAGGCCATTTCCTCTCATCCTATTGCTTATTACCTGAAAGAAGAGGCTGGTCCTCACCTTGCTACAGCCTCCTTTCAGGTAGTTCTAGAAAGCAATGAGGCCTTCCCTCTGCCTTCTCTTCCCCAGGCTGAACAACCCCAGCTCCCTCAGCTGCTCCTCATAGGACCTGTGTTCAAAACCCCTTGCCAGCCTCACTGCATTTTCTGGACATGCTCGACCACCTCAATGTCCTTCTCATAGTGAGTGGCCCAAAACTGAACACAGTACTCAAGGTGTGGCCACTATTCCTCAAGCCTGTAGCATTGCATGGGGGTTTTGTGACCAAGATGCAGGACACAGCATTTGGTCTTGTTGAACGTTACACAGATGGCCTCATCTCACTGATCCAGACTGCCCAGGTCCCACTGCAGAGCCTTCCTCACCTGCAGCAGATTAACACTCCTGCCCAGCTTGGCGTCATCTACAAACTTACTAAGGGTGCACTTGATCCCATTGATAAAGATGTTAAATAGAACTGGCCTCAATACCCAGCACTAGGAAACACCACTTATGACCAGCTGCCAACTGGATTTAACTTTGTTCACCACCACACTTTGCATTCATCCATCTAGCCAGTTTTTGACCCAACAAAGAGTGTCCAAACCATGGACAGCCAATTTGTCCAAGAGGATGCTATAGGGTACCACATGCAAGGTGTTACTAAATTCCAGGTACATGATATCCACAGCCTAACCCTTGTCCCATTATCCTTATGCCCCTTTGAGGCCGGTGTGCCCCATCTGTGGCCAGCAGGTGTGGTGATGTATAAAGTGACCTGTGATTCAGGGACCCAAAATCCTGCCCGATACACCAGTCTTGGAGCCAGGCATTGATCTGTTGTCTCTTCCTGATTGTTCCCTCATCATTCCCTGCAACTCAGGACAGAGGAGAGCATTACTTAAGCTCCTGATCCCTTCATCACCTGCCCCAAATCCCTGAAGTTCCTATTCACAGCCCTTGGACTTCTCATGATAACTGATCACTTCCCACCTGAAAGATCAATAGTGAATAATAATCAGAGAGCTGTACTACAGCAGGAAGCCTCTTTCTTATGTCTTTGACATGGGTCCCAAGAATACAGCAGATTTTCTTGAAAAGTAGGTCTCACTGGCATGTTGGTCCCTCCACTCCCTTCAAAAGTGAGTCACCATCTTTTTTTCTTTAAGGAAGTGGTTTTAATGTGGGCTGTAGTATGACTGGGCCCTGATGACACCTCTAAGTTGGGTGAACTCCCATTTTTGTCTTGTTTGTGTCCCCTTGCAGAGCACTGCACCTGTTTTGCGTGAGGACTTGGGAGGGTAGAGTGGTTACAGGGGGAACATGCTTGCCACACCTGCTGCATTGGTCAGGGACTTGTTGCCTTTACCCCCCAACCTCTAAGTTACCATGATCAGACAGGCAGAGAGAGGATGTGAAGTCCTTCATATTGGGATCTCTGTCTGCTGATGGATGCTAATGTTTCAGCATGTAGACAAAAAAGGATATAAATACAATTTTTATTTCATAGTGAACTTTATTGATGAGGTATTTAGTAGCTCAGCCAGCAGTTTTTAAAACTATGGGTTCAGCTAATGGATTCACAAGCCTCTGAGTTCACAGGCTTTCCAAGTGTTGTTAGGAAGCTGCACTATAGAATATACGGGCTGATAAATTAACAGTTATTCTTAGATGCCTTTTTAGGGAGCACACACTAGCATGGCCAACAGATAGCCATTTTGTTGGTTATATCTGCCTTTTGTAGCAGAAATTTATCAAAAACTCTTGTTCCTTCTGCTCATTCTCTAATTCTACTGTGTAGAATTCCTGTGACACAGAGAACAGCACATCAAGCAATGTGGTACCCTTGGGTGAACCAAGGTTTTAGGTAGCAGCTATATGATTCTGATTCCCTTTGTCTCATTTTCACAGCTGTCACTGATGGAGCCAGATTTTAGACAGATTTCTAAGATGCCATTGCACACAGAGCTGATGATTTCAGAGACCTTTCAGAGGTGAATTCCAAGATCTCATTCCTGAACATAGCTGCCTATACCACGTTCTCCATCTTTTAGACATGGTTTAGATTGTTTCTCTCTAGTAGCATCATCTTATGCTTCATGTTTGCTGAAACTCATCTGTCACTTTTTTGCTTACTCAGTTTTGCAAGTTTCTTCTGGAGTTCCTCACAATCATTGGCTACTGTGAAGAAGCTAACAGCTGACCTGTTAAAGAGTTGTATATGGCTCGATGAAAACATCCAGGAAGTGTCCCCAGTTACTAAGACTTTTATAAATAATAAATAAGGATCACTACATCCTCTATTTCATTTTTAAAAGCTAAGCTTGATGTCATTAACAGATGTCAGTTCCCATAAGTTCCATATTTAATATCTGGCGAGAGGCTGGATGCAGACACTTGCATCAACTGGCATGGAAGGTCACATAATAGTGGAGTTCAGTTTACCCACAGTCATACTAGGGCCCTAAAACAACTTGTCATGAGCATTTCAAGAACATGTTATTAAACACATTACACCCATTAATTAAGGGAATATAAATTAACAGATTTTCTCTATTATGTAGATCATATTTTATTATCTTACTTAATATTATATAGTTATTTTAATATATTTTGATAGGAGAAGTTAACAATCACAACTTACTTGTGTCAACTTCAGTCACAAGGATAGGTTTTGAGAACTGGATTCGGAAGCCCCAAGGGTAATTGCCAGTTCCTTTAGCTATCTTCACTGTTCTTTCACGAACTGCAGAACAGGAAAAAAGACATCCCTTTTTTTCTGCAACTCAAGTTAAATTTAACAAGCAGCAGCTTGTTTTAAAAATGTTTTATCTGTAGGCACCAACAGTACTGATTCTGCAAATGGCTGGGATGCTTTCGGTATCACTCCTAGCTGTTTGGTGCTGGCTGTCTGCCAGTGGATACTGCCCTCACCCCAAGACTGATTGAACATCATTGTTGTTAGGGCAAAGACAGACAATATCAAGGAAATGTACTTTCATCAGCATTTAAAGTGCCTGGAGTTTGTAATGAAGGGGAATAGAAGCATTCATACATTCCACTCTGCAGACAGCTTTCTGGGAGAGAAAAGTGCTCCTACTTTCTGTCAGACCTCTAAGCTGCAAACACAAAATTCACTCAAATTCTCCAAACAGTGTCAATGTTTCTTGCAGATGTTTTTTTTTATGTGTGTGTGTGTCTGTTTTTGTTTGTTTTGTTTTCACATTTTAGAAAGTCTCTCTCTATCCTTTGGACACCAGATTTTCTCTTGCCTTTGTCTACCCTTCCCTGTCCACTCCCCACTCCTACTGCATCCCAGTTCTCTATTCCAACCCCACCGCCACAATGACATGTACTGCCACTAGTGGCTGTACCCGTGTGAGAAGTCTTTCAAGTCAACAGAATTCAACACATATAGGAATCACCCTCAGAAAAAGGTAGATAAGGGTGTAACTGCCTGTTTTAAAGGTTACCTTACTAGCAGGCCTAGCAGGCCAACACCTCTCTCAAAGAGCATAAATACTTCAATATCTGCTTTAACTATCTTGCTGAGCTTCTGACTTCTCACCTGGAGAAAGGGTAATCAAAATGGCTCTCCAGAATATTTTCATGTGTCTTCAGGGAGATTATTCTTATCTAGAGATGTATAGAGGACATTTGTTTTCTCATATTGTGAATGATTTATAAGTCGCAGCAAAGAATTATCTCCTGGAAAGCTACAGGGATGTTTCACTTCATCTTAGTTCTTTGAACCGTGCTAATTTTCAGTAACTTAACATTTGAAAAGTGAAGGAAAACTTCTCATCCCTCTGCAAAAGTTATTCACTATATATGTTTCTATAAAAGATTTTAAACTATAATTAGAAAAATATTTCACACCCATAGCAAACTTGATTCTTTTCTTTCTGGATCTACTATCTAAAGTTTAATGGAAAACTTATTTTGTAAGCTCCAAGTCCATAAATAGCTATGATTTTGCTGTGCTTAAAGAAATTATGAAATTACTTCGCTTCTACCCTTATAATGCAGAAAAAGATGAGGTTTAATTATGACCTGTTACCGCTATCAGTATTGTTAAGTAAATTTTGACATTTTGCAAGGCAGTAGCTAAATAAGAACTACTTATTTATAATTTTTAATAACCTTTTAGCTTCTTGGGTTGCTCTGTTTCCTGTCTTCAGCTTGTACATCCTGCATCTTCTCCAAAATGTTGATCACTGTAATCTTCAGAGTGCTCAAAATAAATATCAATTTATGACATTTCTTACCCACTGCTTTAGCCAACTTACTTGCCACTGGTCTTGGCCTTTTGCTGAGACATCTAGGACTATTATCTGGAGAGACATCATCTCCTCTGAAAACCCAGGCAGCAGAATGGAAGTTTTCTGTATAAAAACCTCTGTCGTCATTTTCAGAGTGTAGTCCTGGATCTAGTGACCGAGCATCCTCTGAATTTACTGTCATGATGATAAAACAAGTAAAAAATAATGCCAATAGGGAAAATACATTAAAAAATCACAGAGCTCAGCCAGTCAGCATAGAAGAAGAGCCACAAGCTCAATGTCTGTACTTATTTCTGCAATTTTGTTGCTGTAAAAATGACCAAATATAAGATCACAATATCAGATGCTATCGCATATTGAACTTAAATGTCAAGTGAAATTTTAATGTAAAAGGTCAAAACAGAAGCCGCATCTCTTAAAGACAAGTCTGGCTTTGGTCAATTGTTCAGCTTTCTTATGTGGCCCATTTGATTAGGAAGTCAAGCAAGTTTTCTAGAAAATTAATGAGTTTAGTGCATATGGGAAGACGAAAGAGAAGCTGACAAGTAACCACCATAACTCATATTTGCTATTTGCTTAATTTCAGGTCTTCCATATATGTGTATTTAGTCTTATTATAAAGGAGGTGAGGAAATAATAGGGCTTTTTTAAAGGTATAGTTTAGTGTTCTTTTTTTATTATAGAAATTCTGGCTTGTTCTAGGTTGTCAAATATTGGTATGACCTCACGTGTTATCATAAGCATTTTCAGATTCATATTAATTTACACTGACGGTGTTCCACAATGAATCCACTGTGTCAAACAATATCATCCAGACTGACACAGAGATGGTTCTAATTCTCTGCCAAAGGAAAAAGCAGTAATGTTCAGGCTTGGAAGGAGATAAGACAGCAGGCAGCTGGCTGTGTAACAGGCTATAAGCAGAAGTATTACTGTGGAGAATAAAGCCACGCAACAATATGACAACTTCCCAAGCAGACTGGGAGCTGGAACTTCAGAACTGCATAGAGAAAGGTATATAAAAGTATAGTCCATCAGCAACTGTGCTAAGAGATAGACTTTAAAAATGCTGTAGCATAGATTGTTTGACAGGAAAAAAAAATCATGTTCCTCTCAGTACAAAATGCCTGGTATAACGCAGCTGGATTTAATGCAGCTGGAGAAAGGATCTCCTGTTTTGTTTATAATGTATTTGCTATGGCAATTATGCAGAGTGATTTCCAGTTTTCAAAATGCAAAAATAGAAAAATTAGCCTTTATTAATTTTGCTTATCATGTTACTTTCTGAATCCCTCTAAAACACAGTCTTTTCCCACTTCGATAGTTTGTTTAAGCATGTCTATGTAAACAAATACTTCACATCCACTGGTTTCTCTCTTGTGCACAAAGTATGAGATAGCATGATTAACTTTACAAAAAGCTTCTAGTAAATAAAAAAAACGAATACTATTAGGCTGATATGTTTAAAGTACATCTTAGCTTGCTATCATGAATTCACAAATGAAGAAAACATAGACTATCACCAAGAAATTCACTATAGCACAATTTTTTGCCAGTTTAATACTTTTCAATTACACTAGAGCTTGAAATGTGACAAATAGGTAGAACTAGAGGAATTAATGCTGCTGTAAATGCTGCTTCCTGCCATGAGGAAGGAGAACCAGGTGAATAAAAAAAGGAAACTCCATGGGCTGAGATAAGCAGAATTCCACAGAACAATAGAGAGAAGAAATAGTAGAATAACAATAATATTAATGAAATAATATATGATGTAAGTAATATAAAGTGCAGCAGTCACAATCCATGTGCCTTTCTCTGTTCCTGCTGCTGGACATCAAAAAACCCTGCCCACTGGCTACTGGTCACCCCTCTCCTTATATAGTGGGCATGAAGTTAATACATATCAAATATCCCATTGACTAGCTTGATTGGCTATGCTGGGTTTGGCCCCTCCATGCTTCTTGTGAAAATTATCTCTATCCTATTCAATCCCAGGATGAGGAAAATATTCACAATTATTAGATACTAGGATTTGTGGCAGAATGGTCTACTCAATCACCTGTTATGGAGACCATCTCAGGTTCATGCCATGAGCTTTGTCTCAAGGAAAGCAATTCTAATTCTAACTCTAATTCTAACTCAATTCTAACTCTGACATTTTTGTTGTTGTTTGTTTGCTTGTTATGCTTATTCTGAGTGGTTTTTTTGTTCTTGGGTGGAGGTTTTTTTGGTTAGTTGTATCTTTCTTTGTGTGTCTGTTTTATTTTTTTGTTTTAGCATTTTCTCTGTAAATCAGTGTGCCTGATTTATGATCCATCTTTGCATTCAAGAGACATTCCTGTTGAAATCAATGAGCAGTCTCCTTACAGGTTTGACATCATAACTTTCTAATCTCCTTGAACATGTCTTAGATGCAAAGAATGGAAGCTGCTAGCAATACTGCCTTTTATCATTTCCACTTGAAGTGTCAGTCATCCCTACTGTTAACAGGCACTGAAAACTTAGGGATTGACTCGACTGTAGGTGGTTAGTACAATATTAGACACTGTCATGGATTGAACTGAACATGCTGCTGTTATTCATACCATGATGCAGCCATGCCAGCTTCAAAAAATGAAAATGTATTTCTCTGTGTACTTCCCTGTGCTGCTTCTGCAAATAGGCTAAGCTAAAGTAACCATGTATTGTATTATTAGGTTAATTAGATTATTATCTAAGGTAATTATGCATTATGCTTATGATATCCTATGTTATATTAAACTCTTATCTCCTTACCTCAGTCCTGAGTTGTGTGTGTTATTCTTCCCCTCGCTTTTGTGTTGGCGGAGCAGGCAGTTTAGCCCTTGCAGTAAACTATAACAGATGCTTTATGGTATCTCACTTGCTATTCAGTTACTACTTCAAAAAGCATGGGCCCACTGCAGGTCACATATATCAGAACCCTATTTGCACCCCAGTGGCAACTGGCACCTATGTTTACATAGAGAATTGAGGCCCTGCTGATGTAGCACTTACCTTATCAGTAGAGGGGTAGAACATATTTACAGTTCATCTTGTTTTGTGCATTCACTGAAATCTTAACAGGTGTCAATCTCCTATAGGTTTGTATTTAACGTTATTCTTCTTCAAAAAAAGTTTATACCTACAAATAAAACTTCCCTCACTAAAAGCTGGAGGTGAGGAGAAAGTTCTTCACAGAGAGAGTGGTTGGCCATTGGAATGGGCTGCCCAGGGAGGTGGTGGAGTCACCATCCCTGGAGGTGTTCATGGTTTAGATAGTCATGAGGTTTAGGGTGACAGGTTGGACTCGATGATCTTTGAGGTCTCTTCCAACCTTCTTGATTCTATTCTTGATTCTATTATATTCTAAAAGTAACCATTGTAGTACACAATATTTCCACACTGAAGTTCACATTTCTTCATCTGTACAAAATACTTCTTACATTACTGAAAAGGAGGAAACTACAGTGTGAAGTAAGAAGTACCACATAACTTTTCTCCTAGACTGCACAATCCTTGCCTGGAGATTCCATCTGCATGAAATGGAAATTATTTAATCATTTCATGTTTAAAATTCCTTTCCATGTGATTTAAGGCTCAAACATATGTCAAGATGACAGATTTCTTATTGATACAGTTATGGAACTGTTTCAGTAACCGAGGGAACAGCGAAAGGTAATCTAAGAAACAAGCCTGAAGATAAAAGGTGGAATTAGAGTCCACCCCATCTTAGTGAGGGGAGGACTCCCAGCTCACCATGGCATTCACACAAACAAAGTAGGCACCAGAATTATGTATTTTATTATACCTTCCAATTTGTGATTACCTGTTTGTCTGTCTAAAGCTTGTCTTAACATTAATTGCATATGGACAAGGATGATGCAATCAACTTTTTTTTTCAGTCAGATTGATTGTTTATATGAAGGAGAGAGGATACTAATGTCCATAGTTAGAAACAGTTCAATCAATTGAATAAAAGATCCTTGATCATGATAATGACTAAGACAGACACTCAGATAATGAACTGAAGATCAATTTCTTTAACTGAAAAACTTGTCAGAGTGCCAATCACCAGTAGGAGAAAGAACACAATTGTAAGGTTAAAGTACTCACTTGATCCTTCAGTGATTGTGCTATTTAGGGAGCTTCCTCCAGCTGAACTGCATTTTTTGCTGTCTTTGAACTGTTTTCGTCTTCTGGCCCACTGGTCTATTGCTTCTTCCTGGGAACTATCACTTGCTCTGGCGTCTTTCATCACGGGTGGCTTTCTGGTTTGGTTCATTTCTGATTTCAACTCTATAACCAGACATTTCTTATGAGGAATGCATAACATAGCTTAAGAAATCTTAATGTTTAAAATTTCAGTGTTCCAAATTCAAGAACAGCCTAACCAAGCATAGCAAGGAAAATGCCAAATAACACTGAAAATATTGATAAAGTATGTATTTCAGACTAATTGAGGTCTTCATGCAGATAAAAGTACATGTGATTACCTTGTGGTAGTTGTATCTGTAGCTAAATATCTACATAGCCATTTTGTGGCACCATTTTTATGAAGAAAAATGCAAGTTACTCATGAATATTATTCACAAGTATTTATACATTTTGAAGTCATCAATATATGTGCTTTTAAAGATTAAAAATCTCCCATGACACATGCAGGTAAAAGGAGGACAGAGCTTTCTGCCTCAAGTTTATTTCTAGGTAAGGTAATATAAATTTCTTTGTTGTATTACTATTTCAGCTTAAACAACATCTAGAAATCAGACTTCGTGTCAGAGTCCATTCTGAAAATGCAACTATGCCCACTGTCAATGACAGACAGGGAGAAAGTGAGGCCAGTCTCAACAGGTTTCCTACAGGATTGTCTAAGTACTCTCTTGGCTCTCTTGGCTTCAGCCAGATCCCTGTTACAAACTTGTGTCAGTGCGCTGCTTTTCCAGGACAGCTGATTTTACTGAGAGTTGGGAAACGGATTTTTTGTACTGGCCTTTCCCTGAGTCCTTGCCCATCTGACAATAATTCAGTTCCCCAAACACCAATAGGCTTCCAGGTTGCCTGGACTTCTCTCCTTCATCCTGTTCACAACATTTTCATCCATTTTATTCTTTTTTTTTTTTTCACAGACACTCTCACACTGTTGAAAAACACCACATTTCCTTTCCAGAATCACTGAATTACCAAGCACAGGAAGTCCCACACTGCTTGCTATACCCAGTGTCTTCACTAAATAGGTATTTCCACATTACAGGTGGACTTAAACTCATATTGACAACTTTAAAACTTTAAATGCTTATACTTCCTTCTGGATGTACGCATTTACTCATCTAAGTTAGGTCATCCACAGCATTGCTAAGAATAACAGAGATGGAAATTCAAAATACAACCATAGATCAGAAAAGGGTCAAAGCTACCTATCAAGTGAGGTGATAGGTAAGAGAAAGAAGACCTATATGTAGCTCTTAGCAAAAGGCAAAAGGGAACAGGAGAAAATAAACTTAAAATGCAAGAAATAGCTACATCTCTAATATGCTATGTGCTTAACCACTGAGGTCTAATGTATGAGAAGTCAAGTTTTTGAGCATGCAGGCAAGTTTTTGAACATGCATACCTTCTTCAGTGCCCTCTTTCTATACTTTGTTCTAAAGAGATTTTCATTTAATTAATTCTCTATTTATTTTAGAATTTTAGACATTAATCTATAATGTCTACCTATATAGTACATATATATATAGTCTATGTAGTTAATTTTTTAAATTCCCATTACCAGTGCCAAACAAGGCAACCTTGAAGAACATATCAATATTTTCTGCAGATATTGTGAAATAAGATTATGAAAACTTTCTGATGCTTTTTACTAAGATTCTTGAAGACAATTTTCCATGACAAGGAAATATGTGTTTTTTAACACTATCTTCCAAACCTGCCACAGACATTCTCTTGTGGGGAGGACAATGTGAGTTACATCTGCATATAGCTTGAAAAATATCTAAAAATTAAAATGGAATTGTTTAGAGTGATATTTCAAAACCACATGTATGTGGTAAAAAAGCTTATATTGGAGCATACAGTGTCCCAATATGGCTTTACATTTTTGTGATTCAAAACATTATTTAAAATGACTAGTTATCGTTATGGGTATATGTATTAGAGAAAGGGAGACAAGATATTTTATAAAAGATTAACTATTAGCTATTAGCTTTCCTAACTACATAGAGAGGAAAAAAGAAAGTTAAATCATCCACTATAGTCATTCCAAGACACTCAGCCAGAGGACTGAAATGTGCTTAGAATTCAGCAATTCCAGATACAGATTTATGTGGTTTTAGACACTGACTAGAGCTCTGAATTCATGCCACATGGCAACTACAAAAAATACCCCAAACCACAAACTACCTTCCTGTTTTGGTGTTTCCTTCTCTCACTAAATGCATAGAACAGGTTGACTGTTTAACGTAGGAAACTAAGTTCTTGAGCAAAGCTGCATTAATTTTTGTTGCTGTTGTTGCTGGTTTTTGTTTAAGCTACTTGGCTTAATAAGATGAGTTCTAGGATTCTCAACACCGTAAATGCATATTATAACCAAATGGCCAAGCATACCAATATAATATCTTTGTAACTTTATAACATACTTTACCAGAAGACATGTCACCACCACATGTCAGCACTAAATCATCTGTGCAATGTGCAAAATGTAAGTGGTATTAACTTACATTAACTTATACCACATACCTTTCTGGCTAATCTGTTTTACTGACAGTGTGGGAATATCTGCATTCTGGTGAAAATCTTCTTTCATTTCAATCTTTTTTTCAATTTCATCAGAGTTGGACTTGGCTATCTGAAACCGTTGATGTGCTCCAGGCTCTCTCTTTAGGATATCAATTAACTGTTTACTACAAAAGTCTTCTGGTCTTCCCTTAACATAAGAATGGTCTGTGGAGTTGTCTTTCTTTTCTGTATATACTGAAGAGGTAGAAGATATGTCAGCCTGTGTAGAATCATCTTGGCAATCAGATTCAGCAAGGATATTCCCAGGTATGTCTTGTACCTCAGAAAAGCTTTCTAGTTCATTATTTATAGCATGCTCTTTAGGGTCTAATAGCAAGGATGACAGCAATGATTTTTCTTGTAAGCTACTGGGAAGTTCAGGCTCTTTTCTTACTGCAGAGCAGAAAGAATCAGGCATTGATTTTGTGTCACCTTGGATGAGTCTTCGTTCTAGTTCTCCAGTTCTCACAGTTAATACTGACCCTCTTCTCTTCTTTGTTAGCTCAGGCTCTGCATGGGGCAGATGAACATTTTGCTGTAAAGCTAAAAGCAGGTTTGGGGTGCTTTCTGTATATGTATAAATACTATTTTCCTTGTCATTAATAAGTTCACCTGAAGAGCTTCCAGAACATGGAGACACTTGTACCAACTGAGCTTTGTTCTGCAATTCAATATGCTTTTCTAGATGGTTGTACTCTGATACTCTTTCATCTAAAGCATCTTCAGTAGCTTCAGAGTCTTCCTCCCATGTGGCTAGGTTTCTCAGAGGCTCTTCATGCGTGTTTTCTTTTTTCTCATTTGTAGTAATACTGTGATGAAAATTCTCTATTAGTGTTTCTTCAGTTTCTTCCCTTTGCTCCACATATGCTGCATAGTTTTTCAGTAAACAAGCATCATCTAGACTTTCCTCAGGGTCACATGGATAAATGGTAATATTATGATCGAATGATGTGAAAGCACATTGATATGAAGACTTAAGATTTCTCAAACTTCTCAGTGAGGAGGTCAAGTCAGGACACTTACAAAGTTCTGTATAGATGGTACGAACACATGAGTTCCTGTTGTATATGTCTCCTGTTTTGGTTTCCTTAGGCAATACTTTTAAGGATGGCAATGAATAAAAGCCAGAATCCCTTCTAGGGTGAACTGGTGATGATACATCAAGGGTAGTATCTGGGAAAGACTTTCTTCTTGCTGGCTTTTGTCCTGTGTCTCTGCATTTGTCATAGTTATTTCCTTCTTGACCTAATATGTTGTTCTTACTGGTAGACGACTTCCCAGCATTTGGGTTATTCATTGTATTGCTATCTACAAGAAAATTTGTATTATTTATTTTTGAAAAATCTCCCTTTTCATTGGCATGGTCTTTGTAGTCCTTTTTGTTATGTTTACAGAAATAATTTTCTTCCCCCCAAATTTCCAAAGTTGTAGGGATGCTGTCAGATTCCCTTCTGTTGTTAATGGGGTACGAAGATACCCCCTCTGCAATTGTATCCAAATGCGTTTTATCACAGTCAGCAAATTCTTTAGGTGGAGGGAGAAGGGTACATCCAGCTGGGAATGTACAGTCTACTTTTTCATGAAAGCTAAAAGGTGAGTTACAATCTATATTGCAAGGTATCTCTGTTACAGAACAATCTGTTTCACTCCAATACATATCTCCATGTTCCTTGCTGCAGGTTTTGCTCTGTGGCTGTTCAACAGGTTTTATGTTAACTTTTAGATTTTTCTTTCTGCTGGTATATTCCACTTTAATTTCCTTTGCTTCAATATTCATTTTCAGAGAGGCATTTTTGTTGATGGCATTTTGACTTTTATGTTTAGAGAATCCCATATATTTTCCATTGTGTTCTGCTGAACAGACAGTTGAAGAACACTGGTACTCTGAACATTTTGAACACTGTTTTTTCTCGTATTTTCTTTCATGACATTTGCTGTTCTTTGAACTTTTCCTTTTTTCAGCTATAACATTTGTTCCTGAATCAAACAAAGAAATATTCTTAATTTCCACTTTCACATTAAAAGAACCACATTTTACTTCTGCAGTAATTTTTCCTGTAGTCAAGGTAATGGACTCTACAGAATCTGGCTTTCCCCACAGTGTGATTTTTCCTGTGGATGAGCCCTCTTCTTCACCAAAAGTTACTGTAGCTAGGATGTCATCTTGCTGAGGAGAGAACATTGGAGGAAGGTAATTCTTTTCCTTCTTTCCTTCTTTATCACTGTCTACTATGTTATCAAGGTCTCTATCTTCATATGCATTTGAGCTACTCTCATTCTTCTTTTCATGATCTTTTCCGTCTTCATTACCCTTTACATCCAGTGGCTCAGTGAAGAGAGATGAAGCCTCATCTGCTTTACTTTCAAGGCTTCCATTTTGCTGGCATTTACAAATGGGTGACAACTGCTCATCTAATTTAAGGTAAAAAAAAAAAAAAAACAAAACCAGATGTTTTCCCCCCGTGATTTGGTAAACGGTAACACAAATGCATGCTTCCTTTGAAACAGTCCTAAGCTAAAATGACTATTTGACCTTTAAGAGGTAGTGTATTTTCCACAATACTACGTTTTCATTTCAATATTAACTTCTTTTGTCTTATCTGATAAGTAATGTGAAGCCAGGTAAACATGGTAGGCTATGTTAACTCACTCTTATTGAAGGAAATTAATAAATAGTTTTTTTCTCTCTGAAAGTTTTGTAGTTATGTGATAAGGTGTTCTCTTTGCATGTAGAAAGTGTCACATTTTTACATTACTCTTCTTATTACTTCATTCCTGTAAACTTACTGGGACAATAAATGTCCCATTACATGTTTCAGTTTGGGATAAATTACATGGAACTTAATTTTGGTAATCATTTACAGATGAGCAAACCATGGGATTAATGAATATTGTCACAATCACTCAGCCAATCAGTGGCACATTGCCAGGCCTGCTTGAGGAAGAAGAAAATACTGTTTCCTGGCTGGCAGTCTACTAGGCAGGATTTCATGGCTTTCATACAATTACATAAAATTTTGCCTTGCTTGGGCTTTCTTTTTTTTAGACTAAGTCATATTCTTTAGAGGATAACAGTTTTACAGTGACATCTACCTAAGTAGGATTAGAACAACCTGTAAAATTTAGACAACACTGAGAAATTTACTGCAAGAATGATGAACATTTGAGGCAATTACACATCAATATCTTTAGAAAGACTTTGCCACAAGTAGCTAGGGGTAGTAGCTATATAATAACTAGTCTCATCAAGATAACTCTATGTACCCACACTTGAGTGCAAATATTTCCAATCTTACAAATAGCTTTGGGCACAAAGATGGATTTCTTGATATGCAAATGAAGAATAGCCACTTATGACTGATTATTTTTACTTCAAATCAAATGTTTTGTAAACTTACATTCTCTGGAGTCAGAACTCTTTCTGCCCTTGCAGCTTTTTCTTCTTTTTCTACTCATTTCTATGAATTGAGGATATCTGGATTCCACTCTTCTGTGTGGGAGGGAAAACACCGGATAATGACAAAGCTTCTCTGAAATAATTTTGACCTTTAAATCTCTCAGGCTCTCTAATTTGGTGCTTCTCCTGTGCAAGAGAGCTGACTGGTTATAAAGAAAAAAAAATAGTAGTGCTAAAGTAGGTATGAATGAATCTGTTTTCTTTTCTTGGTTATTAGGGTTAAAATTTTCAAAGGTTTCCAAACAATAAGTTAAATTCAAGGTCTGATGATCTCAGCTATAGGGCCTGAAACAATGCTCTTTGATTCTGAGTTTTAGAGATTAATATTTCGCTTTAAACATTGATTTTAAATTTAATCTTGTATACATAATTAAACAATAGTTTTTATACCAAAAAAAGTTAAGACTTAATATAGGGCCTCAACCAGAATTGAGTGCATAACTGAGCTCCATGGAGAGCAAACCAAGACCAATCTGCATCTCACAGTTCTGAGTTTTCAATGGCATTTTTTTGTGGAAAGAAGAAAATTGTCTTAGATAATTTTTTCATCTCACAGAGGAGCTTGTTAAATTAATTTGCTTAGTATTGAAGAACTGCTCAACTCAAAATTAATCAGTGCAAAAATTCCAATTATTAATAAAATCAAGAAAAAAGTTTTTTTGTGTTTCTTCATAGCTCTGTGTTAGATTTCACTATCTGAATTTAACAAGCCTTAAGAAATGTGGTATTAAGGAAGACTCATCCCAAAGGAAACATTATGGGTGTTACTTATGTGCTTTAATAATTGGAGACAAATGAAGAATCCCTAAACTCTGAACTAGATGAGTTTTGCATCCATGTTCAGTTAGATGGTTATTTTCTTTTAGCTGATCACTGAACTGAGACTGTGAATGTATATTAAATGGAGCAGAACAACTGATCAAAGAAATCTGTTATTCCTATTGCACAATGGGACTGAATGCTGACTGTAGGCATGGTAGTAATGGATGAAGTGTGTATCCCATACAGCTGGGTTACTATGCAGAAGTTATTTAACCATTTTGAATTGGTACCATTTCCTGGGATTGATGGTTCCTTGGAAACTGAGCAAAAAGTTAAAACTGTTTTCTGTTTGTTTTTTTTTTTTTGTTTTCCCCCACAGTATTGAAATATAATGAAAATACTTAACACTTTAAAATATGTCAATATTTTTTGCTTCTGTTTATTGAATACAAAGAATTACTATTTTGTTCAAAATCACCTTGTTATAGATAATTAACGTTGTTTGAAATTAGAAGTATTTGAACTGCTAACACATCATTGAGATAGTCTTGAAAATTCAATAGAGTTATGGTGGGAAAAATCAACTGAGAGCATGTGGTTTTAGTCATAATAACATTTATTCAACAGTACTTCAAATACATAATTGTGATAAGAGTATGAGTGATTTTTTCAGGTTGTGAACTTATGTATATTAATGAGGATGTATGAATTTTGTTTATAAAAATAAGGATTAGAGTAAAGCTTTTTAAATCATTGTATTAACCTTGTAAGACTCATTACATGCAGTACTACATAGCTAGCCAAACAATTGGGAAGACATTCTTCTTTCAAGACTCAGTCATTCACTTCTGCTTCTGAAAACTTTACAATTTCACGTGAGGCTACATGATCGAATGTGCTAGTGCACTAACACACCCATTAGTTGGATGCAAAAGTGCAGGTATTCTCCTGCATAGTATCTTTGAAGACACTCTGGGGAAACAGAGAAAGTTTTGTATTTATTTCACAGCGGAGACCTTGGAATGTTCACATTGTCAGTTTTCAGGATGAAACTATACTTCTCTGTTTTTTTCTAGGTGTCTTTAGTCAAAGAATGATAACCAGACAAACCTTCCAGGCGAGCCTTGTTCTCCATGAGAAGAATGATGTTAAAGGCAAATACAAATCTTTAAAGGACACAGCCAAGAAATGAAACTGATATTTATGTATAGTTTTGGATCTAAGGCAGTGCCTGTCAGTTCGAGATAAAAATCAGTATTCTCTTAAACTTACATATGAAAGTATGCTGAAAGTATGAAACATATTTAGATGTGTCTGATGTTATGTAACATCTCTGGATTGGTGCCTATATTTATGACAATAGAAACAACAGTCTAACAGGACTCCAAAATCTGGTCTTGATACTTGAGGATTGTAACTAAGAAAATATTTTTACTTCTATGAATTGTCTCAATTCTATCAAAGAAAAATCCTGCATGCTTAGTTCTTTCTATTCCCCTTCTTGATGTTCATGGTTGTCTTTGTATTTTCGTTGTATTATTTGTGTCATTCCCCAGGATTTCCACTTCCTTTTTTTTTTTTTTTCCCTATCCTATGGTTAGTAATGAAATGGTTAATCCCAATTTAGGAAATGCAATTGTCAAGCTTTATTTCTAAAACGTTGTTTAAAATTATTCGAAGATCGAGAACAGCAACTGGTTTAACTTTACTCTCTTTGCATTTGATGGTTAATTGTACAGCTTTACGCACTACAGATGACTACTTCAAGAAAATCTGAATATGTTGTAGAAAGCATGGCTAGAAATGTATTTGGTGGCAGCTCACTGAATACTTTCCCAGTGAATCCTATATTGTTGACAGACTGTAGAATAATGTCACAGAATAGCAAACAAAACCTTTCTGAAACATGGACCTTCTACTGCTCTTCCGTATTTCAATCACATTAACCCTTCATTTCCTCCCTCTGAATACAGAATCCTACTTTTTGTCTCCATTCCTCTACCTTAAATACACTGAATTTCATTCTCATTGAATTCCATTGTTTTACACATCTCAATATTCTTCTATTCCTTACTAATCTTGGCTTTGACTATGACTTCCTCAAAGTACCAACAACCAGTCTCTCACTACTTAGATTTTCTTCTTCTATAAAATTATTGTTAAAGCTTCATTTTTTTTCCTATGTGAATTCTTCCTTTTATTCACCTTACTCTTTGTGGCATATCTCCTGAACTAGCCTTTATGCACTGAGGCAGATGCCCTGCAGATAATTTACTCTTAACAATGTCATTAGAATGAGTCATGTATGGCAGCCAAGTATTTACACAGAGAATGAATGTAAGTAAAAAAGTCTCATAATGGATTTACCTCTTATTTGCCTCATTTAAGTATGTTTTAACCAAGTACCTTCCATTTCCTGCTATTTTTACACAAAGATGCTCCAAATCTTGCTTTCGAACTACCACTATTACCTTATTTGAATAACTTCTGGACACTATTTCTGCAGTGCTGCTGCCAAAGAACAGAACAAAATATATGACAAATAATAATTGTATTTGGAATTTTATGGCAAGAAAAATGTCGTAGTATCAAAAATGCCTTACTAATGTTTCTTACTTTCTGCCTCAGCTGCTATATAGATTATTTTCATTTGTTTACAGTTTCATCTATATATTTTCCAGAAAAGACTGGTCTTAAAAAAATGTCTTTTCAAAATGTCTAGAACAAAACAAGCTGGCAGCCACTTTAAGGGGCTGTAACAGGACTCTAAAGCATTTTACAAAATTAATTAACACATGAATTATATGGTTGCAAAGAATCATCTTCCATTCAAATAGAACTGAGTAGTTATTTGGAAGTATCCAACTAGCCATGAGAACAGTGCATCCAGATGAAACATAAATGTAATCAATCTGCAATAGGTATTGTACTAGGACCAACCACTTTATTTAGTGAATTGTGGTCTGGAACTTCTAATGAGCACACTTAAACTGGATCTTGATTTTTCAGTCAATTGATTATCAAGATTACTGTCTAAGGAAGTAAAAACAACACTTACGCTATAAATGAGCATATTCAGGAAATCTAAACCTCATGTAATGACATTTTATAATATTTTGGGTTATTCTATAAATATCACCAGACAACATGTTAAATAGGTTTTGACTAATCTTTTTTAAAGGAGTAGTGGATATGCTATTCTCATCATTACATTAAAAATACCTCCCCTCCCTACAGGCAGGGTGCTTTTAACTTTAGCTTTAAAACAAGCTAATAAAGTAGCAGTCAGTCAAATGTTTTCATGATTATTTTAACTGGCAGTGCAAGTGCCAGCAAATGCACCCTGAAAAATAGTTCAGCTATCATAGGCTGTATATGCACAAACATTTCTGCCTTTTTAGGGAGAAGTTAAGTATTTGGTCTAGCTTTCACCTTTTAAATTCTGTAAAATAATATATACAATTCAATTTCTTATAAAGCTTCTGCCCATTTACTATAGTAATCTTGCCTTCTGTTAACTGTTTTGAGCTTTTGCCACAATAAGAACAACAACAACAAAAAGTGTTAATAATGTTATTGTAAGCATTGATTTAATATTTTGGACAAGTTTCATTTCTGCATCACCATTGTTCATTTCTATCCTGAATCCTTGCTTAAAGATGTGCAGTATTTTCCAGTGCAACAAAATGTGGAGAGCCAACAGGTTCAACTACTGCACGTTATATAACAAATAACATACTACAAGTACAAACACCTGTAACAAATTATATACTACATTACTATATAACAAATATTTAGTTATCAGATTTTTCCAGTGGTATCAGTTTAATGTAATGGATGTTCATGCATCTATTAGCACATTTGTAAAACATATTTTAAAATTCTGCCATTTTATATCTGTTACACTGGATAAAATTATTTTATCAGTAAAGGTCCTGGAAATATATTTACCCCCCACCCCCTCCACCATCCACCATGAATTGCCATTTCTGTTTACATTATTGGACTTCTTCTATTCCTCTTCTAGAGATCAAAGGAAAAACTGCTAATTTGAATGTTAGCTGGATTAGCCCTTTTCCTGACAGTGAGTGTGTCATTCTGTTATTTACTGTGCTCTCTTGCATTTTAGACATTTTTTTTTCTGTTTTGGTATGTAATTCTTTGTCAAAGAATCAAGCATAACAACAAGCAGTTGAAATACCCTTCAGGTGTGATGTGGTCATGAAATTACTAGAAATCTCACTGTAGCATAAGACCAGTTTTCTATAGTCAAAGATGTTACTGTTCATCAAGTAGTATAATTCTTTGTCAAGCCAAATTATTCAACTTTTTTTAGCTTCTGAATTATTTATCCATTGTAATAGAAATAATGCAAATCCAAAGTCTTTGATGAAACTCAGCTCACCAGGAGAAACTTGTGCAAGTTGTATACTCTAAGAATTGTCTTTGAAAAAAAATTAAGTAGCTTACTATTTTGTGAATTCCTATGGATACAGAATATAATTAAGTGAGAATACAATAAAGGGCAAAAAAGCACTATATTCTAGCTCCTAGCTATACAGTTCCAGCATCTAAAATGGAAAAATCTAAGTACCATGTTTACTGACTATGCAGTTTCCAGGGTCACTTTTTCCAGAACACAATTTATACTTCATACATTAGGAGTAATTTGGGCACAAAATGACAAAAATAGGGATGTTTCCTGTTTCACAGGCTCTTATTTAGTTTTAGGAGGAGTGTTCTTACTTAACTGGGAGAGCTCCAGTGTTAGAATGTTTCTCTCCTTCAAGAGAAATAAGAAAGTACTTTACCAAAGCTAGTTTAATATGCAAGGTTATGAGATGGTAGGAGGAAAAAAACCTATTATCCAGGCTTATTTAAGTGCTGAAAACTCAGTTTGTAAGCTGCTTTATTCAACAATATGTAACATTCCTTCTTGATTAATAATCCTGTAGTCTTACCATAGCATGCTAACATTCCACACCTGAAATATTAGTTGCAGAAAGACAATACAAATAAGCAAACTGAATTTCATTCAGGTAGGCTTTCACTTCTAAAATTATGTTCTATTATACATAAATGCCTATATGCTAAAAGAAGGTGACAGATACTGTCTTAGGAATCAAAAATCGATCTTAGAAGTCTCTACCATTTACAAAAATATTCTTACAATTCATCTGAAACAATCTGAAAAATCTCTTCTACTTGGAAAATGATCACTTATTTATTCAGAAAGCTAAACTGTATACTGAACTATAATTAAATTATCTACTGTGCAAAAATGCCATACTTTGTAAAACCTATGATGTTACAACAATCAGTATCTACAGAATACTACCCTGACAAGGTGTCACTTTGGAAAAAAAAAAAGTTTATACTTACTGCTACCATGAGCCAATATTAACTTTCCTCTGGTATTTGCTTGCTATTATCACTCTGTGAATAGTTTGCTTTTCTAAGCTCATGAAGGATAGACTGTCTGTCTTGTTAAGGCATAATAGGATAACAAGTTCAAAGTTGTTTTTTTTCCCCTTGGGACTTAGCCACTTCTGTACTCATCAACACCAGTCATCAGTGATACACTGTATACACACATCCTTCCAATCACTGAAACAATACAGGGCTACTAGTTTTCAAACTCTTTAGCAGCTGAAGTAGATGAAAAAAATAACAACTCTGCCTACTGGGGCTTTATGAAATGTGTGAAAAGTCATAGTTTATCAGATTATCTAATTAAATTTAAAGATAAAAGAGGTAGAAATGTTGCTCACAGTCTTGCTCCACTTCTTTTTCTATTTCTGTCTCCTAAGCTCAGAATCTGATTAGTGTATTTAATTCCATGAAGCATGACTGGTCTGCCTTTAATCAGCCTGCTGACATCTACCCCATTTCCTTCACATGCTGTAGAATTCAAGACAATAATTTACCAACTTGGCAATATTCCTACACAAAATATGAAATATATTGCTTGGGCTACTGTATCAGCACTGGAATGATTTTAATTTTGATGTGCTTACACATATATATGAAAAATGAGATACAAGTATGCTTACAGGGAAAAATGCAGTGCTTGTAAAAATTTCAGTTGTATGGATCAGCTTACATAAGTTGCCATTACATCACATGAGCTTACAGCTTCGTTAATAGTTATTAGTTTTGTTTTGTGTTTAAACACTCCATTCTATTTTTCCCAGTTTATTATTATTTCTATCATTTGTAAAATATTATTATTTTAAAAACAGATAAAATATGAAATATTTACAAATGATATACTAAATAGAAGTTAATTCTCATTAAGGTACAGGCACCTGGGGGAAAAAAAGGCATCTCCCAAATTTTCTGCCTTGCACATCTACATAAAATGAATACTCCTTTTGCTATGGTATTACTGTAGAAGCGAGGGAGAATAGAGTGAGATCATTACCACACTGCAACCCAAATCTCTCTGTTTCCAGTGGTTTAAAGTATTTTCTAATTGTTTAAAGTACTATTTTCTTAATTTGCCGCATTAACCTAGTAACAAGGAACAGCCTGCCTGCGAAGTTGCAGTCTTTTGAACAAGGCAAACAACTCAGATGTTATGCCCTGATTATACTCCAGTCAGAACTACTACCCTGTGTTTAACTGTTGCTGAATTTAATTTTCTGCTTTCCTAAATTGCTGTAGTAGCTAAATAACTACAGCATCTGGCTCTTCAATTACATGTTTCGCCTGCAATATGCAAACAATCACTATCATGGAGAAAAGATCCATGCACAGATATTGCAGGGTTGGAAAAGACCTCAGAGATCATCAAGTCCAACCTCTTACCTACTATCTAACACCTCACGACAACTAAAGCATGGCTCCAAGTGCCACAACCAATCTTTTTTTGAACACCTCCAGGGATGGTGACTCCACCACCTCCCTGGGCAGCACATTCCACTGGCCAATTACTCTTTCCGTGAAGAACTTTCTCCTCACCTCCAGCCTAAACTTCCCCTGCACAGCTTGAGACTGTACCTTCTTGTTCTGCCACCAGTTGCCTGGGAGAAG
This sequence comes from Indicator indicator, assembly GCF_027791375.1. Taxonomy (NCBI): domain Eukaryota; kingdom Metazoa; phylum Chordata; class Aves; order Piciformes; family Indicatoridae; genus Indicator; species Indicator indicator. The sequence goes on along the minus strand of NC_072053.1, from coordinate 61,780,851 downwards.
AGACCAACCCGCACCTGGCTACAACCTCCTTTCAGGTAGTTGTAGAGAGCAAGAAGGTCTCCCTTGAGCCTCTTCTTCTCCAGGCTACACAACCGCAGCTTCCTCAGCCTCTCCTCACAGGGCTTGTGCTCCAGACCTCTCACGATCCTCACTGCCCTTCTCTGGACATGTTCAAGTATCTCAATGTCCTTTTAAATTGAGGAGCCCAGAACTGGACACAGTACTCAAGGTGTGGCCTAAGCAGTGCTGAGCATAGGGGCAGAATGACTTCCCTGCACCTGCTGGCCACACTATTTGTGACGCAGGCCTTCTTGGCCACCTGTGCACACTGCTGGCTCATGTTCAGCTGGCTGTCAACCAGCATCCCCAAGTCCCTTTCTGCCTGGCTGCTCTCCAGCCACTCTGACCCCAGCCTGTAGTGCTGCCTGGGGTTGTTGTGGCCAAAGTGCAGAACCCAGTACTTGGGCTTGTTGAATGTCATCCTGTTGGACTCTGCCCATCTGTCCAGCCTGTGAAGGTCCCTCTGCAGAGTCCTCCTTCCTTCCCTCTAACAGATCAGCTCCTGCTCCCAATTTGGTGTTGTCTGCAAACATATTTAATGGTGGACTCTATCCCCTCATCCAGATCATCAATAAAGATATTGAACAGGATGGGGCCCAGCACTGATCCCTGGGGGACACCACTAGTGCCTGGCTGCCAGCTGGCAGTGGCACCATTCACCACCACTCTCTGGGCTCAGCCCTCCAGCCAGTTCTTAACCCAGCACAGAGTGCTGCTGTCCAAGCCACAGGCTGACAGCTTGGCCAGGAGTTTGCTATGAGGGGCAGTATCAAAGGCCTTGCTGAAGTCCAGGTAGACTACAGCCACAGCCTTCCTCACATCCACCAAGGGGGTCACCTGGTCATAGAAGGAGATCAGGTTGGTGAGGCAGGACCTGCCCCTCCTAAATCCATGTTGGCTGGGCCTGATCCCTTGGCCATCCTGCAGCTGCTCTGTGATTGCCCTCAAGATTATCTGCTCCATAATCTTGCCTGGCACTGAGGTCAGGCTGACAGGCCTGTAGTTTCCAGGTTCCTCCATCCAGCCCTTGTGGATGGGCGTCACATGACCACACATCCAGTGTGTGTGCTCCAGTGATCCAGGACTGGTGGTAAATGATGGACAGTGGCTTGGCCAGCTCATCTGCCAGCTCTCTCAGTACCCTAGGATGGATCCCATCCAATCCCATGGATTTGTGAGTATCCCAGCGGCTCACCAAGTCTCTAACTGCTTCCTCATGGATTTCAGGGAGACTATACTGTTCCCTGACCCCATCTACCAGTTCAAGAAGACAGTTATCCTGAAGCCCTCCTGTCTTATTGTCGAAAATTGAGGCAAAGAAGGTATTTAGTACCTCTGTCTTTTCCTCATCTTAGTTACAATATTCCCCTCCAAGTCCAATAGAGCGGAGGTTTTCCTTGCCCCTCTTTTTACCATTAATATCTTTATAAAAATGCTTTTTATTGTCTTTCACAGAAGTGGCCAGTTTAAGTTCTAACTGGGCTTTTGCCTCTCTAATTTTTCTCCTACATGATCTAACAACATATCTTAAACATATCTCAAGTTACCTCCCCCCCTTTCCAAAGGTGATATACCCTCTTTTCCCCTCTTAATTCCTTCACAAGATGCTTGCCCATCCAGGCCGGTTGCCTTCCCCAGTGGCTCATCTTTCGGCACATTGGGAGAGCCTGTTCCTGTGCCTTCAGAAGTTCCTGTCTGAAACAGGTCCAGCCATCCTGGACTCCTTCATTCTTAATGGCTGCTTCCCAAGGTGTTCTCTGGGTTAGTTGCTTAAATAAGCTGAAGTCAGCCCTCTGGAAGTCCAAAGTAAGGGTTTTGTGTTGCTCCTCATTTCCCTGCATATTGAAAACTCCACTGTTTCATGACTGCTGTACCCTAGACAGCCTCCTACTATCACATCTCCCACCAGCCCTTCTCTATTTGAGAACAGCAGATCAAGCAGGGCCTCACCCTTGGTAGGCTCACATAACAGCTGTGTCAAGAAGCCGTCCTCCCTAAACTCTAGGAATCTTCTGGACTGCTTCCTCTCTGCTGGTTAAATTCCCAGCAGATATCTGGCAGGCTAGTCACCCACATCTTCTTTGTGAATGGCTCAGCTGTTGGGGAGGGGGAAAAAAAAAGGAAAGCTTAAGAAAAACTGTTTAGCTTTTGAAAATCTATATAAACTGAAAATCGTTGCAGCATGAGAAGTTTTTAGAACTGAAATAATTAAAATACTACTTTTAAACTCAGATTATTGAAGTTTTATTTTTTCAAAATATCCTTAATGCTTTTTCACACAGTAAAATGAACATTTTCAAATTATTAGCACTTTAATTGTAGAAATATATTGTTTATACAGATGCCCAATTAGAAAAAAGTCTTGATTCTTAATATCCTCATTCCTCCATCTGCTCATTTCTTCTTTCTTTTGTTTTTTTTTTCTTAATGTGTAGTTGTGGCGATTGATTATGAACTCCGACGTCCTGCAGTTTGGAGAACTCTATTGTTACATTCTTTGGGCTTATATACTATTTCTGCTAAACTATGCACTATCAGTGCATGTCTGATAGGGTAAAGCCTTCAGTTCACATGCTCTACTGCAAATGGTGATTGGTCTGCTGCTACTTTGCACGTTTCCCTTTTGTTTTAGCTGATGGAAATTGACCAACATTGTTTCCCACTGGAAACCCCCTCATACAGCATTTGTGCTTGTCTCAAAGACCTAACTTTGTAGTAAGGATAAGCAAATCACCACATGATAGTAAGTTAATATTTACAACCATCATTGCATTTCTCTTGGGTCATGTGCATTACTTTTTGTTTCAGTGCAATGACTTCATAATCAGAGACTACTGAACCACTACATAATGACATTAAACGTGTACCTTTAGTATCCTCCATTTTTAAAGAATATTAGGCTTTTCCAATAACACACTAAGGCACAGAGCTGAACTAAGACATTAAATATACATAAATATTAAAATTCATATGTTACATTCTCAGTCTTACAGACGGAGTTAATTAATTTCTTTCAACTGTAAACTTTTTAATAGCAGCAACAATCTTAATGTCTCCATTTCCATTAAATAACTCTGCATTATTTTGAAATGTTATGTCTTAATTTATGTTATTTTATCCGTTACTCTACAGTTCCATTTTTACTTATCAGAGAATGAAATAACTAATTGCCTAGGGTCAGTAAGTAGATTATCTTAATAAAACATCTAATATTTAGGGTTTGGGGGATGGTTCTCCAATACCTTCTACATAAAGTGTTATACCTTTGAATTCAGACTGACATACAGTCAGGTAAGTGGCTATTCACGTGGAAGATACAAACTACTGCATATTTGCCATTTAGCTATGCTATTAGCTTAAAAATAGCCATTGCCGATAAGGCTTCAAGCACTGCATGTTGAATCTCAAAGAAAGCAAAAAATAAGAAAGAAATTGTTATGACAAAACAGGAGATTGTAAATACAGAGTTCAAACAACAGTCAAGTATCTTTGTAATGCTGTGACTCCTAATAGCCGGGGACAGGAAAGACCAAATCAAATATTAAGAGCATAATAGCAAAGAGCATAATAAATTGATCCCAAAACAAAAAAGCAGCCTGTGCACAACAAGGTAACACTTTCACCTCACTTGCCTGCTTGGGGTAATTACTGGGTGATTGTCCAATTGTAACTCAGATTTGGAAAAAACCTTCAAAGGTTTCCACAATTTAGCCCAGGAACCAAAGGAAAGTAAAAGAATAATTTACTAGATATACAATTCCTTCTAATTTATTCTTAATTTAGAATCCAGTAAAGAAGCAGTTTAATGTAATTAATTACTGGAATTAAAGATTAGCATTCATTCCAATCCAGTGTTTTATCAACTGGTGTGCAATAGCTTGACTTGGTGGTACAAAGAAAGAATGCTGGTTTCCTTTAATGAGAACTTCCACAACCTGCAATAAAGACAGAGGTTTTTTTTAGAAGTATAGTATATATTTTTAGAAGTATAGTTTATAGTATTATAAACTATATGGAGTCTAACATTCTATTAATGCAGGAATTACCTTATTGTGATGATCCTACAGCTACTAAACAGGCACTACCAGATAATCCATGAACTAACAGATAATCCATGACAGATGTAGAGAAAAAAGCCACACAGGATTCTGTATGAATTCTGACATTTTTGAGCTCAGATCCAAAGGATACCTCCTTTCTATTACAAGTGTGAAGACTGACTGTTGTTATAATAATTAAGGTTTTTGTGAACTTTTTTACAGTACGGACTACCAGGTCTACACCACTCCATACATTTATTTTTCCCCTCATGTAGTGGAGAAGGAAATGTGATTTGTTGGTTTTCTGAAGCATCCGCAAATAACATGGGAGTTCACTTTTAGTTAAGTACATTTCTGATGCACATTTATTTCCAACTCTAGACAAACCTGCATGTGACCAGCTATAAACAGAGCTGATACACATTAAAAAACCGCTCTCAGTGTGCTCTCAGTCTTGTCTCGAATATACTGAGATTGTAGGTGACTAATTTTGCCTTCAAGCTGACTTACAGAGTCAAAATATTTGCAGCGTTACTAAAAGTTTACCTCATAAATAGCCTGTGGAAAAACCTATTAAGACTATGTTATGTAAGCAATTTTCCTTTTTCACTCATGAACTTAAATCTCACCATGAAAGTAATTTTTGTCCTCTCTTTGATTTGAATGTATTTTAAATACTCAGGAAAAATGCAAAATGCATAGTAATCTTTATTCAATATTAGGGTATTAAAACAGTACTGCATGAAAAAAGATATTCAAACTAATGAATTCTCAGAGTTTTTACCTAAACATCCCCCATTCCAGTAAATCTGGTGGTATGTTTGCTTGGAGAAACTCAGATGATGTTTATGATGTTATTTAATATTACTTCTGCTAAAATGGAAAGTACAGGCTTGCTAAGAAAGTGGGTTAAAATATCAGTAACTTTGATATGTCCCAAAAGGAAAAGATGAAAGGTCTAGCTGTCAAAAACATCAGGAAATAGGCTTGGAAGTGTCTCATAAATTACCATACATCTACTGCTGCCTTGGGTTGTTTGAAATCTTTGATATAATGCTACTGTAGTATAAAGTGGATAGTATACATGCCTGTCATAGCCATGACCTACAGAGTATGCCTTAAACGTGCTGATTTTGCAAGGCCAGTGAGTAGCGAGTGGCAACAAGTGCTGTGAAGGAGAGAGGGTGCCCCTCCTGCAGTAATCTCCCTGCTCTGATTCAGGGCAAAGGATGCATGCAGGAGAGAGGTCATGCCACACTCATGTCAACAGGGGGAGTAAGCCAACCGCTGAGATCCTCTAGACTCCACAGACCTATTTCAGGAACCTTCCAAGTGAGATAATGCACATGCCCAGGCAACTCCACCCAGGGGGAGGACCCCAAGCGACCAGAGACCATAAAATAAGCAAAATTATCCAGGACAGGCTGAAGCCCCATGAACACCCTGAAAAAACAGATTGGAGCACACACTGCATGACACCAGAGACTGGGGTGATGATCTTTTTCTCTCTCCTTGTTTGTTATCCCTGTCCTCTCTTTTCCTTCTCTCTTTGCCTTTAATCTTCTCTAATTTCTTCTGGATATGTGTGGTACTGAACAAGCTGAAGAACATCTCCTTTTCTGTATTGCTGTTTATATTCAATAAAGAGTTCAATTGGGTTCAATTGGTCTCTTGATGATGGATTCACCTTTGTTTGTCCATGGGGGATCTCAGAACCTATCGCAGTTCTGTCTCTAAGACCAAGGTATGAGGCTCAAGTCATGTCAATGCTCATTTGACTTGCTCAAAAAAGCAAGTATCTAGTGTATGCCAGAACTGATACAGTCAAACACTAATCAGTACAAGAAAGAAATTAAATTGAACTTTACCTGTTCTCTTGTGAACCATCGGGCATCCTCTATTTCATTCTTGTCAACTTTAATTTCTGTAGATACTGCAACAGCTAGGCAGCCAATCATTAGGGAAGAGGGCATTGGCCATGGCTGACAAGAAACATACTGAACATGGCCAACTTTGACTCCAGACTCCTCTTCTACTTCTCTTCGAACAGCATTTTCTATTGTTTCACCTAATCAAAAAGAGCAAAGAACAAGCAGCTGAAGAAAATACTCTCAGCAATGATTACATCCTCTGCTTGAACTGACTCAAGTCAACACAAGGCAATTACCTTGAGATCTAATTCACAGATCATGGCACAGACTTTAACCACAAGGTAAAAAGAGGTCTAAGAATGTAGAAACTAGCCACTGAAGCAAAATGCAACTTAGAAAATAAACGTTATGATTAAGAAATTATCATAGTTATTTCCTGAACTGATAATTAATAATATGTAGAAACTACTATTACCACACCTAAAATATCAAAGAGTGGATAGGAATTAAATTGTTCCTTTAGTTACTTTTGAAATGCTAATTTATTAATTTATAAATAGAATGTATGAATGTTTAGATTTTCAGCATGAATACAACATGTAATGCCAGCTGATAATGGGTATTTAAAACTACAATAGTAAAAAAATAGAGACTTAAGACAATTTGCACATGTTTCTGCATTGCATTATTCACTTTGCCTGACTCATTCCTCATTGCCATAACACATATAGACAAATCTCCAAATGTAACTGCAAAGATTTACGCCCATATTCACAGAAAATTGCTAGCTGTGTATGTGGAGAGATGATGGTCATAGGCTTACATATTCACTTGTAATGTGTTGCTACCACTGATTACAGGTGTACTACAACAGACAGTCCATGCATCATAGATACAACTTTCAGTTCAGCTACATTCAGCTGGTAAGATCAGCTAGTCTTAAATTTCAGTTTATACACTTGAATTCAGCATCATAAAGTAGTAAGGCCAGGAGACGAAAGAAGCAATCAACATGTTGACTTTTTCAAATGGTACCTGGAGAAACTTACTCATGCTGTCACTGTATTTCACCTGCACACAGTTATTGAACATAGTTAAACCCTATAATTTCACCGATAATTAAGATATATTCCCAAGACAAGACTGTTTCACAAACTGTTCTGCAGTTACTAACAACTGTAATTAATTCCAACTTTTATTGCTGAACACAGCTAGCAAAATATCTCTTTTCTTACTAAATGATGTAATTTCAGCTTATCTTCCATATGATCAGTCAGATCCCAACCATGTAAGTATACGGTCACCTTTTAAAATCATGCTTTAGATCTGATTTTCCTATGCTATAATCCCTTGCTAAGTGGCACCACAGAAAGAACATTGTATGTGTTTTAATCTTTTTTCCACTTAAGTATGCGTTATAAGAGCACGTGATAACTATTTTTAAGTTGTATTTACACAACTTGCTTCCTTTCTTTCTGTTTTTCTTGTGTTTTTTATAAAAGAGCTGCTGTAAAGTATAGAACTTTATTATTTAGCAAGAAGCAAAAACATTTATTTGATGTAACATCAAACAAATTTCTTTATCACCTTCAATACTGAGAGGTAAAAAACAACCATCAAAAAATAACATTACTCACCAGGTTCGATAAATCCAGCAAGACAGGTAAACATTCCTGGGGGAAATCTCTTCTGCCTACCTAAAAGGCAGTGGTTTCCATCTGGATGGATGACTTGCATTATCACAACAGGATCTGCAAGGGATGTGAAAGGAATATATTTCAAGAGGGACCTAAAAGGGACCTAAAAGCAATAATACAGTTCAGTCTATTTGACACCTGCACAAATAAATACATGTAAGATACCTTTAAGTGATTGTAATCAGAATTGTAGGTGCCCAGAACAAGCTGTTATTTTATTTAACTTTGGTGGCTTTATTTTTGTTTGTTTGGTTTGTTTTTTTTCCCTGCAAGGTATGTGTTTGCTTTGTATTTCAACGTATATGCTTAGCAGAAGCAGTTTACTAGCCAAGCCTAGAAATGCAGGACATAAATTACCTGCAAGCAAAGCACACAATCTGTCAAGAGTACCAGCAATACTAACCTAGCTGTGTTTTCAGCAGATAGAAAGAATTTCTGCAGAAAAACCTGTTTACTATTAACTTTTCTACACACAGGTCTTAAGAATGTACTTTTGACAGATACTCTAGTTACAATGTAAATAATGACTATATTTTCTAGTTTTTATTTTGTTGACTATGCTATCAATACTCTCACCAGATGTCATAGTTTTACCTACTTTCTCCCTTCTAGTCATTTTATGTATCTTTTTCTTGCTTGCTAGTATTTTCTCCTATTGGTAACACCCTTTTTGTCAGATTTTTCGCACTGTTCATCTATGGTATTTTCCCCTTTATTATTGTTGGCTAACTCTTAAATATCTTACTATTTTGTGTTTAACTTCTCTTGTCTATCCACCTCTGCCTTTAGATACCTTTTCTCTTGCTATCGTTTTTCTTTTCTGTCTCTCTGTATGAAAGGGCTTGACTCAGCAACCACTATAAACAATTTCAGATTGTTGTCCTACTTAAAGATATCTGCCATATGAAACAGTGTAGAATATGCAATGTTGCTGTCTGTAAACTTTCTTCAGGCAAAGGCACCAGTAGAAAATGCTGGTTCATCAGTCTTTCCTATGTAATTCCATTCCTTCTTGAAGTTTGTTGTTATACAGGCTGTAAAGAAACAACCATTAGCATTTTAGCAAGCTTCACTATAGTCTATAGGACAGAACATGGCAGAATTGCTTTCTTTACTACAGAGTAATCCAGAGCATGTAAGAGAACACGACATTCAGAAAAGCAACACACACACATCCCCCAGAATGACAAGTGCAGGAGAGAGAGCAGAGTAAGGGAAGGAAAGGTGATGAAAACCACCCAGTAATAGGAGAGAAAAAAAGGGAAGGATTATTTTTCCTTCCTTGTTTCCCCACCAATACCATGGTATACTTCCCTTTGCAGGCATGAACAAAAGGAGCTACAGAAGACTGTCTAGACAAGCTTATACTCTGAATGGACAAGCCCGTCACTTGGGGATTGATGATGAATAGTCAGTGCCAGCAAAGATGGCTAACACAGTCAAAATGAAACTAGGCAAACTAAGCACTGTGCGAGGACTTTGATACAAAGATACTTCAAGCTCAGATGGCTTGAAGGTGAGAAAACAAAATGCAAGGGGAAAAGAAAAAAAGTAAAACGTGGCCTTCTGTAGTGTCAATATCCCATTTATGTTGTTGGAACTTTGAATGGAAACTATTCCACTGCAATTAAGATTGGTATTGCCACAGCAGTTGTCACAGACTACTGAAAAAAGAAGCCTGAAGTACTTAATCCTAAATAGAGCTGAGACATATGTAGTCTGGGGATAGACAAGATTGGGCCCAGAGAGTGGTGGTGAAGGGTGCCACTGCCAGCTGGCAGCCAGTGCCTAGTGGTGTTCCCCAGGGATCAGTGTTGGGCGCAATCCTGTTTAATGTCTTTATTGATGATCTGGATGAGGAGATAGAGTCCACCATTAGTAAGTTTGCAGACAACACCAAGTTGGGAGCAGGAATTGATCTGTTAGAGGGAAGGAAGGAGGACTCTGCAGAGGGACCTTGACAGGCTGGACAGATGGGCAGAGTCCAACATGATAACATTTAACAAGTCCAAGTGGTGGATTCTGCACTTTGGCCACAACAACCCCATGCAGTGCTACAGGCTGGGGTCAGAGTGGCTGGAGAGTAGCCAGGCAGAAAGGGACTAGGGGGTTGCTGGTTGACAGCCAGCTGAACATGAGCCAGCAGTGTGCACAGGTGGCCAAGAAGGCCAATTGCATCCTGGCCTGCATCACAAATAGTATGGCCAGCAGGTGCAGGGAAGTCATTCTGCCCCTATGCTCAGCACTGCTTAGGCCACACCTTGAGTACTGTGTCCAGTTCTGGGCTCCTCAATTTAAGAAGGACATTGAGATACTTGAACATGTCCAGAGAAGGGCAGTGAGGATCGTGAGAGGTCTGGAGCACAACCCTTGTGAGGAGAGGCTGAGGAAGCTGCGGTTGTGTAGCCTGGAGAAGAAGAGGCTCAAGGGAGACCTTCTTGCTCTCTACAACTACCTGAAAGGAGGTTGTAGCCAGGTGCGGGTTGGTCTCTTCTCCCAGGCAACTGGTGGCAGAACAAGAAGGTACAGTCTCAAGCTGTGCAGGGGAAGTTTAGGCTGGAGGTGAGGAGAAAGTTTTTCACGGAAAGAGTAATTGGCCAGTGGAATGTGCTGCCCAGGGAGGTGGTGGAGTCACCATCCCTGGAGGTGTTCAAAAAAAGATTGGTTGTGGCACTTGGAGCCATGCTTTAGTTGTCGTGAGGTGTTAGACAGTAGGTAAGAGGCTGGACTTGATGATCTCTGAGGTCTTTTCCAACCTGGTTGATTCTGTGTGATTCTGTGTAAGCAAGGAGCTGAAATCACTTAGAAATTGATTTACAGGTATAAAAAGCAGGACAAATGAGCCACTTTTGTCCTAGTTTATACTACAAAACTCTCACCAACTCTTGGATAGGATGTGTTGTGAACACCTTGGAGACTGGGACAACCTTCTTGTAAGCAGGTTTTCTTGTAACCTCCTTCTTCAATCCTGGTTGCACTCCCACATGTTGGGCAGAATCGGTAGCGACTGTGCCATGCTAGAACAGACCTAGCCTGGGCTACCACTCCTTTAAAAGAATACATTGAAAATACACAAAATCAAATACTAATTCATGTAAGCTTTTAACAGTATAGAAAAAGCAAATACTAAAGTTTAACATAAAAATCAAAGTAAAACTATGTTTCGAACTGTAGTGTACTACAAGAGAAGCTCAGGAATATGAGCTATTCAGATCTATTTCTTTGTAGAACAGCACATGCAATACAGCAGAGTACTAAGTAGCTACAGACCGTTTTATATATTCAGAAACAAATTCATCCAGCTCAATATACATTATTTTTCACAGAAGTTACTTTGGGTAAGGTGCCAAAATTATATATTGCACATTTTTCACATTACTACTTAGGGCTACTACAGATATGGATATAGCAAGGCGTTGCTCTATTTAAACTTCAGGTGCAAATCAACTTTGTCCTTTATCCTTCTGTAAAAGTAAAACTGTTACAGCAGCAGTTGTTAACACATCTCTAATGACCTTCATTCACTTCATGAACCTGACTTTTCAACACTTGCTTGAGCTCTCCTCAGAAGAGCATCCAACACCTTATTAAGAGGTTAGTTTTTTATTTTCCAATGAAAACTCAACTTTTTTTTTAAATATTAATGTTAATGCATTAACATTTAAATAGTACCATTTGTAAAATCATTATGTCAATCGATTTTACAGTTCAACCCTTTCCATGTTCTCAAATACAAAATTCTTCGCAAAACCACCAACAGGCTTTAAAAGTTAAAGTATTTCTAAAGCCACTGAAAACATCTGCTTCCTTTTTTGCAGTGGATTATCCTTGCATCATACCTCTGTGAATCCCAAAGTTTATCCTGGTTACCTATTGAATAACTGCTGTATTTCACGTATCTTACCAGCTTCTTTTTCAGGTAGCCGAAGTAGTTCTGGCAGAGGTGGGTAAAGAAAGTAACAATCTTCATGATTCTGTTTGAACTTCTCAGCAGAAGCAGATTCTACACTAACAGCAAACCAAGCAACTAACCCATCCTCTTCATCTTGTAGACTTCTTCCATTGCAAGCACCCAGCACATTCATGTGTAACTGAAGTTCAACTCCAAGAAAAATTAAGGTGCCTTCTTCAGTTTGGTTTATGTACTGCTCAACATCCTTGTGGCACAGCCTGCAAAGCTTTACTTCTGGCTGCTGGGAGCCCTCTGTTCCCGCACTCAAAGTAACCAAAGGACTTAGATTTGAGAAGAGGATGTATACTGTAGTTGGATGGGTTTGTTTTTCACTTAGCCACTTGGAATCTGTTCTTTTAGAACTTCTTCTATCCAGAAGTGTTAAGCCAAAATAATTTTCACATTCCTTCACTTCATTTGACAGAAAAGCAGGCCTCTGTCCACCATTCCCATCTGCTAACAAATTCACTATGTTCTTGTATCCCCAAAATTTAGCAATGTCCAGAGCTGTCTGCCTTGATTTATTAATGATGGACCTGTCACATCTAGAGAAGAAAAAAACCAACAAAATGAAGCAGTAGTTACCAGGGTATATATGTTTAGGAAGAGGTCTGATTCTTACTTATAGCATATACATCTGATATTATTAAGGTGCAAGAACTTTTAGACACTGTGTATAACAGAGCACTCTTTAGGCTTAACCACTTATCACTATAGTAATGAAAAATGATCATCTCTTTTGCTATAGCCTTATTTCACTTTTTTCTTGATCCACTTCTGATTATCACTTACCAAGATACATGCAGTACTGTATCAACAATGAATTAGTTTAAATCCCACATACTGTGTGATGTAATTTTAAACAAGAAGAAAAGAGAGAGTCAAGATCATTTACAGATAGAACACTGAAAGCCAGGCAAAACCAGGCTACAGGTCTCTTCTGAATAACCAGTAACAATAATTAAAAGAGGCGGTTTAACCAGCATTGCTTTCTAGAAGCTACTGAAAACAGCATGAAAATATTTACAACAAAATATTTATCATTAAATAAAGATAAAAAATACAGCCTCTGCTAAGTGAAAGAAACACCTTTACAACTCCATTGCTGGCCCCTGAAGGAGTCTCTTTGTTACCAAAAGGTCTGCAAAATGACACAGATGAGGAAACATTGCCTCATGATATATATGCTGGAATGTATCCAGAGAAGGGCTACCAGGATGATCAGAGGGCTGGAGCACCTCTCGCATGAGGACAGACTGAAAAAGTTGGGGCTGTTCAGTCTGGAGAAAAGAAGGCTCCAAGGTGACCTTATTGAGGCCTTCCAGTATCTGAAGGGGACCTACAAGAAAGCTGGGGAGAGACTTTTTAGGATATCAGGTAGTGACTAGGGGGAATGGAATAAAGCTGGAAGTGGGGAGATTCAGGCTGGACGTGAGGAAGAAATTCTTCAGCAAGAGAGTGGTGAGAGCCTGGAATGGGTTGTCCAGGGAGGTGGTTGATGCCCCTTCCCTGGAGGTGTTTAAGGCCAGGCTGGATGAGGCTCTGGCCAGCCTGATCTAGAGTGAGGTGTCCCTGCCCATGGCAGGGGGGGTTGGAACTAGATGATCCTTGTGGTCCCTTCCAACCCTGACTGATTCTATGATTCTATGACTCTATGATTCTATATTTAAGTATTTATTTTTAAAAATATTATTTGAAGTAGATTGAGGTTGATTTGGAAGTCAAAAATAAGACAATTCTATTTTTTGTCAATTTTAACTCAAGTGGATAAGAAAATCAGAAATTTCATTGTATACTACAAATTACAGAGTAGATTTGGGCCCAGGCTGCTAATTTTCTAAAACCAGAAGATGCTAGTATATTCATATTGCTGATAAATAGGTAACTGCATCACAGACAAATCTGTTTTGACTTGAGATTTTGATTTTGACATTATGAGCAGTTTTCCAGGGAGTTTACATTAGAAAAGCATTCAAAACTTAATTTACAAGGTTTTGGTGCTAAAGAAACTTCTGTTGCCCATTTTTCTTTAACAATCAAGTCTCCTTTAGGCAAAATCTTGCCTGCCTTCCTACTTAATTTCCTACCTCTCAGGCACTGAATTTTGTTGTGGTTTTGTCTTCCTACTTCTATCTGCTCAGGTATGTGCAAACTATGATCAGGTTGGTCCACAGCAGTTTTTTTTCAATATCCATTAACTGATTATTATGCCTATTAACTAAAATGAGGGCTACACTGTCATCTCAGGAACTGCATTCAATTGCTTAAAAGAATGACCCTGAAAAGGGCATTTCAAAGTAGAAATTGACTCCTCTTTTACATTAAGCATAAAATTTAAAACCATTAGGCTATTTACCAAACTGTTAAATTCCCCAAAATCTCACGAGATTCCTCAATCCACATGTTATTTGAACATCCATACAAAACCTGTCACAGAGACACTCGTTTACATCCTGGAATATACCACTTTTAACAGTACAAGAGTGATTCACTTGACACTCCATGATGGGCCCAACAGAGGGCACAGAATCTGTGTAAGACTGAAAAAAAGTAGCGAGAATATCACTGCAGGCTATGAAATACTGTGCTTGAGATTATTCATAATCACAAAATAAAATTAACTTGCTTGATTCTGTAATTATCTGATTACGTAGAGTTTAACTGAACCACAATATCTGGTTCTTATCTTTCATTTTAAAATGTTTTTCATCTGAATTATTTGGATCCTGACTTTATTCAGGCCTCAGAACGTTCTTTGGGATCTCAAGGAGACAACTGAAGTATTTTTCACTTTTATGAGTGTCTTGAAAAACTAGAAATAGAACAGTTGAAGGAAGACAAATGTCATAGCAAGATCTGACAAGCAATGAACACACTTGATGTCATACTGACTGAAGAAAATGTGACAGCCCAGGAGGGAAGTGAATTGTCAAAAACTAAGACAAATGAAATTCATCAGTCAATAATTTTGGTAAAGGTGTGTCTGCCATGTCCTACTTAACAGCTTGTATGTCAACAAATATTCTGCACTGTGATGTAAATGTAAGTGAGCTGCAAATAAAGATTAGAAGAAAGTCTAAGTGGAAAAATCACATATACCAAATTTATACTCAGTACAGGGGTTGGAACGAGACGCAAACTATGTTCTATTCTGTTCATCTGTAGAAAGTGCCAATAACATCCTTGAAGATCAATGGAATAATTTTAGAGATGGTCATCACTTTTAAACAATTTCTTAGCAAATATGTAAAGGATGATGCAATGGAAAAATCCAATTATAAATATGAAGTATATTTTTCTGAGTTTTAACCCTGAAAATCCTGCTGCTATCTGTGAAGTAAATTTACTTTTCTGAGATAAAGTTGAAACAGGAGGAAAGAGGAAAAAGGAAGAAAGTTACAGCTCTTCAATGGGACATACTAAGTACCTTACCCTTCTTCAAGAAGAATCTGCACAACCTCAAGATGTCCATTCCTGGCACCATGCATCAAGGCTGTCCAGCCGTTATCTGCAGCTGCATTGACAAGTGACGGAGAATGACTGAGCAATGCTTTCAGTTTGGCTGCATCTCCAATAGCAGCAAAATAATGCAGCTGAGAAATCATTTTCTGGTGGAGGTTCTTTTCAAACACTGCCATTGCATCAACTATTTAAAAAAAAAAAAACAGCAAATAAAAGCACCTGAAAACATATCCAGCATTAGTAAAACAAATTAAGTAAAAATCATTAAATTCGGTAATATGCTGATCACCAATATTATCACTGTAAGTATGGGCACAAGTCAAATTCTTACTATGATACTGTTATTCCCAAAATTTAGTCCCACATATCTCAGAATACAGTGAATTTTTATCCTAACTATGAAGACTAGATGTAAAGAGGCTTAAAGAGAACAATTTTGCTATGCAATCCCTCTGAATTTGGAAACCGTGTTCTGGTTTCACGATTCAACACACATACGAGAGAGAACAGTACAAAGCCCCACGCCGAAAAATGAGTGTCAGAAGCTCCGGAAATAATAAAAATAACTGCAAACCGGCAAGTCCCTTTGCGGGCTGAAGGGCTCATCCAAGCAGTGGCAACAAACTTTCAGTAACTTCTGCTACGCCTCAGGCGGCGGCCGCCTGTCAGCCCCGAGGCAGGGCCACTGCTACCGCTGCTGGCAGCTGGCAGCCGGCAGCCAGCACCCGCGCAAAACACGCGCTTATGGTCTGTAGTGTCCGCTCCACCATCACTTATCGAAAACATATTTAAACGCACAATATTTTCTCCACCGGACCCAAAACAATGCTCTCACCGTGACTCCCTGACCCCTACCTACTCTTCTCGGCCTTAGCCTTCCTGCTGAACGAGCCGTTACGACAGCTGTCGCGCAACCGCAAGCCGCCCTCCCCACCATCGCCGCCGCAAATCGCCCGCCCCACCCCCGCGGCCGCTAATCGCCCGCCCCGCCGCCGCCGTCGCCTCTCTGCGCCTGTAAGGGCAGCGCGCATTTGCCTTTTTCTACTGTGCTGTGTCTGCGTATACGATGAATCGAGGCTGGCGTCTTACGGTAAAGGCAGGTATGTCCTTCCCGGCACCCGCAGAGAGTTTCGTTACAGTAAGTGGCTGGGCCGGTTTAGCCTCAGCCAGTAGCTAGCCTCCGTCAGCTTTTCCGCCGCGGCAGAGGGTGTGTCCCAGCGACGTCCCGCCCCGCGGCCGGCACAGGGGAGCGAGACGCAGGTAGTGCTGGGGGCTGCGCAATGGGCCGCGGTTGGCTGGAAGGCATCGCACGCAGCTGCGCTGTGCGCCGTATCACATCGTCCGGTCCTCCGCCTATCGGTGTTCTTTACGACCGTCTCCCGCGGGCAAGGGCCGTGCAGCGGAGGCGGTCAGGGCCGCAGCTAGGGGCAACAAGATGGCTCTAGCGGAAATCGCCTGAGTGCTGCTGCCGCCAGTTGATCAGACTTGTAGAGCAGGTTAAGTAGCAAAAGGCCATTTTGTCTTTCAGGCAGGAAATTGTTTTAAAGGTTTGCTTCATGATGCTAGCAGAAGTCAAAAATAGGAAGCAGTGGAATATGCAAGTACTTGTGAGAAAAGTGGAGCAAATGAGATGTCACAGCATCTCCATCTAATGGACAAGTGGCAGAACTGCACGCTTTCTTTCCCTTAATTAGAAATTGACTGTAAATACTGTAATTGGGTATGATTGTATATACTGAAGCAGTTATGGACTATATTGTTACAACTGTGCATCCGAATCAATATATATAAGGTGATTAATAGTTATGCATAAATATAATAATAAATAATTCATAATTAATAACCGTTATCCTCCATCCCTAATCCCTCCCTCTCCATGACAGTCAGCATCTGTTATCAGCTCCAGTGATTTAAAAAGTGTGGGTGTAACACAAATTCCACCACAGGACTATTGGACTATTATATGATGACTAAATGAGGATTATGTAACGTCAGAGAAAAAAATTACAGAGAATTCCAAGCTGGTTTATTTTATAACACTTACAAATCTGCATGCAATTTTTAATAGGTTTAGGAATACTTGGCCTTTTGCCACATCTTTTCAAGATCTGAAGCTGGTTTCATTTTCACTGGTTCAAATCCTAGAGAACAGAGTTACTCTCACTGACATCCACCTAATATTCCTGTTAAAATTGACACAAGTTTGTTGACCCTCCCTATTGCTGGTTCTTGTGTTCGTAAAGCCAGATGGTCACAGAATGACAGAATTATTGAGGCTGGGATAGACTTCTGAGATTATCAAGTCCAGTCTATGACCTAACACTACTACATCAACTAGACCATGTCACTTAGTGCTACATCCAATCTTTTCTTAAACACCTCCAGGGACAGTGACTCCATCACCTCCCTGGGCAGTCCATTCCAGTGTCTAATTACCCTTTCCACGAGGAGTTGCTTCCTAACATCCAGCCCAAACCTCCCCTGACACAGCTTTGGGCTATGCCTTCCAGTCTTGTCATAAGCTGCCTGGGAGAAGAACCCAGCCCCCACCTTTCTACAACTGTCATTCAGGTAGTTGTAGAATGTGATAAGTTCCCCCCTTACCCTCCTCTTCTCTAGGCTAAACAACCCCAGCTCTCTCAGCCTCTCCTCATAAGACCCTCTAGTCCCTTCACCAGTCTCGTCTCTCTCCTCTGGACCCACTCCAGCACCTCAATATCTCTCTTGAAGTGAGGGGCCGAGAACTGCACAGAGTATTCAAGGTGAGGCCTCACCAGTGCTGAGTACAGGGGAAGAATTACATCCCTAGTCCTGCTGGCCACACTATTTCTGGTACAAGTCAAGATGCCATTGGCTTTCCATGACACCTGGGCATACTGATGGCTCACATTCAGCCGGTTGTCAACCAGTGCTCCCAGGTCCCTGAAAACTAACCTGATAGTT
Organism: Indicator indicator; assembly: GCF_027791375.1. NCBI lineage: Eukaryota > Metazoa > Chordata > Aves > Piciformes > Indicatoridae > Indicator > Indicator indicator. The sequence continues at coordinate 61,762,826 of NC_072053.1, read as the reverse complement.
ATTAAATTTCTCTGTATGTTTCAATACATAGTTTCATAAATACTAATGCAGACATAAGGGAGATGAGATTATGCCGCTGGGGGTTCACATGGAGTTGACTCTATCCTGTTGTGTTATTAAAACCAAATTGCTTTCCTTTAAACTGTCCACTGGATATCTTTCACAATGTTAAGCTTTTAATAAGGAGGCTTTAGATAATGTTTTTCATGGGGTTGGAATTTCTTTTTAATTTTGCTATTTGCATTTTGTCTTTTTTTTTTCCCCTAATGCGACATAACTCAAATACTCTCCTATAACTTTCTTTTAGCAGAGTACATTTTAAAATATATCTGATTTTGGTGAATGTGGTGTTTATTACCTAAGGATGCTTGCACTTTGTACTTTACTGCAAGGATATTTGTTACACCACAGTCAGTACCTTTTCATGGAGTTGATATTTCTGTTTTAAAAATCTTGTAAAGTAGTAGGAAGGAGGAAGCTAACACATTGCAACTCACACCTGTGTATGTCACTTTTCCTGGACCCTCTATCTGCAGAGGGTAAGAGCTCCCAATAAGCAGAGTTAAAGAGAATGATGGGCTGTTCTTCATGCAGTGTCCTAATCAAGACCATGATTGGCTGGACCAAAAATATGTATGGACTACACAGGCAGTCCTCTAGATAAAACAGTGGTGAATTATCCTTGTCTATAAAAAAGAACAAAGTTAGGATTAGATATTCCAAGTCACTCAGAAAAAGAAGCTTCCATAAGAGCCAGGGTAATATTTGAAATATTTGTCTTAACATGGGTTTGTACATATTTGTGCCACATTTATCACTTAAGGCTGTTATGGTCTTACTTCATTTGTAATTATATCTGTAAATTTCCAGAGGTCCTCTGTTTCAAGCTGACACTTTTGAGGATTGAGTTGATGTCCTGTGTAACAGAAGAGATGGTCATGGATCTGCTCAAACAATATTCTGAAACTTCGCATAAAGCACCACAAGCTGTTTCATGTTTTCTCAATAGAAATTCATTGAGATAAAGTGAATTATTGCATTTTGTCCCCAGGGTGACATAAATGGTTTGGTTTCTTGTTCTGATTAAATCTTTCAAAAAATAAAACTTTTATTTTCAAAAAAATAAAATCATTGTCTGATGTTTGAGATATTTCAGCAACAGACAGAAACTTAAAACTATTTAAAAAACAGTGTCATTGATATCCTTTATAACAGGAAGTCAGAGAAATTTTCCTGGGAAACATTACACTTAAATTCAAATTTTCTTTCAGACTGAGCTGAGAAAGAGTATGAATATTCAAAATATAACACAAAGACATTCTAAGTGTCAAAGTAAGGAGAAATATGAAAAAAAACCCCAACCCTCACCCAGACTGTATTGAAGATGTTCTGTATACAAATCTACAATCACCATAATAATTATTTTTCTATCAAATGAATGTTCTTCAGTGCTGAAACTATTGATTTATCTGATCTCCTTCTACAACATGGTCACACATTTAGTGGATGAGGGAATGGCTGTGGATGTTGTGTATCTGGACTTTAGTAAAGCTCTTGACACCATTTCTCATAGCATTCTCCTGGAGAAGATGGCTGCTCATGGCTTGGATGGGCCTACTATGCACTGAGTAAAAGACAGGCTAGGTGCCAGGCACAAAGAATGGTGGTGAATTGAGTAAAGGCCAGATGCTAACCAGTCACAAATGTGTTCCTCAGGGCTCAGTATTGGGCCCAGTACTGTTTAACAACTTTATCAATGATCGGGAAGAAGGGATTGAGTGCACTGTTAAGCTTGGGTGAAAGTATTGATCTGCTTGAGGGTAGGGAGGATCTGCAGAGGGATCTAGACAGACTATGTTGATGGGCTAAGAGGAGTTGTATGAGTTTCAATAAAGCCAAATGCCGGGTTCTGCACTTTGGCTGCATCAACTCCCATCAATGCTACAAGCTCAGGGAGGAGTGGCTGGAAAGCTGCTCAGCAAAGAGTGAGCTGAGGGTATTGATTGATAGGCAGCTGAACATGAGCCAACAGTGTGCTAAGGTAACCAAGAGGACCAATGGTATCTGGCCTGTATCAGGAATGGTGTGACCAGCAGAAGGGATGTGATCTTACTCCTGTACTCACCACTTGTAAGTGCTCATCTAGAATACTGTGTTCAGTTTTGGGCCCCTCACTACAAGAAAAAATTTGAGGTGCTGAAAGGCATCCAAAGAAGGGCAACCAAGTTGATGAAGGGTCTAGATAACAAGTGTTAAGAGAAGCAGCTGAGGGAATTAGGGTTGTATAGTCTGGAGTAGATGAGGCTGAGCGGAGACCTCATTGCTCTCTAAAACTACGCAAAAAGAGGTTGTAATGAGATGGGGGTCAGTTTCTTCTCCCTTGTGATAGGAGAGGAAGTGGCCTGAAGATGTTCCAAGGGAGGTTTAGGTTGGATATTAAGAAGAATTTCTTCTTTGAAAGGTTTAACAGGCATTGAAACAACTTGCCCAGGGAGGTGGTGGAGTCCATATCCCTGGAGATACTTAAGAGTTGTGTAGATGTAGTACCTAGGGGCACACTTTAGTCAGGGGCTTTTGAGAGTTAGGCTAATGACTGGATTCAATGATCTTCAAGGTCTTTTTCAATCTAGGCACTTTTGTGATTCTGTGAAAGAGAGAAAGAGGGAGAAAAAGAAAAATAATTTTATGCCAGTAACAATGCCTCTAAATGTAGTAAAAGGAATCTCTGTCCAGCATGTGTATTCTGTTCCATGCTTGCACTAGACCTTTCTCTGCAATCTGCCAACCAATTTTCTAATGTTAGTATGTGCCTGTTGTGACTGTTTTCTATAACAGTTTTGAAACAAAAATTCAAAACTATAATGGACAATTCTCAATTTTAGTTAAAATTATTTCAAATTCAATCAATCATATATTTCTAGATGTTTTTCACTCTGTGTGAGAGAGTTGCAATGAGTTACACTGGATGAATGTGTGATGATTACAAAATGAACATCAGCATCCTTAAAATCTCATTTTCACCTGCTCATGTGGTATACACCTGTGCCTTGTTGGAAATATGATTGTTATTTTGACACACATCTAATTGCTCTTGAAGAGATGAAGTACATTTATGTCAGTTTTCCTTTTCAGATTGTGCTGGGAGTTTACTAATAGATTTTTTTCAAATTTTACACTTCAAAATCAGTCTTTCACTGTCATAATTTAGCTTGACTAGTCCAAATCTGCAAGTCACGGATAATGCAGATACTGTGCCATTAGCTGCACCACATAGGGGTTTGTGGAAAGTGAAATTATTTGCTCTGTGAGGCTGAATTAAAACTATTTTCCCACTGTTATTCTTGTCCAGACAAACAGTCAACAGCACAGTTTGAAAAACAAAACAAAACAAAAAACCAGAAGCAACATTCTCATCATTTTCAGTTTGAATTGCAGGTTCTGGGTGCTTGTTGTCCTCGTGGCTACTAGGTGAACAGCACTTTCACCTAACAGATGATATCTTGATTTTCAATTTTAATTCTACTGTTACATATCTTAAGGGCTTAGTTTTAAACAGATTTTTAACCGTTGTTTAAATCTTTAATTTAAACAACAGCATTCCATTAAAGTAGTTTTACTTTCCATGCTAACTAGAAGTTTTCTACTCTTGAAGAATGTTTCTCTAAGTTACAGCAAAGCCTGAAGTTTGTTCTGCCAGTAGGCTCTGAATATCCTAACTTTTCAATAGCAATATTTTCTCTATTACAAATATGTAGTTGGTCCTAAGCATAGAACTTTGAGATTTACAGATAAAAGCACCAAGTGTAAAACAGAAAAATGAAGACAGGAAATGACCGCTTAAGTGGACAAATATGTTAATGTAAATACAAAGTATTTTTAATGTTCACAAGACTGATCATTTCCAATTGCAATCTGCTATGTATTTACATAACCACATATGCCACAAGGTACCAAATTTCTGCAGTATCAAAGAAAAGATGAGGAAAAAATATAATAATTTATATATGTTTCTTTAATATCTCACTGGAAATCTTTGGTGCATTGGGCTTTTCATTTCATTAGAGGATGCCCCAATCTAGCCAAGGGCAACGAAGGAAGAAGCAGTGGACATCTTTGACTCTGTAGCTGATAGCTAGATCCAGGTGGACAGAGGGCCAGGGCAGAGATCCAGCAGGAGATGTGTAGCGCCCCCTATGGACTGAGACCAACAGGGCAGACACGGAGGGCAGTGTGCAACGAGGAAAATTCCTATCTGATATACTGGGCTGAAAGGAGTATGTAAAAGACTGATGCTGCAAAATGGAGGATTGGGCTGTAGAGGTCAGTAGAGCTTCACAGATAGATAAAGTTTGACTAAACACCATAAGCCTCTGAAATAATCTTTTTGCAATCTTTGTGTCTAATGAAAAAGTGGCACATTTAAATATTTATAAGGAACTATCATTTGCTACACTACTAAAAGCAAACTAGTTTACAAAACCTCATCTTCTCAAACCTCTTGACTAGTGTGTGTTTGATATTAAAAATCATGCCACTAACTTACGAAAAGTAGTTACAATACAGACATCATCACACACTTAGGGTCCCTCTATAGTTCATAAGATTTGCCAAATAGTGGGATCCATAAAGTCACAATCTAAATGTGTTTGGTGATCTCTTTAGGCTTGGGGTGTATTTCCATGGCCAATCTAGCTGTGGATGTTTGTGCCTACAACTTTTTATCTATGTCTGACCTTGTGTCTGCATCTTGTTTTGTATAGGCTTTACTTCCCGTTAGAGCTGTTTTGAAGAAGAATTTTTCAACATTTATTTTTCTTCTGTTCTGTTATCTTTCTGGTGAGTTTATGTACAGCCTCTCAGATAAATGTTTAAATGTGTGATGGGTGGAGTACCAGGGAAATAGTGAAACCACACAGCAAGGAAGAAAATGCAGCCTGTACAGCAAATGCTAACTCAGTGTAGGATGGGCACTAAAGAGACTGAGCTTTAGATAGCACATAAATCATTCTAGGGATTGCAGTCTTGCTACCTTGCCATCTTTAATCACCTAATAATCAGTACCTTATTAAAGTGGTGAAGGAAACAATCTATTCTAAACATCTGTTTTTATTTTCCCTTGACAAGAAGTTGTGCCATTATAATAATTATTGAATAATGGCAATTTCAAATTACTTGTATTTAGAAAAAAGAATACAAATGTTATTTTTGTTCTTTTTTATGAGAAATGACACAAGCAGAACTTGACAGGAAAAGGCTGGCGATTTTTTTCCTCTCTGTAGTACACAGAATGTATGTGTGTCTTTATATGTGAAAGCTATTAGGCAAATATTGTATGCTTTTCACTGGAGACATTCAGAGATAAAATAACCTACTGATCTTTGGGAACTAGTTTATCAAACTCTGCTATTTTTATTGTCTAATAGGTTGCTTGGCAAAGTGAAATTACAGTTTTAATCTTAAGGAAGCATAGAAATGCATGTTAGGAAATTTGATTCTACTCCAGGATATTTTTCAAATCTATTGTATGACCTGGCAAATATACCACTTTATCATTTTTTAGCTTCCTAATCCTTTGCATATTAGACCTTAGTTATTTTCAGGTCACAGTAAAGTAGTACCTTCCCTAAAGTGTACAGATCCTTCTTTCCATGGATCACTGTTAATTTTCCCTGCCTTAAGCTCTTAAAGCCAAGCTGAGAGATTTTGGTTTGCTGTTTAGAGAAATGATTCAAGTCTGTGCCACATATATTCCTTGCTGTCACCCTGGGATCTACTAATTTAATTTGCAATCTGAAGACAGTGTAATAGCACAGGACTAGATGTACAGAAAGAACAAGAGTAACAGACCTTTCATTTATGCTCCTAGAATGAGTATAAATTTAATATCAATTAAGTAGTTTCATAAATTAATGTCGTTGCTGCACTAAAGGACTTGCCATTGTGTTCTATTGAAAAACTCTCTTTCAAGTATCACATTATCACCACAATATTGCAATATCTGTGGATGTGAACAAATACAAATTACAGAAAAGCTCTTTATAAAAAAAGAAAATCCATTCAATCAGGCAGCAGCTCAAGAAAGGGAAATGGTTTACTTTAATATAGAAAGTTACTGCTTGAATATAGGTAGCACGTGCATGCATGATCTAGCGATGTTGCTCACATTTCCTTTGAACTAGTGTATGCATTCATATTTTCAGAAAAAACATATCTTGTTTTCCCAAGGCTTCTGAGCCAAGACTGGAATTGAATTAGTACAAGAAAAAACTTACGCACTTTTCTCTGGTTATACAGAGTTGTTGCCTTGGTGCTGAGTAACTGATTAGAATAGTATGTTAATGGATTCAAATTCAGATCATGCTGACATTTCTTTTCCACTTATAGGACAATTTTTAATTTTTTTTTTCTAAAAAGGAAGGTTTTTGGCATGGAATTGAATATATCTTTTTGTTAGCACTAGATGACAGTGGCTAATGCATGAGACAGGCTTTTTGAGATGTCCTTTCTGTACCATCATCTCCAGATTGTTAGAAAATGAGGACTGGTATGTCATAGGACTAAATGATACATGCATAGAACACCTGCTAAATACAGTTCTCTTACATGGAATAAATCCTGAATCATGCCTATAGCTTAAAAGAAAATAGTTTCTCATTTGGAATCTTCATGTATTTTATCTATGGGATGTATGAAATATGGCAGTAACACATGAAGAAATTAACTTTTGATTGAGATCTTTGTTGCCATAGCAGTCGAAGAATTTGATGTACTTTATATAACCATGGTCAAACTTTAAAAGATTGAAATACATAGGAAATTCTCTCTAGCTGGAACTGAATGTGTAAGGGAGGAGGAAAACTAATAAGGGAAGCATATGTGGCAGACACTTCTCTGGAGAAGTGACATGACTCCATATCTTTCTGCTACTGCATCTGTTGATTTTGTTAGACAACTTGGGTAAAACTTCAAACCCATTGGTTTGCTCAGACCAATGACAGCTGAATTTTCACAAAATAAAAAATCATTAGCTCTATACTTTCAAAGTGGGGTCCAGCAAAGTCCAGGAAAGCTTTTGCATAACTCTTTACACTAGGCAAAATGCCAGGTAGCCTTTGTTCTCATTCTACTGGCTTCTGTTACAGTGATTCAAGTTCCACAATCTCAAGGCAATGGATAACACAAAGCTGTAAAATACGTCACAGCTCATTAGTGTTTCTTGCTTGTTACTGTCTAATAATTGATCACTGAGTTACGATGGTGAATTGACGTTGGCTGTCTGCTAGACTGCCTACCCAGTCACTGTTTCATACTCTACCTCCTGAATGGGATAGGAGAAGGAAAAAAAGTTGAAAAACTTATGGGTCTAGGTAAAGAGATCTCTTATCATTTCCATTGGGCAAAACAGACTTGGCTAGGGGAAAATTAATTTACTTTATTTCCAACTAAAAATAAAGAAGTATAGTAAAAAAACAAAGACAAAATATCTTTCCCCCTACTCTCACTCTTTTTACTAGACATAACTTCACTCCTTCATTCCCAACTCCTCCACCTTCTTCACATCAGCAGGGCAGGGAGGGTAGGTAATGGAGGTTGCAGCCATTTCATAATAGTTCCTCTCTGATGCTCCCTCCTCCTCACACTTTTCTTTTACTCAGGTGGCAGGTCAGGCACATGGGAGGGAATTCTTCATGAACTGCTATCTTGGATGTCTGGAGGGCAGACACTGATCTCTTCAGGAGCCTGATTGACAAAGTCCCTTGGCAAGCAGTTTTCAAGTGTAAAAGAGTCCAGGAAGGATGGACATACTTCAAAAAGCAAATCTTAAAAGACCCAGGAGCATACTGTGCCCAGGTGCTGAAAGACAAGTTGGCAGGGAAGAAGACTGGCCTGGCTGAATGGAGAACTTTGGTTGGAACTCAGGAAGAAAATAAGAGTTTATGGTCTTTGGAAAAGGGGGCAGGCTTTTAATGAAGACTACAAAGATATGGTGAGGTTACGCAGGGAGAAAATTAGGAGGGCTAAAGCCCAATTAGAACTCAACTTATCTACTGCTGTTAAAGACAACAAAAGATGTGTCCATAAATACATTAAGAACAAAAGGAGGGCTAGGAAGAATCTCCATCCTTTTCTGGATGCAGGGGGTAACATAGTGACAAAGGATGAGGAAATGGCTGAGGTACTTAATGATGCCTTTGCCTCAGTCTTTAGTAGTACAACTAATTGTTCCATAGTCACCCTGCCCCCTGACCTGGAAGACAGGGGGCAGTGGAAGAATGAGACCATCGCAATCCAAGAGGAGATGGTCAGTGACCTGCTACAACATGTAAACATGTACAACTCTATGGGGTCAGATGGGTTGCACCCAAGGGTACTGAAGGAGCGGGTGGATGTACTTGCCATCTTTAACCAGCAGTCCTAGCTCTCTGGGGAGGTCCCAGTTGACTGGAGGGTAGCAGATGTGACTCCCATCTATAAGAAAGGCCAAAGGGATGTTCTGGGAAATTATAAGCCTGTTAGTCTGAACTTGGTGCCAGGGAAGGTCATGGAGAAGATCATTGTGAGTGTCAATATGCACCATATACAGGATAACCAGGTGATCAGGCACAGTCAGTGTGGGTTTATGAAGGGCAGGTCCTGCCCGATGAACCTGATCTTCTATGACAAGATGACCTGCCTAGTGGATGAGGAAAAGGCTGTGGATATCATTTATCTAAACTTCCATAAGGCCTTTGACACTGGTTCTCATGGCATTCTTGTTAAAAATTGGCTGCTTGTGGCTTAGATGCGGATGTGCTCTGCTGGGTAAACCAATGGCTGGATGACCAGGCCCAGAGAGTAGTGGTCAATGGAGTTAAATCCGCCTGGCATCCACTTAAAAGTGGTACTCTCCAAGGCTCAGTATTGGAACCAGTCCTATTCAATTTCTTTATCAGTGACTTGGTTGAGGGGATTGAATGCACTGTCAGTAAGTTTGCAGATTACATGAAATTAGGTGGGAGTGTTGATCTGCTTGAGGGTAGTGAGGCTCTACAGAGGGACCTGGATAGGTTGGACTGATGGGCTGAGTTCAACTGTATGAGCTTCAATAAGGCCAAGGGCTAGATCCTGCACGTGCTCCACAACAACCCCATGCAATGCTACAAGCCTGGGGAAGAATGGCTAGAGAACTGTGTGTCAGAAAAGGACCCGGGGGTACCGATTGACAAGCGGATGAATATGAGTCAACAGTGTGCTCAGGTGGCCAAGAAGGCCAGCAGAATCCTGGTCTGCATCAGAAATAGTGTGTCCAGCAGGATCAGGGATGTGATTGCCCCTCGATACTCAGTGTTAGTGAATCTGCACCTCGAGTACTGTGTTAAGTTTTGGGCACTGCAGTACAGGAAACGTATCAAGGAACTGGAGCAGGTACAGAGAAGGGCTACTAAGCTGGTGAAGGGCCTGGATAACAAGTCCTATGAGGAGCTGCTGAGGGAACTGGGGCTGTTCAGTGTACAAAAGAGGAAGCTGAGGGGAGACCTTATTGCTTTCTTCAACTACCTGAAAAGAGGTTGCAGAGAGGTAGGCACAAGTAACTAAAGATAGAACAAGAGGGAATGGTGTCAAATTGTGCCAGGGGAGGTTTAGACTAGATATTAGGGAAAAAAATTCACAGAAAATGTTGTCAGGCGTTGCAATGGGCTGCCCAAGGAGGTGGTTGAATCTCCATCCCTGGATGTGTTTGAAAGACATATGGTCCTGGTGTTTGGGGACATAGTATAGTGACATACTTGGTGGAGTGGCCAAAATGGCTGGACTTGATGATCTTGGAGGTCCTTTCTGGCCTGGATGATGATGTGAGTCTAAGATTCTGTATGTCCTTGCTGCAGGCTGCAGTTCTTCGAGAGGTGCTCCAGCATGAGTCCTTTCCATGAGGTAGAGGTAGAGAGTCCTCACAAACCCCAGTCCCTATGACTCCTGAATCAAAAAACTCCTCAGATAAGGAGCAGCATTTCCATTTATTTAGCACTAAATAGGGCACCTTGGGGGATGGTTCCCAAAGTCCCATGGACTCTGAAGTGAAGTTGTCATGGTTACTTATACTCAAGATTTCACAGTCACACCTACCTAACAGTTATTAATTGATATATAAGAAAAACAAAGCCTTGTTTTTGAAATATGAAGCTGAGGAATTTAAACTCAGGGTAATAAAACAGGCTTAAGGTGACAAGTAGAGGTAAAAGAGACTCTCCTTTGGCTGAGGAGGATCAGAATAGAGATCACCTACATAGCTAGAAATCCGTGGACTCCAATGGGATGCAGCCATGTGTTCTGAAGAAGCTGACTAAGGTTGTTGCTAATCTACTCTCCATAACTTTTGAAAGGTCATAGAGAACAGGGGAAGTGCCTGAGGATTAGGAGGAAAGCCATAATTGCACCAATCTTCAAAAAAGGGCAAGAAACCTACCAACTGGTATGCTGGTTTAGATCCAGCCTTCAGCTAAGCCCCACAGAGCTGCTTGAACACTGCCTTCACACCACCTGGTGGGATGAGAAAGGAGAATTGGAAGCAAAATGTAGGAATATGGACCATGTTTCCAGTGAGGTTGTGGAGTTTTATTTTCTATGGATATTCAAAATCCACTAGGATGCTATCCTCTGCAACCTGTTTTAAGTGAACCCTGTTCAGCAAGAAGGTTGAACTAGATGATCTTCAGAGGTCGCTTCCAATCCCTACCATTCTGTGAATCTGTAAGCACAGAATTTCAGAACAAAATGCTCCAGCATGGGTTCCCCATGGGTCACAGATACTGCTAGTGTGGCAGTTTAGGCTGGGTGCCTCCTGTTACTGCCACATAAGTTACACCTCTGGTGTCCTGAGTGTCCAACCCAATAAGGTGGACACAGGAAAAGGCGTATTTCTACCCATAAATCCTGCACCCTATAAATCCATCTGCAAGGTCATTCTCTTTCTCTTTCTTCCTTCTCTACTCCCATGGGAGATGCTTCCCTATCAGGTAACGGTGAGGGAGTATCTCAAGGCCTCTTAGGCCTGTCTAGGACTAATGCCAGGAGGAGGAAGGGGGAGCAGCCTCAGACCTGCCCAGCTTGAGACTAGCTTAGCAATGGGGAGGGAAAAAAGAGCCCTGGGGGTTTTGGGTACACTCTCAGGTAGGGAGAAGGGAAGTGTTGGGAGGTCTTTGGGTGTTGTGTAAGGGACTCTGTACACTTTGGGATATCTTTGTCACTATGCTTGTAATTTCTGTAGTTTCACCAATTGCTTTTCTATTTAAACTTTGCATCACTCTTCTACGTGTTTGTGTGAGTGTCATTCTTTTGTCCCTCTCAGGGCAAGAGAGGATCTGTCTGGCCTCAAATCAGTACATGCTAGAAAACCTGATTTGAGCTCTTCTCCACAGCCACAGCTCTTGCCAGGAGCCTGCTCATGCATGGGCTCTCCACAGATGCAGCTTCAAGGCACCTCCATGTGGTGATTAGGATGGAGGATGATGGTTATTAATTATGAATTATGGAAAATATTATTTATTAATTATTAAAATTATGAGTCACGATTAATCACCTTATATATATTGATTCTGATGCATGGTTGTAAAAATATAGTCCATAACTGGTTTGGTATATACAATTTTACCCAATTACAATATTTACAGGATCAATTTCTAATTAAGGAAATGAAGGACACAGTTCCACCACTTGTCCCTCGGATGGAGACTCGACAAGACGCTTGGTGGCTGTTAACTATGTCCAGAGATATTTATAATGTTATTCAAGAGGCAAGTCAATCTAGAAACATCACGCAGCTATGTGCGGGTACTTTGAATAGAATGCTACTGAATGTTGCATGCATGGAAAGATACATTCTGTCTTTCTTTGTAGCGAGGCAAGTTGCTGGGTTACTCTAGCTGCTTGCTGTCTGTTGGCTGTCTGCTGACTGCCTGTCTGCCTGGGGCTGGTCCCATCCGGGCAGTGACTTTCTTTCTCCTTCTGACTCTGTGGGTGGGGCAAGGCTTTCTTTCTCCTCCCGTGGCCACAGAGGGGCGAGGCTTTCTGCCGATCAGCGGTTTCCCTTAGCAGGATCGGCCCAGCAGGTCCGGGGAGCGGTCTTATGCGACGGGGCCAGTTCCCAGTAGGTTGGGTTGGCCATCTCCGATCCCGGAGACAGGTTTCTGAGGAAGGGTGTGGTGAAGCAGTGCTTCCACCTCGGCTCAGCTCAGAGTGAGCTGACAACGCCGATTCTCTTGGCGACTGCTCCCATTAAGGTGACAATGCAGTCCTGGGCTTGACTTAACGGAGAGGATGTTTTCTCTCTCTCTTTCTCTCAGGAAATCCTGGGTTACTTTACCCTGACAGCTCAGGGCTGTGGAGCGGCTACGGTGGATGGCTCCTTTTCTCTTCTGCAAATGGCAGGGGTAACGTAAGATGTGTTTCTGCTTGATTAGCTCCTTATGATGCAGCAGTTCTGGACTGCCAGGCTTGGCTAGTCCCTTCCCTTCTGGGCTAAAGCTTACACTCTTGGGGTGTTCCACAGTCCTCTCAGCTGGGCTTACGATGCTGGCTTTTTCTGCAGCTCAGCGAAGGGATCATCCTTTTGCTGGTTCCTCGAGCAGATCGGTGGGCTGGCTTCTTTCTGTATTGCAGAGGCTTCTAGTATGCTTGCACGTGGGAGTGAGAAGGCTTATAGCTTATGCAGCATGAGCTTACGTAATGAGTGAAAGCAAAAGGAGAGAGCAAGTTGGTAAACAAAAGAGAATACTTATAGATTTCTCGAGCTGGATCTGGCCAATGGGCACACTTGTCAACAACCTGCTTTGACCTATGGAAAGGGTGAGTCTAGAACTATGCCCTTAGATGGAAAGAGCATTAGCATGCCATGCGATGGATGCATGTAGTTGTTTACCCCTTAGGAGACAGGTTGGAACCTGTGCCTTTGTCCTCCTCTCCTGAAAGGAGGGTGGAAGGAGGGACTTACCAAAATGTGTTCAGACAAATTTGCTGGTATCTGGGGGCATAATTCTGGGCATATGGTGCTTTCACCACACTCCATCTACTCTGATGTGCGGTCCTCCTCAGGTGCAGTGTAGTCCTCCATGTGCAGAGACACCACCTGCTTTCACTATGGTCTCCCCAATGGGCTGCAGAGGAATCTCTGCTTCTGTTCCTGGAGCACCTGCTCTCTCAGTTTTATCTCTTTATTCCTCTCTCTCTCACTCTTCTGTGCAGCCTTTTTATGCTTTTTAAACTATACGCTTTCCCAGAACTGCCACTTCCTACACAGAACTTCCCACTGTGAGTAAAGACACTGTAAGATTCATGACCACCTGAGGAACTTGAACATACACAAGTCTATGGGACCTGATGAGATGCATCCCAGAGCCCTGAGGAAATTAGCTGATGTAGTTGCCAAACCACTTACCATGACATATGGAAAAGTCCTGGTAGTCAGGTAAAGATGCTGATTACCGGAAGAAAAGAAACACCCTATCAATTTTTTAAAAGGGTAGGAAGAAGGACACTGGAAATTACTAACAGCTTCAAAGCTTCACCTCTATGCCTGGGAAGATCATGGAACAGGGCTTCCTAGAAGATCTGATAAAGCACATTGAGGACAGGAAGGTGATTTGAGGCAGCCAGTATGGCTATACTAAGGGCAAATTCTACATGACCAATCTAGGGGCTGTCAACAAGGGAGTGATTACATCAGTGGACAAGGGAAGGGCAGTGGACGTCATCTATCTGGAGTTCTGCAAGCCTTGAACATGGTCTCCCACGACATCCTTCTCTCTGAAATGGAGAAATATGGATTTGAGCGGTGGACTGTTAGCTGGATAAAGAATTGGATGGATAGTCACATTTAGAGGGTAATGATCAATGTCTTGATGTCCAGATGGACATGGGTGGCAAGTAATGTGCCTCAGTTGTCTGTACTGGGACCAGTGTTGTTTAATATCTTCATCAGTGATATAGACAGTGGGATCAAGTGCACTGTCAGCAAGATTGCAGATGACACCAAGCTGAGTGCTGTGGTTTACAAGACAGGGATGTCATGCAGAGGGATCTGGACAAGTTGGAGAAGTGGGCCAAGGTGAACCTCACGAAGTTCAATAAAGCCAAGTGCAAGATCCTGTGCCTGAGCTGGGACAATCCTTGTAAACAATACAGTCTGGGGAGGTTGTGATCCCCAAGTCCTGTGGAAAAGGACTTGGGGATCCTGGTGAACAAAAAGGTGGGCATGAATGAAGAATGTGCATTTGCAGCCCAGAAGGCCAGTCGCATCCTTGGGTGTATCAAAAAATGTCTGGCCAGCAGATCAAGAGAGGTGATGTGCTGCCACTTTACTCTGTTCTGGTGAGACCTCTCCTGGAGTACTGTGCTCAGCTCTGGGATCCTCAAATCAAGAAGGACATGGACCTGCTGGAGAAGGTCCAGGGTAGGGTCATGGAAATGATCAGAGGGCTGGATCACCTTTCCTGTGAAGACAGACTGAGAGAGCTGGGATTGTTCATCCTTGTAGAAGAATGTTATAGCAGACTGTTCCTGAAGGGGGCCTACAGGAAAACTGGGCAGGGACTATTTACAAGGGCATATAGTACTAGACAAGGGGCAATGGTTTTAAACTAGAGCAGGGCAGATCTAAATTGGATATTAGAAGACATTTACTATGAAGGTGGTGAAACAATGAAACAGATTTCCCATGGAGATGGTGGAAGACCCATCCCTGGAGGTGTTCAAGGTCAGGCTTTATGGGCCAATCCCAAACACAAATACAGTCTGGGGTTGATGGATGAAGTCCGCTCAGAACCACCCCCCCCTTTAAGCATGCACTGTTCCTCAGGTTTCTTATCTGAAGTCAACGCATTCCATGCATTCTTGGATAGAACAGGTTGCATAGCACTTATCTTTAGTCCAGCTCCTTCTGGGCTTTTGATTTGTCTGGTTTACAGCTCTTTGTTCAAGTTTTTTGAAAACACAATCTCTTGCAGTTTTCCAAAACAAGCTCACCCTTCAACACAAATCATTATTATATCCACCCCATTCCTGAGCCAAATGCTAGACACTCTGACCGCAGAAAATGCAATATTGGACCTGATCATCAGAAATGCAAGTGAACGCTTCAGTGATGTCACACATGGGGGCAGCATGGGCTGCAGTGATCATGCACTAGTGGAATTTGCAGTCCTAAGGGATATGGGATGGGCAAGGAGTACAGTCACGGCTTAATTTTAGGAAAGCAAACTTTCAGCTCCTTCGGGAGTTAGTCAGTAAGACCCGTGGGAAAAGACCCTCAAGGATGGAGGAGCAGAGCAGAGCTGGCAGATCTAAGGACATTGTCCTTAGAGCACAAAACCTCTTGATTCCCATGTGTAAGAAATCAGGCAAGCGAGGGAAGAGTCTTCCACTGCAAATACAGACCTGCTCATAAAAATAAAGAGCAAGAGGGAACTGCACAGACAGTGGAAGCAGGGACAGGTAACTTGAGAGGAGAACAGGAACACTACGTGTTTGCAAAATGATGAGGTCAGGAATGCCAAGGCACAGCTAGAGCTGAGCCTGGCAAAGGATGCAAAGAATAACAAGAAGGGCTTTACAGGTAGATAACCAGCAATGAAAATTAAAAAAAATGTGTCCCCGCTCTGGTGAGTGAGAATGGAGAGATTGTGTCAACAGAGAAGAAGGTGGCTGAGGTACTCAATAACTATGTTTGCCTCAGTCTTCACTGGCAATCTTGATCCATCCTGCTCTTGAGTTGATGTCATAGATGTTTTTAATAATTGATATGTCTGAGGCAATAATTATAAAATATAGTTATTTATTAATCCAGGAAAATCTCACCCTGAACTATATAAAAATTTAGTAGTTTATTTACAGATTCAGGTATTCGGTAGGGAGCAACTATCTCAATAGGTATTGATAATTACAAACAATTCAGGAAGTTCAGAGAGTTAGAAAAGGACGAGCCCAGAAGACAGCATTGTCCCACTCATAAAGCAGCTGGGCAAATCCCAGAAAGTCTAGGGAAGTAAAACCAAAAGAGCCGGACATACACACAAAACCAGTGCCGTGAGGGTGGAGAATTTCTTGTGGGTTTTGTGGTCCAGGAAACAGCCTCCAGAACTGCAAATAATCCGCAAAACGCTGACTGCACAGAACAAAGAGAGCTCAGCCCTCCCACCCATGAGGGCACTGCAGTTTTGCAGCAAAATGTGTGCTCCCAGCCAATAACACATTCACTGTATGCAAGCAGGAAATGGCAGTTTACAGCAGGCACAGTGGCAGCTTGTCTGGCACAGAGGAAATAGGGTCCAGAGGGTAGAAATTACAAAGTAGCTCTTTTCATGCTTTCAGATCACTTCCATTTATTACTTCTCTAGACATTTGTGTCCAATTGCTCTCTGTATATACTAAGCAGGAATTACTCAACCTATTAGAACCCAGTGCAGTTCCCAGCATGGGAGTCTCGTGTGGGATGGGGGTAAGCTATGTGTGCGGACGCACTAGCCTGAGATGGGAAAAGGTCTCTTTGTGCCATGGCACTTTCTCCATTCAAAACCCATTAAAGGGGAGGGAGGAAACAAATGGGGATTTGGGGCAGTCCCCCACAGTTGATGGACCACTAGGTGTGAACCAATGGGGTGAAGTCCCTTCCACCATATGGGAAGATCAAGTTCAGGATCACCTGAGGTTCTGCACCTAGGCTGGGGCAACCTTTGATATCAATATAGGCTGGGGGATGATGAAATTGAGAGCAGCCCTGCAGAAAAAGATTTGAGAGTACTGGTGGATAAGAAGCTGGACAAGAGCCAATAATGTGTACTTTCAGACCAGAAGGCAAATTGTATCCTGGGGTGCATCAAATCAAGTGCAGCCAGTGGCTCAAGAGAGGTAATTCTGCCACTCTACTCTCTCTGGTGAGACCTCACCTGGAGTACCGTGACCAGCTATGGGACCCCCAAGAGAAGAGGGATGTGGACTCGTTGGAGTGGGTGATATGTTTATTTTGGTAGGCAGATTGGAAAAGCATGAAGTTGCCTCAGCTGCTACCCAAATACATAAAGTGTGCATCTGAGAATGCTGATCTGCTCTTCAAATGAGACATGCATATGTGTCATATTTGAGACAATCACTACATGTCATGGTTTGAGACTGGTTGCCTTTAAGAAACCACAGAGAGGACTTTCAGGAGGTCCAGATAGGTCCAGGGTGTTGTAGTGAAGGCATCACATGCCCAGAATTATGCCCCCAGACACCAGCAAACTTGTCACAACATGTTCTGGTAAGTCCCCTCCCTCCACCCTACTTTCAGGAGAAGAGGACAAAGGCTCAGGCGCCAACCCATCTCCTCAGGGGTAAACAACTGCATGCACCTATCGCATGACATGCTTATGCTCTGTCCATCTAAGGGCATAATTCTAGCTTCACCTTTTCTATAGGCTGAAGTAGGTTGTTGATGAGTGTGCCCATTGGCCAGATACAGCCTCAAGAATTCTGTAAGTACTACTCCATTTGTTTACTAGTTTGCTCTCTCCTTTTGCTTTCTCTCACTTTGGCTGAGCCACAGAAGCTCGGCAGCCCCCAAGTCTTCTCAATCCCCCACACAAGCACACTAGAGGCATCTGCATATGGACAGAAGCCAGCTCACCGAGCTGCTCGAGGAACCAGTAAACAGCATGACCCCTTCGCTGATGCAGAATGCCAGCGTTGTAAGCCCAAGAGAGGGTAAGCATAAACCCAGTCGAAAGGACTGAGGAAAAGCCCCGAGAGAG
This sequence comes from Indicator indicator, assembly GCF_027791375.1. Lineage (NCBI taxonomy): Eukaryota > Metazoa > Chordata > Aves > Piciformes > Indicatoridae > Indicator > Indicator indicator. Next base: position 61,745,067 of record NC_072053.1, on the reverse strand, counting down.
GATAAACTGTAACCCAGAAGGGGAAGGGTCCAAGCCCGAGCTTGGCTAGTCCTGCAAGCTAACTAAGTAGCCATAAGCAGCCATAAACAGAAACGCATCTTGTGTAGCCCCTGCCATCTGCGGGAGTTGTCAGGGCAAAGCACCCGGGATTTCCCTGAGGGAAAGAGAGAGCAAAAGATAGCCTCTCCTTTGAAGTCAAAGGCAAAGACTGCAGCACTGTAATTTAAATGGAAAGCAGTCGCCGATATTCGGCAGAGTCAGCTCACTTTAAGCCGAGCCAAGGGGGAAGCATTGCTTCACTACACCCCACCCACCGAAACCTGCCTACCGGGAACCGTCACCTGACCCGGCCCCACCACGTGGAGAACCGCTCCCCAGACCGGCCCTGCTGAGCCGATCCTCCATGCAGGGAGCCGCTCCAACCCCGCAGACCATGGGAGGAGAAGGAAAGCAAGCCGCCCCTCCCCGCAGACCGCAGGAGGAGAAAGCAAGCCTTGCCCCCACCCGCAGAGGCGAGGGGGGAGAGAAAGTTGCCACCCGAATGGGACCAGCCCTGGGCAGAAAGCAAGCAGCAAGCCAGTGTAATCCAGCAATTTGCCTCGCTACAAAGAAAGATAGAATGTATCTTTTCATGCGTACAACATTCAGTAACATTCTATTCAAAGCACCCATGCGTAACTGCATGATATTTCTAGCTCAATTTGCCTCATGATAACATTATAAATATCTTTATACATAGCTCAGCCACAAGCATCTTGTCGAGTCTCCATCTAGTGGACAAGGGGCAGAACTGCACTTTTCGTTCCCTTAATTAGAAATTGACTGTAAATATTATAATTGGGTATAATTGTAAATACTAAATCAGTTATGGACTGTATTGTTACAACCGTGCATCCGAATAAAAATATATAAAGTGATTAAATTGAATATTCATAATTTCAATAATTAATAAATAATAATTTTCATAATTCATATTTCATAATTAATAACCTTCATCCTCCATTACTAATCCCCCTCTCCACGACAGAGGTGGACTCAAAAGTGTAATTTTCGTTATTTCATTCCCAGAATGTCTGCATCTAGCCTTCTTAAGGGCACAGCACAAGAAGTCTCTCCCCCTTCTCCATTTCCTGCTCCCTTTCTGATGCAGCTCCTTTATCTCCTGTTTGGTGTTGGGGGAGGGTTTTGGCCTTGAGCAGCCTGCTAGTGGCCTAGGCAAAGCTAATCTAAAGTTGTGTCATTTGGGGCTTTTTTTCTTAAACCAAGATACTACAGCAGGTAGGTGAAGCTGTGTTGATCAAAACAGGGTACCTTGATCTGAGGTACATTATCTATGGAGAGGACAGGAGGATGTGAGCATGTAGAGGCTAGAGAACTTGCAGACAAGGCCTTCGGTACATTGCCATGGGCATGTACTTGAATGTAGTAACAGTTGGAGACTGAAAGAATGCTTAGTTGAATTAATTAACCATGCACTATCTAGTGTGTGCTGGATATGTAATTGAAGACTGATACCAGATAAGATTAAACATGATATGATTTAGGATTTAATAAATACTTATAAGGAAAAAACAATTTGAGAATCATACAATTTGAGCAATATAAAAGCATTAGTTATAGCACATATGTATCGCACTTCATTTTCTATATGTGAGTATTCTTCATGTTTGCTACTCTCCTTTAGGAAAACACCAAAGTAATTAATGTAATGTTGAACTGAACTTTGGGTCTAAGCATAACTGCGTGAATCAGGTTCTCTCAGAAATTTGGGATCAGAAGCATATTGTGGAGTGATCAAAAGTATCTGACTGATGATGATTCACACACTGGTATGCTAATAGTTCTGGAAGCAGCAGATAGTATATTTTTGTGTTAACAGTTTTGAGCTACTTCTTTGGATGAAATGAGGGAAACTTTTGTGGTCTTGGGCTATCCCTTGTTAAGGCAAAAGTGTCCAACTGTGGCACTCACAATTGTTTTGAATTAAAAAGGACAAATTTAAGTAACTGAAAGGGAAATTTTCATGTCTACCTGATTTACAGGAGTAAATTGTAAAGGATCTAGCACATATCAGGTCCATAAGCCTCTTGTCTATCAAAACAGAGGTTTCATTTTGAAGCTGGCATGATGGCAGCATGGTATTGAATATATTCATCAGCAAATTCAACTCAACCTATAACATAATACAGTTTTTTATTGTTTAGCTATTTCTTATTTTACATATAACAGTATTGAGGTCTCTGAGACTAGTTAAGGGAATTCATTCCCCTTTATTGTACCCAGCAACATATTCTCGTTTTGTATCTTCTGAGAAACCTATTTGTAATTCTTCCTAACCATCAGTGAAATAATTCCCAATGTGTTCTTCAGTTTAGCAGCTTAAGAACTTCCCCATGAAATATCTTAAAGAACTTTTAGGTCTTCTTGGTTTTAATTAAGGAAGAATAGAGTTACAGATGAAAAAATACATCAATATGATTAATTAGAGGATGTATTTTCTTCCAATTCTCCTACAGATTTTACTGCATGAATCTGGAGGTCAACTAACCTCCTTAAATCTCAGTTTATCCAAGAGAGCACTAGAGTTTCCTTATCTGCCTTGCCGAAGTACTCCTAGTCATCAATATAACTAGATACTTTAAAATGTTTATCACGTATTGGTAATTTGAATTAGAATATGTGAAATTTAGGATCTAAAGCAGAGTCAGGCATGGCGGATGAAGCATTTGGCTGAGATTTTGGAAAGGACTGTTTTAAACGGGGCAAAAATAAAATGATATTCTGAAGTAATATAGTCAGCGAACAGTGTTCAGTTAAACTGTAGTGTGAAAATTACTCTGTAAAGGGGAAATGGGTAAAAGATACACATGATTTAAAGATGAGGGTTGTGGTCAATGGCACAGAGTCTAGTTGGAGATATGTAACAAGTGGTCTTCCCCAGGTGTTGGTACTGGGCCCAGTTCTTTTAAATATATTCATCAACGACCTGGTTGAAGGGGTAGAGTATATCCTCAGCACGTTTGTTGATGACACAAAACTGGGAGGGATGGCTGACACACCAGAAGGCTGTGCTGCCATTCAGTCTTGACATGGACAGGTTGGGGAGTTGGGCAGAGATTAACCTGAAATTCAACAAGTGCAAGTAGGGTACCGCACTTAGGGAGGAATGACTCCATGTATCTGTGTATTAGGGGATGACCTGCTGGAAAGCAGATTTATACAAAAGACCTGCAAGTTGTGGTGGACCACAGGATGACCAAGCCATAAAGAACAGTGGTATCCTGGGGTGCATCAGGAAGAGCATGGTAAGCAAGTGCAAGGGAGGTTGTCTTTCCCCCTCTATTCCATCCTGGCGAGGCCTCATCTGGAGTACTGTGCCCAGTTCTGGGCTTCCTGGTTCAAGAAGGACAAGGACTTGTTAAAGAGGGTTCAGCAAAGGGCTAAAAAGTTGATTAGAGGACTAGAGCATTTATAGAGCACCTGATGTCTCTGCATAGAATCTCTCTTTTCCTGCTGACTCTGTTGCAAATGTGAAAGCTAACCCAGTAAATTTGGTTGCTACTCTCACCAGAAAGTGCAAAGGAGGTGCAGGAGGAGGTGTAGAAGCTGCAGGAGAAGGTGCAGAAGCTGCAGAAGGAGGTGAGGGTCCTTCTGTTCAGGATTCCTCTATTAAGAAAGATCCTTCAGATGAGGAAGAGAAGGTTAGCCTTAAAATCTGGCAGTGTTCTTGAGACCACACATGGATGATGGAGATGTAGGACAGGATATGGGCCCTAGTAAATTAGCAACTGCTGGAAGTGCCTCTGAAGTCCAGGAAATTGCATGGAGGATTGCAGTAGGAGTATGGGGACAGGGAGCTCAAGGTGATGATGATGATGATGATGATGATGATGATGATGATGATGATGATGATGATGGTGATGATGAAGAGGAGGATGATATACAGTCAGCTAATGTACCCAGACAGGAAATCAGGCGTGTAAGGAAGGATTACATCAGAGGAGATACTGAGCCAATCCTGTCTTGGTTAGGCAGCTGTTGTGGAAGCCCCAGCCTTGGTGGTAGGCAAAAAATCGGTCTCCCAGTTGGGTATGCTCTCTAAAGATACAGGCATAGACAGGCATCTAGGCAAGTGCATTGGTAAAGTTTCTTTGTGGGCATGCCTCCTACTGGCAGTCCTTATGAGGTACCCCAGCAGAGATGATTTACTATGGACCCTAAGACTGGACCACAATAGCTGAGGGAATCAAGCACCTGAGAGAGTCTGTTGTGAGAGAAGTGATGTATGGAGATCACAAGACAGAAAGTGCTGAGGAATGTGGTTCGCGATTGGGCTGATGGCTGGGGCTGTGTGTATATGGGAAAAAGAGGCTTGGGACTTGCTGGGGGAAGGGTAGCTGGTAAAGACTCGTACCCGTGTACTCTATATACATAGTCGTAAAATAGTTCTGTACAAAAACACATTAGAGACTCAGTGCATAAGTGTATATAGGCTTTTTTAGGGGGATAGAGCATGTAATTAGCAGTAATGATAAAAAGATTTTTAATGGGGAACGTGCGAGCAGCTTCCCCAGGTCCGGGGGCTTTCCCCCTGCTTCTTTGTCATGCCCAGTGGCTGGGACGGGAGATTGGAATGCTGGTTTCTTTCACAGGCTGATGTTGTGTAAACAGGCAGAGCTCAGGTTTTGTCTTTTTTAAAGCTGACGTGGTAATTGTTTATGAGACAGATGTATTGGCGGTGTATAACTGGCTGTGAGCGGGGACATAATGGCAGTTGGGTCCTGCTCCCTTTCCCTTACTCGGGACGAGTTTCGCCTTTCATTGTTAAAAATCCTGGGAAAGAGAGTTCTACCGTATACCTGATGGTGCTGATTTGCAGCACAGCCATCTGCAGCTGCACAAGTTTTACTTTTTATGTTTAATTTCAGCAGAAACTTTTTTTGCAACCATTTTAGGTCTAGGGGGGTATTCCTCCTGCCCCCCCTTCCTCCTCCCCCTCTCCCCTCCTTTTTTTTTTAGAGCTCTGGTTGTTTTGCTGAGCCTGCTAGTTTTTTCTCCCCCTCCTCCTTCTCTCTGTTATCTCTCTGTTATGTGTCAGTTTCAGGTCTGCAAAAGCTGTGTACAGATATAAAGAAACACTGCTTAGTTAAAGAAAGATATTTAATATTCTGTAGGTGCAATGATTTTACCGTTATTTCTGATTGTAAGGGATTTTTGAGATTTGTTATTTTGGTGTTTGTAGTAGTTGAGTTTTAATATAATAAATTATGAATTATTAATATCATGGATAATGAATATTGAATGCTTATAAGTATTTAGTAATTATAATAAGGTATATCAAGTAATTGGTGATAATAATAATAAATGTGATAAGCGTGTGGTAAATTATCACCTACTATGATAATTAGTAATTAATTATTGTAAGCATCATAACTAATAAAGGTAGAACATATAAGTGATAATGGATAAATTTCAGTAAGTTATTCTGTGAGTTAAGAGGCTAAGTAATTCTTTTGGTTTGAACATTTTTTTTTAATGCTAGCATTTCAACAGATCTCTGTGTAATATAAGGGTTATAGTAATAAGTTTTCATTGTAAACATCATGCTTTAGGTAATGTAACATCCTTTTAGACATTGATTTGATGGTTTAATTTTTAAAGTAGTTAATTTTTTTAGGGATTTTTGGTAGTAGCATGAGTTAGTAGTTTGATATGTGGATATTATGAAGTGTTTTTTTGGTCTTTGTTTTCACAATAGCTTTAAGATAAGGATTATAAAAATATAAAAAAAAAAAAAAAAAAAAAAAAAAAGGAGAAAGACAAAGTCTAGGAAAGGGATGCATATTTTATTACCTACAGACTTTAGTGATACCAGCAAGGAAAAGTCAACCCATGTCATGAGCTGGACAGACCAAATCTGCAACTCAGTGCTGCAAACATCTCAGCAGAAGACAACACAAGAATCAAAGGATGGGACAAACAGCATTGCCCACGAAACTGGAAATCAACAGACCTAAGGCTGATCACAGTGCCTGTCCTGTTTATCTGGCATGGAAAGCATCAATCTGAAGCTGTTTGCATGAGAATGTCACTAGAAAACATCTGAATTAGGACTGGATATCACAATCGCTTAATTGTCATGTAATTAGGGAACATGTTCACATGGATTTATATGTTGATTGACCAGAATGTCATAGTTAAGTGATAATGTCAAATGGTTAAAGGGAAGGTCAAAATAGATTATAGTACAAAAGGTACTTGCATTTTTTATTAGAAAAACAAAAAATCGGGAAATGTAGGTATTAAGTCACAAGAAAGAATAGTTAAAGCAAGTTATGTTCTCAGATTTTCATTTTATATGTGGTTTTTAGTGTGGTTTAACAAAGTTTATGGAGGATTAAAAATTTTGGAGGCTTTAGTTGGGAGAAATTTGAAAGAAAAAACAAACTTAGCATTGGGCCAGGAGTGGGAACGGTGGAACTCAGTGCCTTTCCTTGGTGGAGGCAAAGAATCAAGAGATCAGGCAAATAACAAAGAAGTGTTGTGCTTTTAAGTTCAAAACTGTGGGATGAAACCTTTCTGTTATCTGCCTGAAAGAGGTGACAGTCTTGTTTTTGTCTTGACCTTGTAAGTTAAGTGGAAAGGAACGCATGCTTGTTATTTTAGTGTAGCTGCAAGACTTGTTATCTTTATCCACATATTATGCCAATTTTGTTACCATGAGATCTACTTTAATTATAAGGGAATACAGAAACTGCAGTGCATGGTGTAATCAGACTGAATTCACATCAGCGATGGTGCCTTCTCACACTTGCTGTTTGCTTACAGGTATTTTCCTCATCTGTGGAATAGGGCCTGGCCAGCCTTACCCTCACCAATCAATTCTATGATCTTTAACCATCTTAGGAAAAGGCAGAGATGTAACATTCATGCCTTTGAAGCAGATTATAAAGACAACGCTAAAGATTGGGTTTGATGTATTTGTAGGTCTTTGTATCTTAATCCCTGTGTACAAATTCTGTTTTAAGAAATAACACCATGTGGTGTAAGGTCACTTGGCAACTCTTCAACCTACTTTTGCTGTGGGAATGTTGGAAAAAGAGAGCCTTGCTACTCTGTGAAAACTGATCAGCCATAATCAAAATACTTGTATGTTATCAATACCCTTCAAGCTACCACTACAAAATACAACACATATTAACAAAGCCAAATATAAGTTCCCACAAGCAAGATTATTTTTATTAATATATTTATAAAAATAACTTCATCATAACTTAATGATGATGTGTGCCTCTAAGATTAATATTATCTTCAGGTTATTAAATCGCAACTGTTCTATAAAAGGAGTATACACTTACACCATGACTATGGTCCATGAAAATTGCACTTTATGAATCAATGTGAAGCTTTTTATATTTAGTTATTCTCTGCTTGCTACACTGATATAGGGCAAAGTCAGAGGAGAAATGACAGAATCTAACACAGAAACAGTCCAATTCAGTACAAAATATGTGTGTGTCCAGCTGATTGAGGGAGGCACTCCTCCTTCTCTACTATGCTTTGGTGAGACCTCACCTGTAGTATTATGTCCAGTGTTGGGCTCCCCAGTTCAAGAGGGACAGGGATCTACTCCAGAGAGTCCAATGGAGGTCTATGAAGATGATTACGGGACTGGAGCATGTGCCCTGTGAGGAGAGACTGAGAGACCTGGCACTATATACACACACACATTCACACATTTATAGGTATCTGAGGGCTGGGTGTCAAGAGGGAGGGACAGGCTCTTCTCAGTTGTATCCTGTGATAGGACAAGAGGCAACAGATATAAACTACAGCACAGGAGGTTCCACCTCAACATGAGGAGGAAATTCTTCACTGTGGGAATCACAGAGCACTGGAATGGGCTCCCCAGAGACGTTGTGAAGTCTCCTGTATTCCTGTGCAACCTTTGCTAGATTCTATAGTCCTGCTCTGGCAGGGAGATTGGACTTAATGATCTCTTTAGGTCCCTTCCAATTCCTAACATCCTTTGATACTGTGATATTTTAGTTTCATTGTATTGCATAGGTTTCAATTCCTTAAGTTCAAAATAATTTGAAGGGCAAATATTGGGAGCTTAGTTATAGAATGTTATCTAACATTCTTCCTAAATTACATGGTAAATAGCATAAATTATTATTTAAAAGTAATGATGTCTACTTCTCCGAACCCCTGTTTGGATTTTATGTTGCTTGGGATAGTGATGCTTTTATGAAGGGAATAGAAATTGGATAAAGATTCCTCACTTGTTAGTTGTTCTTCACTCCTTTCTATCAACACAGGAGCTTTCATTACTATTTTGCTTGCATAGTCTGTAATCATGATTTGTGGGAGCTTTATGCCCCTATGTTGCATGCAATCAAGACAGACTATAGACCTGTCAGTGACCTTCACTACCACATTTCTTATAGACATATTTGCATTTATATCCACAAGTACTGATTCATATAAAAAAATGGAATGTTTTAAGGTGAAAGAAACATACGCCATGAGTTATTGCAAATATTACAAACCCACCTTTACATCTAAAATTGCAGTAAACCATACAAGTTATAATAAAAGTAGTAAGTATTCCTATACTTCTTCCTAGATTTTTCTTCCAAAAAAAATATTCTTTATTTTTCCTTCTTTTTTCAAAACTGTAATGTGGAAGAGCATGGTGTTTACCCTTTCAGAGTCCAGATACATGTTTTCTACAGAGTTTGGTATCTGATATAGATCTGTGTCATGGAGAGGGGGATTAGGGATGGAGGATGGTGGTTATTAATTATGAATTATGAAAATATGAGTTATGAAAATTATTATGTATTATTATTATGAATATTCTATTAATAACTTTATATATATTGATTCAGATGAACAGTTGTAATAATATAGACCATAACTGATATAGTATTTACAATTATACCCAATTATAATATTTACAGTCAATTTCTAATTAAGGGAACAAAAGGGTGCAGTTCCACCACTTGTCCATTAGATGGAGACTCAACAAGACGCTTGCGGCTGTTAGCTATGTATAGAGATATTTAAAATGTTACCACGCGGCTACACACGGGCACTTTGAATAGAATGTTACTGAATGTTATACACATGAAAGAAACATTCTGTCTCTCTGTGTAGCGAGGCAAGTTGCTGGGTTATGCTGGCTTGCTGCTTATCTGCCCGAGGCTGGTCCTGTTCAGGCGGCGACTTTCTTTCTCCCTCCCAGCTCTGTGGGGGGGGCAAGGTTTGCTTTCTCCTCCCATGGTCTGAGGGAAGGGGCAGTTGGCTTCTTTGTCCTCCCGCGGTCTTCAGGGAGGGGCTGGCTCCCTGACTGGAGGATCGGCTCAGCAGGGCCGGGTCCTTTCGGTGGTCGGCCCTCGCGATCGAGGGTGGTTCCCATAGGTGGGTTTTGGTGGGGGTGAGGTGACGCGATGCTTCCCCCTCGGCTCGGCTCGAGGTAAGCTGACACTGCTGAATATCAGCGACTGCTTTCCATTTAAATTACAATACTGCAGTCATTGCCTTTGACTTCAATGGAGAGGCTGTCTTTCGTTCTCTTTCCCTCGGGGAAATCCCGGGTGCTTTGCTCTGGTACGGGCTGTGGAGTGGCTACAGTGGGCAGCTCCCTTTCTCTCCCGCAAACAACGGGGGCTACGCAAGATGCGTTTCTGCTTATTTGGCTGCTTATGGCTACTATGCTTGTGTGTGAGAAGACTTACAGTGGACGCAGCGCGAGTTACATAACGAGTGAAAGCAAAAGGAGAGAGCAAAGTAGTAACAAATGGAGCAATACTTACAGATTCTCAAAGCTGGAGCTAGCCAATGGGCACACTAGCCAACAACCTGCTTCCACCTATAGAAAAGGTGAAGCTAGAATTATGCCCTTAGATGGCAAGAGCATAGGCATGCCATTGAGATGGGTGCCTGCAGTTGTTTACTCCTTAGGAGACAGGCTGGTGCCTGAGCCTTTTGTCCTCCTCTCCTGAAAGGAGGGTGGAAGGGGGGACTTACCAGAACATGTTGGGACAAGTTAGCTGGTATCTGGGGGCATAATTCTGGCCATGTGATGCCTTCACTACAATCTGCTAGGATAAGAAGCTGAACTTAGAACAGCGACTGTTCCTTTGGAAATCCATCTCCCATATAAAGTTCATGCATGTGATGGAAGGAATATCCTGCAACAGTAAACCTTGATGTCATTTTCTGGAACCACTGGCCATAAATGTATTGTTTTCTGTTTCCCTCATGAGTTTATTTGTTGCCTGTGGTAATCTGTTCTGGCGGGAGAAACTCCACTGGGCGTGTCTAGCACTCTGCTGGGCAAGGAGTGAGTGCATGGTAATACTCCACAGAACTGCAGATGCTGGTGTTGCCCCTCGTATGGCATCCTTCTCATGAAGACTTTCAAATCTTATACATGAGATAATAAACTGCAACACCAACTTGGGGTGAGAGATGGCCCCCTTGGCATAGAACCGGAGCCAAGCAATAGGTAAAAACAAGCTTCAAAACCTTTTAGAAACAATTAGGAAAATTAGCCAAAATTACTTACAAAACTGTTGGGCTGCCATTCAGCAGAACTTTTGCTGAATAATGCACTACCCGGACTTGTGATTTGTAATCCAAAAAGTAATAAAATCCAAAACAGTAAATCCCAAAACAGAGGAAATGTGAGAGAGCAAGCTGCTATGGTGAAGAGCTTTGTATCTGAAACACGTTGCCGCTGGAACAGAGTTGTTTGCCCTCAAGACAGGAACGCAGGAATGCACGTCCTCAACATAGTCCAGAATCCACTAATAACAGGTGTGGATTTTTCAAATCATCCACTGTAAATGCCCCTTTTGAAAACAAAACATCCCAATGGCAAATTAGCTATTCAAATTCAGCCAATCAATTCAAAATGCTGTACAGCGTGCAAACTGAACACACATTCTCAAGCAGGCAGTTGCACATGTTACAGGCTATGTGAAATATGCAAAGCACAGCGCTTAGCTCTCACTACCCCATCCAGACTTGACAGTGCCTATTGTCTGCTCCTGCACCTCACCCTGGACCCTGTAACATGGGAGTAGAAGAGTGGGTAGTGGCAAAACAGATTTAACTTCTTACTGCCTCTTCCAGGACAGTCCAAACCCCTGGCAAAGGAGGACCAGTTAAGACAAGTCACACAGGAATGCATTCAGGCAGGTTTTGAAGATCTCTAGGAAGGAAATTCCACAACTTCTTCAGACAGCCTGTTCTAGTGCTCTAGCAAACTCACAGTAAAAAAGTTGTTTGTCATGCTGAGATGGAATTTCCTGTGATTGAGTTTACATCTACTGCTCTTCATCCTGTCACTGAAAAGATACTGGCTCCCTCCTCCTGACAGCCACCCTTCAGATACTTGTTGGCATTGATAAAGTCCTCCCTCAGATTTCTCCTATCCAGATTTAACAGTCCCAGGTCTCTCAGTCTTTGCTTGTAAGAGAGATGTTCCAGTCCCTTAATCATCATCACAGCTCTCACTCGAACTCTTCCCTGGTACTCTGGAATTGGGGAGCCCAGAACTATACAGAATATTGCAGATGTGGTCTAACTAGGGCTGAGTAGAGGGGGAGGAAAACCTCCCTCAGTCTGCTGGGCACACCTTCTTGGCCACCAGAGAATATTGCTGTCCCATGGATAACTTATTATCAACTAGGACTCCAAGGTCCTTCTCTTTGGAGCTACTCTCTAGCAGGTCAACTCCTAACCTGTATGGTGCATGTTGTTATTCCTCCACTGGTGCAAGGCACTACACCTACCCTTGTTGAACTTCATTATCTTTGTCTTTGCACATCTCTCCAGTCTGTCCAGGTCTCACTGAATTGCAGCACAGCCTTCTGGTGTGTCAGCCACTCCTCCCAGTTCTGTATCATCAGCAAATTTGCCGAGGATGCATTCCTTCTCTTCACCTAGGTTGTTGATGAAGATGTTGAACAACGCTGGATCCAGCACTGACCCATAGGGAACACCACTAGCTACATGTCTCCAGCTGGACTCTGTGGTATTGATCACAACCCTCCCAGCTCTATTGTCTAGCCAGTTCTTGATTCATCTCACCACCTGCTCTTCTAATCCACATTTCCTGAGCTTTCCTGTAAGGATGTTATGGGAGACAGTGTCAAAAGTCTTACTAAAGTCAAGGAAGACAATATCCACTGATCTCCCTGTGTACACTCATTGAGTCACACCATCATAGAAGGATATCAGATTAGTCAAACGTGACTTCCCCTTGGTAAATCCATGTTGGCATTCAGTAATTCTGCCTTCTCTGCATCAGTAGTTACCAGGACTCCCTCCTCATTCAGCAGTGGACTTATATTTTCCTTGTTCCTCCTTTTGTCACTAATGCACTTGAAGAAGCCTTTTTTTTTGTCTTCTGCTTTCTTTGCCAGATTTAATTCTAGGAGGCCCTTGGCCTTCCTTGTTGAATCTGTGCATATCCTCACTACATTTCTATAATTCTCCCAAGTAAACAGTCACTTTGTCAACATACCATGAATTTCTTTCTTCCACATGACTTTCCTCAGCAGCTCTTAACCATGCAGGTCTCCTGCCTGGTTTTCTTTCTTTCTTTTTTTTTTTTTTTCACTCAAAGGAATGTACCTATATTGAGCTAGGAAGAAATGGTGTTAGAATATTAACCAGCTCTCATAGGCCTCTCTACCTCTCTTGGCTGAAGGAAAAGGTAGAAAAGTCGAAAGGCTGAGGAGCATAGGGAATTGTGAGAAGGAGATAGACAGGTGGAGCCAGACTCTCTCTTCCTTGAAACAGTCCCATCTGGCACAGAGAGCTAAGGATGCAGAGGGCTCCCCATCCTCTCTCCATAACATTGCATGGGCTGACTTAGAGGACAGGGAACAGTGTCAACAAATTCTGTCAACTGTGTAGCAGTGTCACCTCAGTACCTATCACACTTCCACAGGTGCCCTTGCAAAATAGATACGGTGCTATGCCAACAAGGATGAAGAATCACCTAATTTAGTGGAGTTGCCAGACTATGTTGGGCTAAGCCTCGTATCAAACCTGGTTCAGTAAAAATAAAAACATGCGCCCCTGTCATAGGGGACTCACTTTTGAAGGGAAGGGATGGCCCTATTTGCAGACTAGATCCACTTCATAGGTAAGTCCCAAGGACAGGGTCCAAGGATGTAAAAAGAACTCTCACTCTGTTTCAGCCCTCAGATTACTACCTGATGTTAATTTTTGAAATAAGTAGTAATGAACCTAAATCAAGAAGTCCAGGGGAAGGAAGAGAGACTTCAGGGCCCTGGGACTGCTGGTTAAGGGACCAAAAGCACAAGTAGTGCTCTCCTCTATATCATCAATTGCAGGGAGTGATGAGGGCTTTGACAAGAAGGGCCATAAGATGAATTCTTGGCTTTGAGCCTGGTGTCACTGGTAGAACTTTGGGTTCTTTGGACATGGGCTGGTCTATAAGACACTGGGCCTGCTAGCAACAAATGGGATTAACTTTTCTTGAAGTGGGAAAAGGATCCTGGGACAAGAATTAGCTGGACTTATAGGAAAAACATTAAACTAGATTTTAAGGAGGATGGGGATGAAAGCAGGCTTACCAGAGAGGCATCTGGACACAGCATACCAGTGCTTGTGGGTAGGTGTGCTGACTTGTTCTTTCAGTGTGACATCTCAGTGGTGTTGCTCTTTATGTGTGTAAGCAACAGGAATTTTTGATCTTTGCCTTGGGGGAGATGAAGGGCATCTAAAATGGTAGATATTGTCATGAGTGTTTACTATAGACCACTAGACCAGCAAGAAGTAGACAGAGCCTTCAACAGACAACTGAATGTAGTCTCAAGATCATATGTCCTGGTGTTTATGGGGGACTTCAATCATCCAGATATTTGCTGGAAAAGCAACACACAAACAAGAAGGTTCCTGCAATGTATTGAGAATCATCTAGTTAAGTAAAAAAAAAAAAAAAAAAGGTGAACCTTATAAAGAAACTTTCCAGATCTTGTTGCATTCTTAGAACTTCTTCGATTTTTTCTATTTTGTACACACATACACACACACCAAAATGTATTTCTCACAGGCTGAGATTAGCCTATAGCAAATGCCTGTTGCTGACCTATGAAGCACTGGAAATAGGTATTTATAATGAAAATGTGTGGTGGGTTGAAAATTCCCCCCAACATTAAATTGACAGACCAGCTCACTTGGAAGCAAATGAAGCTGCATTTGCAAGCAAAACTACAACCTAAAATGAAATGCAATGAATATATATAAAATATACAATATTTACATATATTTCCAGGTATTTGAAAACACCACAAGAACCCGCCTGGCCAAAACCCAGGAGAGCTAATAGCTTCCTCTTCCCTGCCCCCTTCCCTCTACCCTCCTGTACACAAGGGACAAGAGAAAGAGCAGGGAATTGTTTGTTAGACTTAGTCACAAAAAGGACAGAGTCAAGGTCACCAAAGAGCCAGCAGAAGCACCAGCCAGAGCAATGAAGGTGAAAAGAGAAAGATAGTTTACAGATCTAAGTTTTATGTCTATTATCTCTCCAATGAAATTGTTTAGAGCTTATCATTATTTTTGTTTTTACAGCCAATAGTAGTTTATTTACATTCTACTACTTTCTGTTCATGATCTGTGGAATATTTTCTAGGTACAGCCTGAAACTACCACAAAATGCACTATAATAGATCACAAATCATGTTCTTATAAAAAATGCTGTAGTTCTTTTTGCACTTAGAGAAATTCTATTCTGTTTCTTTTCCTCTTTAGGTTCTTAGCCTGTTTGTGCTAAATAACCCTATATCTTTAGCTCTTCCTGTGCTAATCTTATAGTCTATGTTCCATGGTAACATGATACGTAAGATATCAAAAATACTTTTCTTCCCTCTTAATTCTAGAAGAAATGTGAAGAAATATGTTCTAGAAAAGTCATTGTCAAATTAGATTTAATATCTTTGTGTATTGGTCATTGAGCTGATTTTAGCTCCTAAATTAACATAAAATCACTCCTTTTGGTTTATTAGCAGATATATTTTGCAGATTTTTTTCTCTATATCAATAATTGCACCTGTGAAATTGCTTACATGAATGCTCAAAAATACTCCAAAGCAGAGCTGCTTTTTTCTTTTTTCTTTTTTTTTTTTTTTAATCAGAGAGCCTGATTCAGAGGGCTGTGTCTCTGAGAGTTGTTAGGTCCTTTATTTTCATGCTTCTGAATTCATCATACATGCTAATAGTAACAGCTTGGTGTTATATCCCGCTGATCAACCAATTTGAAAGTTGCTAGGTACCATGATGCTGTCTTTCAACCCCCTAGGGAAGTTTACAGCTAATTAGTCCTGCAAATTTTACTCCACTACCTGAGAAGGAAACTGTCTTCTAATTTTTTTCTTTTTTTTTGTTACAGTTTACTCATTACCTCTGGTATGGTGTCATCACTGAAGTTACTCTAACTTGCTTTAAATCCTTATGACGTTTCTGCAAAGTTGTAATGTTTTATGCTACTGCTCCTAAAGATGTCTTTATTCGGAGGTTGGCGAGGAATTTTTCTTAGCAGCATATATACAGCTGCACCTCATGAATTATAAGGCATAAAAATATTCAAATCTTGATGATGCATGTTCACAGAAGCAATAACTTTTGATAAAGTTTTTTGTCACATCATGCTTAAATGGAAATGATTGTGTTAGTCCTGAACAAGATATAAGTGAAGCAGGTTTGGTTGTAGGACACAAAAAGATTTTTAGTAGATTAAAACAAGAGAAGAGTAGAATGAGAGAAGTTTGGTAAGAATTTGACAGTAGATGCATAGATGCTCTTGAGGAGTCCCCAGGAAACAGACTTAACTCTTTTGATCAGCTAAGAGAGCATTGCACTGACTGTTGATTTTCTGTGAAATATCCTGGGGATCATATCAGTTAATTGGTACTATAAATTCAGTTTTCTTAATTGCATAATAAAACTGATTTAACAGGTTGAGTGGCAGACAAAAACACGGAAGTGTATTACTCCCCCAGAAGCAGCGTATCTTGAGCCCTTTGATCTAGTTATCAAAAATGAAAAGGTAACTCCACTGTAGTTACCAGTCTCACAAAAATTATTGGGATTTCCCCTAACATAATGATCATCAAATAAATTATGAGAATCTTAGGGCTTCTTTCTCAAAATAAATTTCCCCTACCTGCAGTGTGGAACAGTAGAAAAAGCAGAGCTCATTTTCCAACATATTTGCTTTATATATATATTAGAAATAATGGATAATCTAACTTCCACTACTAACAGACATTTTCCTGAAATACCCTGACAGAAGGTAGTAACACAAATCATAAAATTTCTGTCATAAATTCTATTCCTCTTATAATATAAACTTATCATCAAAAATATTAAAGTGAAAATAAAAGGAGTAATTTTTCAGAAAATGTATTCCAATCAGACATAAAGTAACATCTTCACAAGTGTATATTTAGCTACTCTCATATCCTTCTAACTATGACTAGCTTTTTACCCTCAAACATATATTAGATTCTAAGATTTTTTCTTTGAAGAGTACATTTT
Organism: Indicator indicator; assembly: GCF_027791375.1. Classification (NCBI taxonomy): domain Eukaryota; kingdom Metazoa; phylum Chordata; class Aves; order Piciformes; family Indicatoridae; genus Indicator; species Indicator indicator. The sequence goes on along the minus strand of NC_072053.1, from coordinate 61,728,483 downwards.
GCATTTGTTTTGTGTTTTTGAACTAAGTCTTTATAATTAGTTACTCATTGCACTTAGTGAAAGATAAGTGTAGTGCAAGATGAATCCCTCTTCTAGTTTTGGTATGGCTGGAAAATGATATGATGTAATATGAATATTTAAAATAGCACCACACATTTTTGTTAGGGGGTATCGTAATAGGTTCATTGTTCCCTATCTAGTCAGGTAGGCTCACATAAATAGGTTTTCCTGTTTTTCTCCTCCATTAGTCAGTTTTTTTCCTCTAAAATGTTTTGGGGATTGGGTTTTTTAGTTTGTTTTTCTTCATTTTGTTTGTTTGTGTGTGTGTGATTTTAAGGAGGTTTTTTTTGGTTGGTTGGGTTTTGGGTTTTTTAGTTTGTTTTTGTTCATTTGTTTGTTTGGGGTTTTTTATTTTTTCCAGTGAGTAGGAAGGAAGAGGAAGAAGTAAATACTGTTGTCTTGGATGTGAGACATTATTACACGATAAAGGAAATGTTGTAAAAGTTAGTGAAGAAAATATATTGCTTCAGGACACTGACATTTTTAAGAAAGAAGAAATAAATGTATTTATTTGGCAGGCAGAAATATTCCTTATTTTCAGTAATGTTGTGACTAACCGAAATATGTCATGGAAAGAAGAAATCTATCACAAATATTTTAGTTTTATCAAATAAACTGCTTTCTGCCAAAAATTTTTGACAACTGCTTCATCCTCCACAGCCAGTATCCTATTACTGCTTCAGTGACTCTTCTTACACCTGGTCTGTTACACAGGACCAAAGAGAATCCTTTTATCTGTAGAGGCATAAACTTAAGAGTGTTACATTCAGGGAAGCTCTACTAATCAATGTCACCTAAGAACCTCTCCCACTCTAGCAAAAATCAAAAAGTAAATGTTTGCTGTCACAGAAATGATACCTTATTAACAAAAATGCTTTACTACAACTGAATTGCTTTAGCTAGATATGTTTAATAAAAAACACATTTGGGTCATTATGCTCATAAAATCTTTATAGACTCATTGAATCACCTTCAACATCCAAGGACTCTAGCGTTAAATGTGTGATTTAATTACTCTGTATAATTAAGGTCTAAACACACTCATGACTTAAATCTCTAACTCTTGTAATATTCATTTGTTGTCTGCTCCAACAGATTAATTGCTCTTATATTTTTAAGTGATTTCAATTTCTACTTATTGGAGCTTACTAAGCTAGAGCTCTCATCTCACGTGCCATCTCTTCAGCCAGAAAGGATATAGCAAACAAAAAATTCATGGTCAGAACTTTTTTATTTTCCTAAGATCATATTAGAGGGTCAAAACAAAAAAATATTTTCTGTTTTCTGACATTAAAGGACATGTGACAAATAAGAGATTTCATGATCAAACTGAGTGTCTATTGCAGTAAAGTGGCATCTTAGTATAAGTGTTTGTTAATTTGTGCTGCGAATAATGAAACATACCCTCTTTGGTTAACATTATTTTTTGTTTAGCTATTATGTGAGCTGATCAGGGGAAAAAAAATTAATTATTTTGCATTTACAAGGATTTTCAAATTGAAAGTACCTTGACTTTCAAAGTCATTCATAGATGACCTGGCCTTGCTACCATTTTGGAATTGTAAAACCCCAGATTTCTACAGACTTGAAAGGCCAATGCTGACTGTTTTTGAAAATACCTCTAATGAATGGGTCAAATTCCAGTCTGCTATCTGTGTCATATATAAATATAAACATATTTTGAATTATTCTATGTTTTCATTGTATCAGTTTTTACAGACCTGACTTTGTTTTAACAAAGGCATTTGTATCAGACTTGGAAATTTCTATTCTGTCATTATTATCATATCAAATTCTTAAAAACTGAAGATAGACATTGATATATTAAGGAATTTTTGTAGCAATTTTAAACCACATGAAATTAGACTGGAAAAATGTGTAAAGCTTGAAAGTAATACTATCATGCAGTGATTTTTAAATAAATGCCTTAATTAGTTAGACATTGAAATGCCTTCTCCTATTCTCATAATTTTTTTTATAGATAAGGAGATTAAAATCTATGGTTTATTTGAAAGGGCCTACATTTTAAGCAACATTGCATAGTTTAGTATTTTATTGTTTTCTTAGTTTTTTTCTAAGTCATATGCAAGTTTAATAAGTCTCTACTTTTGAAAAGTCATTTTTCCTAAATGCTTTTGTACTGGTGCTATGCCCGTGTGGTTTTAAGCAGTCCAAGAGTAAGTCATGACTAACAGCAATAATTCTAGTAAACTATTCATCTAGATGACATCATCACACTAAACCTTCAGCTTCATGCATGAATTTAAGATGTGGAGCCCAGTTCACAGCAGATAGATGAAACATATGATGAATGTCATTAGTCTTCTGAGACAACTCCAAAATTCCAAGGACTTCTGTAATAGCTTTTTTCCCTGTTATATCCACAAAGTTACAGAAATCATACTTAGTATAGTAGAGTGATGATGAAGATGTGAATTATCCTTGCATATGTATATTATGAAGTTAAACCTTAGTGCCACACTGATAGGAAAACTCAGACAATAAATGCCACAAAGCATGAAAGCATGTGAAATGGAAATTGAGTGGCAGGCAATTTGAAACAATCCCTGGTTTAGATGGTGTGTTGATACAGTGAAATGCATAATGTGAATGTGAGTTGGCATTTTGAAACATCCATTTGCAACAAAATAAAAACCAGTTAGGAGGAAAAGGCACAAATTTGCACTAATGCTAGAAGCTTTACTGATACTCTAGATAAATGTCTTCACTTTGAGGAGCTGAGCTCCTGCTTCTGGTAATTGAACTACCGATAGCAATGCCTGCAGTTTCTGGTCTCTAAATAAGTTTTCATGAGCAAATAATAAGCACAAAACATACTTACTTATTTTCAAAATATCTTCAACACACCAGATCAATTTTCCTGAGTCACTCAGGGACTGACTTGAAGATGGTGGCATATAAATGACTGTCAGAAGAGAGTTTTTCAGATATCTCTTCCCTGTAAGTTCATCCAGAAGCATTGATTGTGCAGAGGCTAACTGTGGAAGCTGATATTCAAGCCAGTGATGAATTGTAAAGAGTATAACGGTGACTCACCGGATCTCCATTAGCTGCACCCATCAGCACTCTAAGATTGCCCTCTGCTAGGTCTTTAAAAAAAAAAATTCCAATCATTAATCACTTAGTCATCTCACGGACTTTCTTATTGCTACAACAAAAACTTCATCGAGAATGGAAGCAAGCAGTTTCAAGTTATGCCAGCTGTCTTTGAAAAAATGCTTCCTTGGAGAGCTGAGGAACAGCGGAATCTTCACAACACTCTCTCGCTGTGGTAAATAACATCACCTTCATATACAGGGAAACACAATTATTCTGCTAATTTTTTGCATGTGGCATTGCGGTAATACTTTGAGCTGTTTGATTCCTACACTTAAAGCCAGTCAACTGTTGACTATTCTGAGATTAGAAATCCTGATTTTCATGACTGCTGCATTTCTTGCTCTCAACTGTTGACAATTTCCAGATCCCTTAAAGGTCACCTGTCTGAAGTGTTTTGGTGATAGCATCTATCTACTATGATCTAGTGTCATGCCTATGACTAATATAAATGACACTCATGCCAAGCAAAGAATAAAGGTCGATTTTTATTTATGCTGAAGAAATTTTCTAAGCTGGAAAGAAAAGTCTACAAAATTTCTCCATGCATTTTCTTTCCTGCACCATGCTTCTCTCAATGTTACAAACATAATGTACCAGCTAAAAGGAACAAAACAATTATTGCCTACAGAAGCAGCTGAATGTGATTGAAATTGATACACAGATTGATCTGACTCATTTGGGATACTTGCTATGTTTTAGTAAAACTTCAACTAAGGTTACACTCATTAATCATAATCTGATTATGTTGGAAAACACAGAAACCAAAGGAAGTAAGATTCTCTTGAATGCAATCTTTGTGACTATATAAAGGAAGCCTATAGCAGAGAGTTGTTAAATTTAAGCTATCAGAAAAAAAAAATGGAAGAAAAACCACTCCATTATCTTCAGGGATAAATGCAATGAAACAGAACAAAGCAGAGAAACTGTATTTGAGAGAAAACCAACCAAACAAGCAAAACAACCCTCTTGAATACATAGAAATAAGCTTGGCTCAATGAAGAATTTGTTGTACAAATTGCAAATAACATGATCCTGCACATGTAGCTTAATGCTCCATATCTTACTAAAGATTCGAAATGCCATGTCCTTACTTTAGAAACACAGTCTGGCCTGCTGAAATGGACAAAATTATGACAGCTGCCTCAAGTCCGTACAAGTTTCCATCACTGTAGGTGGATAAACGTCACAGGTTGTAGAATTAATCTTTTGAAGTTCTGTACTTAACAATGGTTTAAGTGCAACATCTATGAGGAAGAAGACTTGGATGGCAGAAGAGCTTCAAATGAGAAAATGCATTTTAATTGACATACTCAGTTACATGGGTTCTTTTCCATAATCATCTTATGATTATTGGAGAAAGGATACTTCACTGTATGGACCAGAGGCTTAATTTATGATTTCTATAAGAAAAACAAACCAAATTAAATCAAATCAAAACATTCCACCCTACTCACACACAGATTTTCTACCATTTGCATTATGAAATATGATTGCAGACTTAACTTTATCTTTCTTTCACAGTCTTTGGAATAGTTAGGATACCCACAAAACAAATACAGCTGATAAATGAAGAAGCTCTTTGTGCTTCAGCCAGTGCCAACAATGAGGCAAGTGCTGGCAGTCAGAAGGACCATATCCTGCTACAGTCCAAAGATATCTCATCTGGTTCTAGTCTCTGACCATCATGTGATGTAGTTCACAGAATCATAGAATCAATCACAGAATCATAGAACGGTTTAGGTTGAAAGGCGCTTTTCAACTCCCTGCCATAGGCAGAGGTACCTTCCACTAGATCAGGTTTCTCAAGGACATGTCCAACATGGCTTTGAACACATCCAGTGAGGGGCATTGTCACAAGTTATGGAATTAATCCGTAATTATATGATTTATGTTAGCAGTATTGCAGAAGAAGGTCCTTACAATATCAACTGCAAGAAGAATTTTTACTTTCCTCCTTTTGATAATAATATTCTTATCCATCTCCATTTTTTCTTTCTTAGAAATTTTATTAAAATAAACATCTAATACTGATACAGAAATTGTTATTAATTTAAAATATAAAATGGAATTAATAATATATGAAATTAATATAATATGAAATTAAAATGTTAATATTTCCATGCAAAGACTAAATCTAATGTAATACATATATATTACAATCTTCATGAAAGCATTTCTCAGTATGTTCAGTAATCCAAAATAACGTAAACCACAAGTGTAGTATGTCCATGTTAACACTGCCATTGGAGTTTTAAATCTGCAATTTCTTGGCCCATATACTTTTCATTTCTGACACAAAAATCACAGTAGAAGGGATTCTTAACAGCTATAAACTTGTGTAGTTGGACTGAAATTATTTGGCCTATCTTGACCTGCCTGAACTGAAGCTGTATTTCAATGTCATCAGTAACTGCTCTGTTTTACTTTGTGCACTAAAGCATGTCTGGACAATGGGTAGTCCTCTTGCATTGCTGGAGCACAGTCATAAGAAAAACAACCATTAAATTTCATTAATAAGTAAAAAAGGTAATAGAAAATGGTTCAAGGTAGGATAATCTTAAAAGTGTTCATGGCACGTAGTTTCACTCCATGAACTAAATTATAAATACAGATTTTAAGCCTAAAAATGTGTGAAAGACATAAAACCTGTCTTTTTAATTAACCAAATTATAATTCTGACTCTCATAGCAGTTTTACAATATCACCACTTAATATTGGTATTGGGGGTAAAAAAAAAAAGTTTCTGTAGGATATAAGCAGTGAAAATAAGATCCTTGTAGTGAAACAAACTCAGGATAATGAAAGGTTGGGCTGGGTCTGAAGATCTGAGATAGTTCACACTGAATTAAGAGTTTAATCTCCAATTCTGCACATTCAAAATTTCCAACTGAGATGGCTTGATCTTTGATGCTGAGTAACAACTGAATTTTCTCCATGAAGTTTCTTATATTAATATATATAAGACCTAGGAAAGGGGTCTTTGTGAAGGAATTAATATTTACTGACACATTTGTCTCTCTTTACTAAGTTTTCTTATTTAACATGGGTAAAGTTCTGTTTAAAAGAAACAGGACTTGTAAAGCTTACAGTAATGTTCTACTACAGTCATCCAGAAGGCAAATATAGTACAGACCATGATCTCTTCAGTATCTTCTTCCACTCAAACAAGGCTAGACCTTATTCTTTCTCCTGCATCTTGTATTGTGGGTAAATAAGAAGTATGTTATTTAGTGCCTACAGTGGTACTCAGGGAATCATAGAATCAGAGAATCAGTCAGGGTTGGAAGTGACCACAAGGATCATCTAGTTCCAACCCCCCTGCCATGGGCAGGGACACCTCACACTAGATCAGGCTGGCCAGAGCCTCATCCAGCCTGGCCTTAAACACCTCCAGGGAAGGGACATCAACCACCTCCCTGGACAACCCATTCCAGGCTCTCACCACTCTCATGGGGAAGAACTTCTTCCTCACATCCAGCCTGAATCTCTCCACTTCCAGCTTTATTCCATTCCCCCTAGTCCTATCACTACCTGATATCCTAAAAGGTCCCTCCCCAGCTTTCTTGTAGGTCCCCTTCAGATACTGAAAAGCCACAATAAGGTTACCTCAGAGCCTTCTCTTCTCCAGACTGAACAGCCCCACTCTTTCAGTCTGTCTTCATACGAGAGGTACTCCAGCCTTCTGACCATCCTGGTGGCCCTCCTCTGGACATGTTCCAGCATGTCCATATCCCTCTTGTAATAGCGGCTCCAGAACTGGACACAGTACTCCAGGTGGGGTCTCACCAGAGCTGAGTAGAGGGGAAGAATCACCTCCCTTGACCTGCTGGCCACACTTCTCTTGATGCAGCCCAGGATCTGGTTGGCTTTCTGGGCTGCAAGTGCACATTGACAGCTCATGTTGAGCTTCTCATCCACCAGCACCCTCAAGTCCCTCTCCTCAGAGCTGCTTTCCAGCCAGTCACTGCCCAGCCTGTATTTGTGCTTGGGATTGCCTCGACCCAGATGCAGGACCCTGCACTTGGTCCTGTTGAACCTCATGAGGTTGGCTTGTGCCCACCTCTCCAGCCTGTCAAGGTCCCTTTGGATGACATCCCTTCCCTCCAGCATGTCTGCTGCACCACACAGCTTGGTGTCATCAGCAAACTTGCTGAGGGTGCACTCAATGCCACTGTCGATGGCACCAACAAAGATATTGAACATGACTGGTCCCAGGACTGATCCCTGAGGGACTCTGCTTGTCACTGGCCTCCACTGGGACATGGACCCATTGACAGACATTCTTTGCGTGCGGCCATCAAGCCAGTTCTTTATCCATCTTGTGGTCCACCCATCAAACCCATGTGTCACCAGTTTGGAGACCAGGATGTGGTACGGGATGGTGTTGAAGGCTTTGCTCAGGTCCAGGTAAATGACATCAGTTGCTCTCCCCTCATCTATTAATGTTGCAACCAGGTTTGTCAGGCAGGATTTGCCCTTGGTGAAGCCATGCTGACTATACCAAATCACCTCTTCACTATTTTTCTGTCTCAGTAGTGCCTCTAGGAGGATCTGCTCCATGATCTTACCAGGCACAGAGGTGAGACTGACTGGCCTGTAGTTCCCTGGTTCTTCCTTCTTACCCTTTTTGAAAATGGGAGTAATGTTTCCCCTTTTCCAGTCAGTGGGGACTTCCCCAGACTGCCAGGACTTTTGAAATATAATAGAGAGGGGTTTAGCAACCTCATCTGCCAGTTCTCTCAGTACCTGTGGGTGTATCCCATTGGGTCCCATGGACTTGAACATTTTCAGGTTCTTCAGGTGATCACGAACCTGATCTTCACTTATGATGGGCAGTTCTTCACCTGGTTCTTGCCATTATCTTCCATGACTATTCCAGGAGTGTGTCTGGAAGCCCTTGCAGTGAAGACTGAGGTAAAGAAGTCATTGAGAACCTCAGTCTTTTCCAGGTCACTTGTGATCATTTCACCTGTTTCCTTTCTGAGGGGGTCCACACCTTCCCTAGTCTTCTTTTTACCATTAATATACCTGTAGAAATTCTTAGTGTTCCCTTTGACCTCCCTGGCTAGATTCAATTCAAACTGTGCTTTGGCTTTCCTAACCAGGTCTCTGGCTGCTCAGGCAGCTTCCTTATATACCCCCATTCTAGCTGTCCTTTCCTCCACTCCTTGTAGAGTTTCCTTTTAAGTGATAGCATGTCCAGCAGCTCCTTGCTCATCCAGGCAGGCCTCCTAGCATTCTTCCCTGCTTTTCTCTTTGTTGGTATACATTGCTCCTGGACACAGAGGAGGTGGTCCTTGAATACTGCCAGCTGTCCTGGGCCCCTCTTCCCTCTAGAGCTTTGTCCCATGACACTTTGGCCAGCAGATCCCTGAAGTGATCAAAGTCTGTACGCCTAAAGTCCAGGGTCGTAAGCTTAGAATACATCCTCCTGGTTGCCCTGAGGAACTTAAATTCAGCTGCTTCATGGTCACTGCAGCCAAGGCTGTCTCTGAGCCTCACATTGGTTACCAGCCCTTCCCTGTTGGTGAGAACAAGGTCCAGCATAGCACCTTTCTTGTTGGTTCCTCTACCATTTGGAGGAGGAAGTTGTCATCTATGCAATCCAGGAACATCCTTGATTCCTGGTCAAGAAGAGGTCAAGACACGAGGTGTAAGAGTCCCAGGAGTATCTGAACAATACTGTTAATAATATTTGTCCTGGTTTCAGTTAGGCTGCTGAATCAGCTGATGAGTATTCAATACCATGCCGAATTCATGCCAGCTTTATAATAAAAGTACTGGCCAGAGCAAAGGATCATGGGGCTTGGAGTTCAGACAGTAGCCTGTTACACTTTCTGCTTCCTGAGGCTTGCTTCCAGCTTCTAGCTTCTGGTATTGGTCTCTCTTTCTTTGCTGATGTCATGGGTTGAGTTAAATCTGATGATGATATTCAATACCACACTGCCTTCATGCCAGTTTCAAAATGAAAGTGATGCTTGGAACGAAATACCATTGGGCTTGAAGTTCAGATTTTAACATGAGAGGCTTCTTGTTTTGGTTGCTTGTTACAAAATAATGAGAGAGCTAATAAGGCAGGCTTTCCCCAGAGTCTCTAGGAAATATTCCAATTCTACTAATGAGGCAGAATTTTAACTTTGTGGATTCCTCTTACGGCCTCTTTTTCAGGAAGCCTTCTGGAACTGCTGTTATAATCCACAAGTAATGCCAAAACCACGCCAGAGAAAAGGGCGCTTTGCAGCAAGGGAGAAGCTTTACAAATAGGGAAGAGGACGTGTTTTTTGGCTCACTCCCTTGTAATATCACCAAGACTAATTACTGTCATAACATCACCAAAAGAAGTAGGAAACTCAGCCTATAGCATCCCAGGCTTGACAAATTGCAGGGTTCTGACATGTCCATATGCACTTACCCCATCCCTAGGCCAGAAAGGTGTCTTCTGCCTTGTTCCCATGCTTTTCGTTTTCCCCCATCCCAGCACCACAAAGGGGAGGGGGAAAGAAGTGTTTTGAGCACACAACCATATTGCTGCTTCCAATTTCTGGGTTTGGGGTGTTGGTCTTGTACACAGGGGGAGGGTTGCATGGGGGAGGTTGCTGTCCCTGGCTGTCTTCCAAAGCCAGAAATAAAGCCCAAGTGACCAGGTCTGGCTCTTCCTCCTGTTCCTGTGATGACCTTTGTTCATCCTCATCCTTTGTCAGAGGAGCTCCTTTCTTTGTATGTTTCTTTTTCCATGCAGGGACAGCTGATACTGGCATAGGCTTGTTCTCTGGTGCACTTGCCTTGTCCATAGGGCCAGAGACATTCTCTTTCCCCTGAGCACTCTGAACACTGATGAGAAAAGTTCCATAGGCTTGGGCCAGGCCAAAATGCATCACATTGATTTCTGTCTCTTGGGAATTCCAGGCTGACAGCAGGCTTTTTCCAAACATTTCACCAGCTTGTTACTATTTTGCACTTGTAGGAAAAAAAATTAGAGACAAAAGCCCAGATCGAATGTAAACTGGCCATTTCTCTTAAGGATAAATAAAAATATTTTAAAAAATATATTAATGGCAAAAAGAAGTGCAAGGCAGAGATGCTTAACACCTTCTTTGCCTCCATTTTCAATAGTAAGACAGGTTGTCTGTTGCAGCCACTGTTCTGAAAGCAGCTGCTGGATACATGCAGATTGCATAATTCCTTAACTGACCAATTGAATGCTGCAAAAACCAAAACAATAACATTCCGTGTGTGCTGAGAAGAACATCCTCATGTTGGCACCCTTTGACTGGAACATGCTGCAGAAGTCACCTCCTTGACATGCTGGCACCTCTTACTGGAAAAAGATTTTAGCTTATATATGTGGACTGATAACAAAGAGTATATACACAGCCACTCTGAGCAATAGTTACTTCAGTTAGGGACTTATGTTAGGAAAGGCTGCTAGGGACTTCTGCTTCTGTTAGTTTACTCCTTCTGGCTAGGGTTTCTGTTTAGGGATGCTGCTGGGGATATGCTCAGAACTTCTGCTGGCTGCTTCACCAGTTAAGGACTTCTACTACAAATGCTCTGAGACTAAGTAATGCTAGGGATCCTACAATGCTGTAATAAAGGACTTCAGAGAAGACTTCTGAGATTCTCTGCCCTCTGCATTTCTAGAATCTCATTGCCATATGGCAACAGGGTTCATGTCTTCATTCATCACCCAATGGCTTCTGAAGTGGGGAGACCAACAGTTGTCTTCAGGACAACTGGCCTTCTGAGATGGTAGATAGGGTTAGGGAGCAGTATAGCCCTCCTGTAATCCAGAGACCTGCAGAGCCTCTTGGATCCCCACAAGTCTATGGGATTAGACAGGATCTATCCTAGGGTAATGAGACAGCTGGCAGATGAGCTTCCCAAGCCTCTCTTTGTCATTTATCAACAATCCTGGCTCACTGGAGAGGTCCCAGATGACTGGAAGCTGGCCAACATGATGCCCATCCAGAATAAAGGCCAGAAGGAGGAACCAGCTGAATGTTAGGAAAAAATTCTTCACAGAAAGAGTGATTGGTCATTGGAATGGGCTGCCTAGGGAGACGGTGGAGTCACAGTCCCTGGAAGTGTTTAAAAAAAGACTGAATGTGGTGCCATGGTTTAGTTAATTAGATGGTGTTAGGTAATAGGTTGGACTTGATGGTTTCAAAGGTCTTTTCCAACATAGTTAATTCTGTGATTTTGTGCTTGGGTTGAATTTCCAAAGTACTGAAGGAGACCACTGGCCAAGGCACTTGTCCATACTCTCCTACATACTCTGCCACTCATAATTATCTAGTACGTGGGCAGATCTCCAAGTGGTATTCTTGGGAAAGATTTGTATTTCTTTGGTCAAGACCAGGCACACATTTAGAACACATGACAACAGAAGCAGGGTTGTGTTGATGCCTCAAGAATATCCAAAACCCTTAAAAGGTAAAAAAATCACTACACACAAGTACTAGCTTAACTGAATAACCAATGGAATAATCAAATCACAACATGCCAGCCCCTCAATGGACACCATAGGGAATACAAATGTGTAAGATTTTATGTAATGCAACCAGAAAAACAAACACCTTAAAAACCTTGTCACGGTGAACATGCTAAAGAAAACCACCACAGCTCGTACATACAGGACTGCAGCACATCAGCCCCAGCCGCCCATGGAAAGCAAGTACATACCTGTCTTGGTTTAAAGAGCAGACAGAATTGATTTTACTCCCAAAAGAAATAAAATAAAGATTCTCTCACTGAGTTGGAGAGAAACACAGAAATTATATTCAAAAGTATACAGGAAAATACAGAATACATGAATCCTTAACACCTAATAAATATACAGGATACATGAAAATCCCCCAAAACCTTACCCCCCAGCCAGACTAAAGCACATTAACATACACTCCAGGGCTTGCTCTTTCCCCTTATTTTTAAGCTGGATTCAGGCTGGCCAAACCTGAAACTGTCTCCTCTTGGTCCCTGGCATTAGACCTAAACAGGCCAAGATTGTGCAGCAAAAATTAGTCCAGCCTTGAAGGCCACAAATAAGACTGAAACCATCCTCCCTCCACACCAGATAAGGGAGCTCACTGTATCCAGGGATGTACAGAGGAAGAAAGAGAGTGAGTTGGCCTTGCAGCCTTCTTATAAAGATATAGCAGGATTATGGGATTGAATGATAAAGTTACAATTTTCTGGTCCATCCTCTGGACCTCTGTGGTACTCCTGGAGGACTCAACTCTATGGTTTTTTTAAAAAGGCACCCACCTTAAACCATGGCAATACCACAGGAAAAAAAATGTACAAAAAACTTTCTTAGCATGCCTCAAGCTTCAATTGAATTCTCATATTATCTCGCTTCTTGTTATCTCAGTAGTTTCATCACCTGTCAAAACAGACTGTCTTAGTTAAGGCAGTCCAGTTTGTGAGCCACACACTAGAAGGAAAATATGGACTGTCCTGGGTTAACTAAGCCTGCTTTCACAAGCCGCCTTTCCAACGCACACACTGGAGGGAAAGTAGCATAAAAAAAGTCTCTGGGTTAAGGTAAAGAGAGTTTAATGAGATGATAAGATGCACAGTTACCTTAGCCTGTTCTCAGAAAAGCACAGCAAAATGCAGAAGCAGCAGCAGAAGCTAACAGCCATTGCCCCCAATCCCAGCCTCCAGTCCCTCAAGTGGGAAAGACCAACACCCCAAATCTGGAAAACAGAAACATCAACCAGAACAGGAAGCCTCTCATGCGACAGTCTGAACTTCAAGCCCCGTGACACTTTGCTCCAGCCAGTACTTTCATTTTGAAGCTGGCATGACAACATCATGGTATTGGACTTCATCATCAGATTCAACTGAACCCATTGTTATCATAAATGCATTCCAGGAATCTCCTGCATTACTTACGCCCTGTTGCATTGTTTGTCCAACTGATGTCAGGGTGGTTAAAGTTATCCATGAGGATCAGGGGTTGTAAAGAAGCAGTAACTCCTGTCTGTCTATGAAGGACTTCGTGGCACACTGAGGCATGGACCCTCATGGTGTCTTAGAAGGAGAGGCTGGACACTGGATAGCTCAGAAAAAAGGCAGGATCTGCTTTATTGTGAGGAAACACGGTTTATATATGTGTCTACAACAGCACAGAGTAAGCATGAGTCTAGCAGTACTTTTCCATTTCAGGAAAACAAAATTTATCTTAACAGTGATTGGCTGAACAATTAAAAACTTCTAAAGCTACTGACAAAAGTTGAAGAAAACACCAGATGTCCATTATCTGTCTGCCTTCTACCCCTGTCCTTCCCATGGCCTCTTCATAATTAAAGTATCTGTTTATCAGCAAACTGTGTTACAGGCTCAAAGGCAAAAGTAATTAACTCTTTTTCTTTTCCAATCCCCACATCTCCCCCCCTTTTTTAATATAAGAGGAAGGCCCGTTTAAAAGCACAACTAATCATTGCTTGCATACAGTGTAACAGACAAGGAGTACAGATTAAAATACAAATGAAAATTAACAAACATTCTAAACCAAATTTTACCAGCTGTGAAACCCATCCTCGCAGTCCTCTGCAAAGACCACTAAACAGATTGAATCCATCATGCTGTCAGAGTTTAACCCCATCTTGCAAATCTTGAATACTCTTATGCATAGACTTAGAATGATCAGAGAGATTCATACAATGCAAACCATCAAAATCTTGACAACTACGAACTTGTGCTAACTATAAAAAACCTACAGCTGCTCAATTCTACAAAGTAGCATGTCAAACAATCCACATCTAACAGAACTCCACTCAGAGCTAGGGAGGTAGCATTATTTTATTTTGATAGCCAGCATCCCAATTTATTCAGTGCCCAGAAACTTAGCCACTGCCACTTCTGGATTAAAGAGAGATGCTGCTACAGTTTTTCCTGTTCCCCCCAAACCCACATTGTCTTTACAGTTTGCTTCAAAAGCATGAATGTTATGCCTCTGCCTTTTCCTAAGATGGTTCAAAAGTTTAGAATTGTTTAGAATTAACATGGTCAATAGACCGAGGCTACAGGGTCCTCCCCTTATCTGTGAGGTTAAGGCTGGCAGGCTCTATCCCCACAGATTAAAAAAAAAACAAACCTGCAGGCAAATGGTAAGGGCTAGTAAACCCTCTTGCTAGTGTGCTTTCAGTCTGATTACACCATTCACTATAGTATTTATATTCCCTCCCTGCTGGAGTGACATTCAGAATATTCATAGATCTGTCTAATGTAAAATTAAACTAAATACAATAATCCCTTTGTATTGATCCTAAAAGAATAATCTCTTGAGGCTCTATTTCAGCCAAAGGAAGGCATTGAGTCCAATTGTCCCAAACATTGTTTTTGAAAATTCAAACTCTAAACTACCAAACTACCAAAATCCAACTCAAACTACCAAATTTTTTTAAGTACTCCCTAAGATTTGTTAAACCACATCCAAAAACACATATCTTTTAAAATTTGTGCCAGATTACATCCAACCCATGAGGGGGTGGGTTGAAAAGAACCTAGCCCGAAACAGACGAAGAAACTTGACCCAGGTGGGCAGAGAGACTTGGTCCCCCTCCCAGGGGGAGGGGTCCCTCGTTCAAAGTCTATTCCACTCCAACTTCCTGTCCATCAAGCCTATTTAAGGGGAATAATTTCCTGTCTCTCTTTTGCTCCTACCCTCACCTGCCTGACAGACCTCTTGCTGCTCCTGCTGTTACCACGTGGTGGAGCCTATTCCATTGTGTCGGTGTGAGCTGAAATTCCCCCCCCCCACCCCGACAATAACCAGGCTACCTCAGTCTGGAAGCAAATGAAAAGCTGTATTTACAAGCAGAGTCTAAAATCTACAATGAAATGCAATGAATATATACAAATATACAAAACTCACAACACTTACAAATATATACAATCAACAGAAAAGCACAACCGATCTCCCTTTGCTTCCCCCCAAGGGGACCCTCCCAAAGGGGCCTCCCTCTCCCAGGAGCTTCCCCCCAGACCCCCCTGGACAGAGAAGCAGAGTTAGTTAAGCAGAAAGTTGTTAACTTAGCTGCCAAGGTCAGTACGTGTTATCATCAGCCAGAAGAGAAGAAGAAATAGCAGCCAGACAGCCCAGCAACTGCCCCCACTGCAGAACACAGAATGTGCAGAGTGCCTACTTTGTTTTGGGTAATAGTTCTTAAACATTTCTATCTATCCAATGGAAGTGTTTAGAACAATCGTTATTTTGCTTTCTTACACCCAATAGTGACTTATTTACATTCTTTCACTTTCTCTGTTCTGAACTTTGCAAGGAAAAATTAAAAAGACAGTTTCAAACCACCACATCCATGCTGCTCCAGACTCCCAAGGACTGCATCTAAACAGAATCCACACTGCTCTCAGGGAATCCTTTGCCAGCTGTGCCTGCTTTTGTATATACTTTTATTTACCCTTTTCCCTTATACCTTTGTAACCTTCCTTTTACTCAAGTGCCTTTTATATTTTGTTAAACTTACCTTTTTACTTCTAAATTGATTCAAAACTGTTTCTTTCTTCTTTCTTCTTTCCTCTATTTTCTCCTGCCTAATTTGCTTTCTCCCTGCTGGGAAAAAAGGAGTGGGGAGGCAATCTAAATCTGTTCCAGATGGGCTTTTGCACTCCAAGAAAGCTTAAACCTCAAAGAAATTCAAGGGTTCAATTTTCTTTGTAATGTCCTTTCATTCCTTCACTGGAATTCCCAACAGACACTGTACTGAAAGGATTGGCAGGTGTTGATATTGAGAGGCATAATTATCTTGTCCCATTGCATTATTAAACACGACCCATATGTTGGACTTGGGCTGTGGTGGAATCCACATTGAGGTCACTGTTGTGGTGACTGTCACAGTCAAGATGACAGCAGAGGTGAAGAAAGGAATGGTCTGACCCATCATGCTGACACCCACTATGGGCCTGCTGCTGTAGAGACTCAAGCATAACCTCTACCCCAAGTTATGAGAGAATATGGTCCTTCCTATTTAAGGTAATACAAATTTCTTATCATAACTTGAGCTTTTTCTTTTACTGGCTGTAAATCACTATTACAAGAATATTACAAGAATCAGCATCTGTCCAATGATTTAAAAAATTGAGAATATAATATGCCTTTGCTATCCTTTCTTAACATTCCCACACACCCACTCTTTTGCTTTTGCAACATACTTTTTAAAGAGCTATAAGCATGTTCAATTATTGCTTAGCCTGTGCGTGAGTGTGGAATGCCAGTAAGATATTGAATGCCCCACTGCTGGAAAAGCCATTTGTTTTACCAGCAATATATCTTGGCCTATTATTTGTTTTGACTGGTTTTGGTACTCCTAATATTGCAAAGGCCATCAAGAAAAGTTTGCATATATCCTTAGATTTCTCACCTGTGTGAACAGATGCAAAAACACAAGCAGAAAAGTTATCAGTTGGCACGTAAACATAAGGCAACCTGCCAAGTTCTGGAATATGAGTGACATCTGTTTGCCATAATTCTAGAGCATTTAGCCCTGTAGCATTAATCCCAACGGAAGGAATGGGTGCAATATGTTGATAGTCAGGACATGACTGAATTATTTGTTTTGCTTGTTCCTGTGTCAATTGAAAGTTGCACTGAAGAGCTTTTGGATTTTGATGATAGAATTCATGAGACAGAGGAGCCTGTGCAAAATGATCTGGTACTATTACTGCACTTGCTAACCGGTTGGCTTTTGCGTTGTCTTGTGAAATAGGACCTGGCAATGAGGTGTGAGAATGAACATGCTGTATAAAATAAGGATTTAAGCAATGCTATAAAGGTCATTGTAGCTGTAACAAAAGCAAAAATAACTTTGGATTAGGTGTTTCTTTTAAGTAGGAATGTTCTACTTGCATCACTAGTCCTCTAACATAAAAGGAATCTGTTACAATGTTAAGAGGTTCTGACCATCACTGAAATGCATGAACCACCACTGAAGAACCACCTCTGAAAGCTCAACTATTTGTGATGAGCCAGTAGTTGCGTGAATATTGCTATTCCACACACCATTTTGACCACGCCACACAATAACCTCATTTCCATTTCATCCAGACCCATCTGTAAAGACAGTTAAAGCATTCACAATTGGAGTTAATGCTAATTGAAATACAGACAGGAGATACCAAAAGATTGCAAGAGCTTGTGCTTCAGAAATGTGTGCTTATCTGACCTGAAAATTCCACATTGGAAAATCTATAGAAATTCTATCTGCTTCATATCCAGGGGCAAATAGATAACATGAGGTTCAGACTCTTCTAAAGCTAACAATTGATCATGACCCTTTTGAATCACAATAGCTATCATTTCTATGGTTGTAGTAACTTTCCCCAAATTTATGAGCTAAGAAAATCCATTCCAAGATAACTAAAGGACCTGAATTTCCTGACACCCATTGTGGTAAAAGACCATACAGATGAAAAGGTGGATTGAACACAAAAAGACGGATAAGTTGCCCTATTATTCTATGATGTGCTGCTTGATGAGCCATTTTTGCTATGGCTTTGTTCAGTGTGTCTTTTGCTTCTGCTGTTAGATGTCTTGGCAATGTCAGATCTGAGCCTTCTTCTAAACAACTTAAAAAGAGGATGGAGGTAGTCCAGGCTGTAAAGCTCCCATGTCCTTAATAACCTTATTGATCTTTCATAAACATGCAGGAGCCTCTACTTGCTGCTTTTCTTTTTGATAACAAACACTGGCGAATTCCAAGGGCTAGTTGCGGGTACTATATGACCTGCTTTTAGCTATTCAACAACTAATTCATTTAAATGCAGAAGCTTTTCCCAAGTGTGGTGAAGGTACCAAATGCCCAGAATTATGCCCCCAGATACCAGCAAACTTGTCCCAACATGTTTTGGTAAGTCCCTCCTTTCCACCCTCCTTTCAGGAGTGGAGTACAAATGCCGAGGCGCCAACCTGTCTCCTGAGGGGTAAACAACTACATGCACCCATTGCATGGCATGCTCATGCTCTTTCCATCTAAGGGCATAATTCTAGCCTCACCCTTTCTATAGGTCGAAGCAGGTTGTTGACGAGTGTGCCCATTGGCCAGATCCAGCCTCAAGAAATCTATAAGTATTACTCCATTTGTTTACTTCTTTGCTTTCTCCTTCTGCTTTTTCTCACTCTGGCTGAGCCACAGAAGCTCGCAACCCCTAAGTCTTCTCACTCCCACATGTATGCATACTAGAGGCCTCTGCACACAGACAGAAGCCACCTCACCGAGCTGCTCGAGGAACTAGCAAACAGGATGATCCCTTCACTGATAAAGATACCAGCGTTGTAAGCCCAGTCAAAAGGACTGAGAAAGCCCCGAGAGAGGGTAAGCTCTAGCCCAGAAGGGGAAGAACTAGCCCAAGCCTGGCAGTCCAGATCTGCTGCAAGCTAATTAAGCAGCTAGTCAAGCAGAAATGCATCTTGTGTAACCCCCGCCGTTTGCGGGAGAAAAAAGGAGCCGTAGCCGCTCCACAGCTCCGTGCCATCAGAGCAAAGCACCCAGGATTTCCCCGAGGGAAAGACAGAGCGAAAATATCCTCTCCTTTGAGATCAGGCAAAGACTGCAGCTTTGTAACCTTAATGGAAAGCAGTCGCCGATATTTGGCATAGCCAGCTCATTTTGAGCCTAGCCGAGGGGGAAAGCGTCGCTTACACCGCAACTCCCACCGAAACTCGCCTACTGGGATCCGCCACCTCGATCGCGAGGGCCAACCCCCGAAAGAACCCAGCCCCGCCGCGTGGAGAACCACTCTTCCGGACCGGCCCTGCCGAACCGATCCTCCGCTCCGGGAGCCGCTCCAACCCCACTAAGGGAAACCACCGATCGGCGGAAAGCAAGCCACCCCTCACCGCAACCGCAGGAGGAGAAAGAAAGCCTTGTCCCCACCTGTGGAGGCAGGAGGAGAAAGAAGGGCACCGCCCGGATGGGACCAGCCTGGGCAGATGAGCAGCAACCAGCCTGCGTAACCCAGCAAGTTGCCTTGCTACAGAGAAAGACAAATTGTATCTTTCCATGTGTGCAACATTCAGCAAGATTCTATTCAAAACGCCTGCACGTAGCCGCGTGATGTTTCCAGCTTAACTTGCCTCGTGATAACATTATAAATATCTTTGTTCATAGTTGCAAGCTGCAAAGCATCTTGTCGAGTCTCCATCTAGTGGACAAGCGGCGGAACTGCGTCTTTCGTTCCCTTAATTAGAAATTGACTGTAAATATTATAAATGGGTATAATTGTATATACTAAACCAGTTATGGACTGTATTTTTACAACCATGCATTTGAATCAATATATATATGGTGATTTATAGAAAAATCTTAATTCTAATAATTAATAAATAATAATTTTCACAATTCATATTTTGTAATTCATAATTAATAACCATCATCCTCCATCCCTAATCACTCCCTCCCATGACACAAAGATAGGGGCCAGTTTTTCCACCCATACTGGGTTATCAGTTTTGCAGTTCGAAAGTGGGATCTGCTGTCAATCGGCAGCCCCTAGAGAAAATTTGTGATCAGGTTTATTCCCCACTAACTTAAACAGTCTCTTCCCCAGAGTGTTACTGGACTGCACAACACAAAAGTCTTTACTGTAGCAATTCTACTTTCAGGACCAACATTAACAAGCATCCAGCTTTGTTTCAGCATAGTCTCTCCATCTATGCCTGATGAGGTATGTGTTTCTGCCAACAGCCAAGATTGTGACCAGCTGAATGCAGAAATTACAGTGACACCTGCCCAACTGTCAATAATGCCTGTTAATTCCACTTGCTGCCCTTTCACTTGCAACTTATGGCTTAACTGTGGTCTGTTGGCAGTAATGTGATCAGAACACCTCTGGCTTACCAGTGGATCCAAAACTACCAGTCCCTCTCACACATGGCAAACAAGCAGGCACTTGTGGCACGAAATAAACTAATTGTGCAGTTTGACTATTTGCTGGTATGGTGGTGCTGGAGTCCAAGACATTATTTTGATTTCCCCTGTAAAGTCTGTATCAATGATTCTGGTTACACAAACAGACCTGCTTGAGTAGAAGAAGATCAACCTAGCAACAAAACTGCCGTTCCTTTCTCTAATGGTCCATACACTCCTGTCACAATATTCAAGACTAAAGTGTCCTTAATTGCTATCTCAACTGAGATGGACAAGTCCACCCAGCGCCGCCTCTTGTTCTGACATATAGGCTGCATCTGCAGGTCAAGGAGAGATTTGGTGTCATTGCGCGACTCCTGTACACGCTCCACATGGAGTTTCCCATTTGCACAAGGAGATGGCCTTTTTTATCAAACCTCAAATGGCATTGCCTTGCAAGCCCTTTATGACAACGAGGGCATGTCCCTGCTGTTTTTTTCCACATTTGTTTTCACTTCAGGATGGTCACTGCGAGAGTGACCAGGCTGTCCACAAGAAAAACATCACTGTTCTTGAACAGACATAGATGCAAAAACTTCTGCTACTAGAGACACTTGGTGCTGATGCATGCCCACATTCATACAGGCTGTCAGCGTATCACTTATAGTAGGATTTTTTAAAGTGCAAAGACTCTATGACAGTCAATGCTTGCATTTTCAATAGCCATCTGTTTAAAAATAAGATCTCTCGCTTGTTCACTGTATACCTGCTTCTCCAAAGCCTCTTCTAAATGATCAAGAAATTACATATAAGGGTCCTGAGGTCCTTGATTAATGCTGACAAATGATTGCCTTTGCTTTCCAGCATCAGGCACTGCTTTAGTTGCTCGCAGCACCATATGTTTAACTTGCTGTAACCCTTCGGCTGGAATCTGGTTGCCTGGTCTAGTGCCCGCTCTCTCCATTTAGTCATAAAGAGAGTAAATTGCATCTCAGTCATTATAAGACAACACAGTGTTTTAAAATCACAGGGAGTAAACACCGAGTTATCAAACACCAACTGTTTCAGATTTAGAGTACAGGGAGCACCCAATCCATGATCTATGACTGTTCATTGTAAATCTTTTATCACAGAGTAAGAAAGACCTTCCCAGCAAACATCTTACTGTGGAGCATAAATCACTGAAAAAGCTGACAGGAGCTTGGTATCTTCTTTCTTTACTTGCCTTCTAACAGCTGCCCACTTGTCAGCAGGATCAAAGAGATGGAGATCAGACTCCTCAGACTTCCGTTTAGGAGCTGTTATATCACCAGGCTTGTTAACCTCTGACTCAGCAGGGAGTGAAGCTGCTGAGGCTTACATTGCTGGCCCCAAGTGAGAAGGGCAGACAGCTTCACTTAAAGGCACAGAAGCTGTTTTCTGTCTGGCAGCGCTGACACCTCTTTAGAAACTTTCTCTTGTGAACCAGTGTGAATTTTCAATACTTCAAAGATAGTTGACCAAGTACTTAGCAGTCCTGTTGGCAGTTTATCATCCTTTCTATCAGAGTCCCAAAGTGTAACTCCAATCTTATCCCAATCTTCTGGATCGTATATAGTCTGACGAGTAATAGAAGGGTGATGCTTGGCAGCCCACAAAAGCATCTGCTGAAGTGTGAGGTACTGATAGACTTTCCATGTTGCTTAAAGATTTTCTGAAGGGCTTCCAGGGCAGTTTTCTGTTCCTGAGTTAGTGTATTCCCCATCTTTATCATCCTTAGCCACTTACTTTTCATCCACTGAAAAAGGTAACTGTTGCCTGCATGTCTTTGTGCTTCCTTCCAATGCTTTATCTTCCCCCATTAGTTTGGCTGAGTGTATGTCACCAGATAAATGGCACCCTGTCTGTAGTTCCTGATACAGAGCACCATTATATGGCACACTGAGGCATGGACTCTCATGCATCTTGAATGAGAGGGTGGAGACCATGGATAGCTCAGAGAAAAGGCAGGATCCACTTTATTGTACGAACACACAGTTTATATGTATTTCTACTACAGCACAGAATAAGCATGAGTCTAGCAGTATTTTTCTATTTCAGCAAAAAAAACTTATCTGAACAGTGATTGGTTGAACAATTCCAAACTTCTAACACTACTGACGAAAGCTGAAGAGAACACCAGATGTCCGTTATCTGCCTGCCTTCTAGCCCAGTCCTTCCCACGGCCTCTGTTTAAGAGTATTTGTTTCTTTATCAGCAAACTGTGTTACAGGCTCAAAGGCAAAAGTAATTAACTCTTTTTCTTCTCCAATCCCCACAGGGCTTCATCCATTTGGTCTTCTTCGTCAGGTGGTCTGTAGCAGACCCCCCCACTATAAAGTCCCCTGCGCTTCCTTTCACCCTGACCTTTACGCACTTGGTCTTTATTTCATTGCTCACTAGAGAAAGCTCCATGCACTCTGGCTGGCCACTGACATAAAGGGCAACAACTCATTCTCCCTGCTTGTCCTTCCTGAAGAGCTTATACTTTTCTAATTCAACTTGGGATTTATTCCATGATGTTGATCAGATTGTAGCACTGCAGGCATGTCAGCATCTCCAGTTCCTCTTGTTTATTGCCCATGCTGCATGCATTCATATAAAGACATTTGAGCTGGAGCCCCAGCGAAGTACTAGGAGCCTCCAATGAAATATAGTCACATTTTAGCGGGGCTACTGTTTCCCCCACTGCATTGTTATGCCATCTCCATCTTTGGTTGACCTGGTTTTATCTCCTTTCCTCTTCATAACATTTCTACTGGAAGTACTGTAGTTACTTGCAAGAATGCAACATAAATTTGTAAAATGAGTTTTCATTACTAACCTATGTGGATTTTCCTTTGCATACAGGATAAATTTTCTAAGAATTTACTTAATGAATATACCAGTTTCTGGATCTTTGCGAAATAAAAGACTTTTCATCATCCTCCTGAATGTTCCAAACAAAGACATAACATGGGCAGTGTAACATGCATAAAGTTAAAACTAAATTAAGATTTTTTTTTTGCTTATTTCCTTAATAAGCTGATTTGCAGTGAGAGCATGATTGTGTTTATTTCCTTTACTATTTAATCTTCTTTAATTAAATTATGGTTACTATCAAATGTCTTTCCAAAACATGAATCGTGGTGGCACTGAGAAAAGACCACATACTCCCCTGAAGGACATACAGACACTGAGTATCAGGAATACAATTCCCACCCTCTGGTGACTTACTGTGACAACAAAACATTAAAAGAAGTGAAGAATCACAATACCTTTTCACAACAGAGAGAAAAAGAACCCATGGTTCTTTTAGTTATCCAAAAGAAAGCCTTAACATCAGTTAGCAATATTTAAGGTAACTTTTCCTTCTGGTTTGGACTTGGGTAATAATATGATAACATTCAGACAAGCTTCTATAAAATAGTGATATCCTATATCTAACAAAAGAATGGAAATGAATCATACATAAATATGAATTTCTGAAGCAAATTTAGTCTCATCTGAAATTGCAAACAGTAAAAATCCTGACTGTATGTGTATTACAAAGCATTACCACAGTTTGAGTAACAGTGGCTTCTAAATCCTAAATGTATAAGCTCTTCTATGAGATGTCTATATTTGTAAAAAAAAGCTATACAATTTCTTTGACAAACTTTGGAATATTAATAAGTTGATTATAAGTACTTTAGATTCCTGATACATATGCTACATTGTACTTCTAGGATATTTCATGCTAACAGATTGTACAATTACAATTATTTGGGGTATGGCAAAATGTCATGTCATATAATTTTCATGCCACAAGCATCAGTGTGGTTCATTCTAGTTGCACCTGTAGACAACAGCAAAGCGTATACTGAGGCATTTTGTTCTGCAGGCTATCCAGCCTGTGCTGGTTCCAGAAAGAGTCTTGTTAAGCATCCCCAGTCACAACCTAAATTAACATTTGAGCACCTTAGTTTTAGGCTACCAGAGGCCACCTCATTAGTGAGATAAATTATCCTACCCCTCAGAGACAGAAACAACCCACCTGTCACTTTTTGAAGAACCAGCACTAGGACAATGGCACTTGATGTTTTACCATCCCACCCTCAGGCAGAGTGGATGTTATGAAAGCATAGCCATGAATAAATGTGATGGAAAATAGGTGAGTGTCTTGGATTGAGTTGAACCTAATGTTGTTATTCATACCAAGATGCAGTCATGCCATGCTTAAAAAAGAATGAAAGTGCTGACTGAAGCAAAGTATTTTGGGTCTTGAAGTTCAGATTGCAACATGGGAGGCTTCCAGTTCCAGTTACTGCTTCTGGGTTCTGGATTCTTGGGAGCTAGCTCTTCTCTGCAGGCATGGCAGCAGAATGGGTGGTAGTCTGGTAGCACTGGTTTTGGTTTTCTGTTTTATGCCTTCTTTTTTTCCCTGTGCATTTAATTGCACTTCTTAGGCAAATAGGCTAAGATAAGTTAATCATGCATTGTATTAATAGATTAATTAAATCATTAGCTAAGGTAATTATGCTTTGTGCTTATGATATCTAATGTTACATTAAACTTTTACCTCTTTGTCTCAACTCTGAGATGTGTGTGTTACTCTTTTTCTGGCTTTTGTGTTGGATCAGGCAGGTTAGCCCTTGTGCTAAACCATTACAGCGAGGATGAGATTTAGATAAATGAGATCACAAAATTGCATAATGTTAGAGGTTGGAAGGGACCAAGAAAGATCACTGAGTCCAAGCCCTCTGCTGAGCATGATCATCTAGAGTAAGTCATACAGGAGTACATCCAGGTACTCAGTAGATCAGGTACAATTAGTAGTAAATTGTGCTGACAATAGGTTTTTTTCAGAAAGATTTTAAAGTAATGGTGGTGTTCATGTTTTCTTACTGAATTACAACATGAGGAACTCAGAGAAACTTCTGTTTCAAATCTCTATGAAATCCTCATCTTACCATTTGCTGCTGCATATTTAGTTTGAGTTTTTCTAAGGTCTGGGAAACATGTTTTCCAGTTAACTGCAATCAATAAATCAAGGCCACACCACCCCAAAAGTAGATATTTTTAATAAGCTTTTACAGTTAATCAGGTCCAGAAGATTAGCAAACACAGGAGCCACAACAATTACACTATGCTCTATTGGCATTATCAAATCCAGCTCCATTTGTGCTCCACATGAATAATTATTTCAATTGACCAAAACCAGTAAAAAAAGGAATTTAATTAAGTATCATTACTTGACTTCAGATACACTCCACCTTTGAAAAGTCTCTGAGAAGATGTTAAGCTTCAGTACATTTATTGCTACATGGTGTAACTGAATGTTTAAGTCTTCAAGATGCAATGCCATTTTAAAACAGTAGCCCTCGGAATTACAGATTAATTACTAGATTTTAGATTGTATGTTTACCTGCAAATTAAACACACACACACACACACAGACACACACACAGACACACACACACACACACATAAAAGAATTCTTGAACACAGATTAATTACAGCGTACTCTGTCCATGTCAGAACTTCAGAGAGAGTACAAGTGAAACAAAGCGTAAGACTTATATTTAAACTTAGAAGTAAGTCATGCATGTCCTGCTTTCACAGAGTACAAACACAAGTTTACAGGGTAATACAAGATGACATAGCACATCCCAACATAATATTTTTCTGTCTGAACAGAAATATTAAATGTTAAATATTTATTTGATCCTATACTACACTGTAGAAAAATGCAAAATTGATTCTCTGAAGGTGATAATGGCTCTAAAATGGCAAGGTATTGAAAACAAAATAGGGGAAAAAAAGCAATACACAATAAAGCTGTGTGACTAAACAAAACTGAGAAATAGTTACTTCATGAAGCAGGTCAGTGGTCTCTGTCTTCTGATTATATGAGTGGAGTTCAGCAGAGACAATTCTTTTTTTTCATATCTTAGACATGTTAATTAATTATTAAAATAAGTAGATTTCTGTATGTCTGAAAAGAAATGAACATGAACATGAAGGGGAATATGGACAGCCTAGGAATTTGGGAAAAAGAAAATAACTTCACCAATATCATTTGATGTTAGAACACATTCTTTTACACCTTTGGTATTGTTTTTCTATTTCTCTTACAAAGATACAAGTCTGAAGGATCATTAAATAATATAGAAAGGAAAATGGTGGTTTTATATTTAACATAAGGGCCAACCGTCGTAATCTACTCCTCAACTCAATCTTTGAATTAATAGAAAAGGTACAGTTGTCAGATTGAAGCTTAGTCTTTGCAATGAAATTTGACAGAAAATAATGAAAAATTGCTGTTCAAACTTGATAGCCTTAGAGAGGCAGATGACTGTGCCTCCAAGTGTTCTTTTCATGGGTTTCTAAATAGCAGAGGAAGCAAGTGGAAGAAATACAAGACTTCACTAGTGTGCAGTCATACAACTTAAGTTATGAGCTTTGTAATCAAGAATATTTTGTACTGTGTAGAAATGTTCTGAATTTCTTGTATTTGTAAACAAAATTTTTCAACTACTTTCATCAGCTACTTTTTCAACTACTTCATCAGTGAAAAACACTGGTTTTGCAACCACTTCCTCTTTATTTTGTATTTCTTCATCATTTCCCATATATTTGATGAAAAGTTATATCTTTTCTATGGACATACACTAGTGTAAAAAAAACAGGGCTATCTGTCTACTTTAAAGGTGCTTTTGTAGGGAGGTATAACATTTGTCCATCATGGCTTCCAACTGATTTCTTACTGACATTAAATATGACCTTTGAAAGGTCAAATGCTTTGGTTCCTTGTTTCCCTAGAAAATGCCAGTTTCACAGCATGATACTTCAGCAATTGTGGTCAGATTATTCATTCAGCTTTCCAGTCTGTTTCACAGAAAGGAAAACTCTTTAATTTACTCCAGTTTGTGTAGAAGAATGAACCTCTACAGACCACCTACCTTGTTTTCTTCCTGAAATGCATGTGGTTGTGGTAGGTGGGTAAAAATGACCTAAACTGTCAGCCATTGAGTGAGCAGCAGAAACGATTCATTCACTGACAATCAGGTTATTTGCTTTGTGCTGTCAGATGTTTCTTCAGGAGTGTATCATTCCAGCTCCAGAGGTGATTTCCAACTCTACAATTTCTATATTGCTCTACTATTTTATTATGTTACTTTCACTGAAAATTCCAGATGGATGATTTCTTACAGCAGAATAAATACATAAATTACCTAAAATTTTGTTTGCTCAGTTTTAAAAAGTGTAAAATGCTATTCTTTCCCCAGTCCAGGAAGTGAGTGCTCTTAGATTGTGGTATTTTGTCTTTGCAATTAGATGTACTTGTGGATAAATTCCAGAACTATGAACCTGAATTGTGGTTATTTGTCTCTCAATGTGTGCTTCATCACTCTAATCTTCACTGCATCAAGTATTTGGAAGTGTTTCTGGGAAGAGATATTGATAGCAAGGTGACCTGCTGGGGAAACGACATCCTCCAGCTGTGCATGTTGGTTCATCTTGGTTAATTATTTCCTACAAAGACAGTTTGAATGGATCTTCTAAAAGTAAAACAAATGTGGAATTACAGGCAGATGGGATATTTTCCTCAGTTTTGTACCCTGTGCATCACTGTCATTCCAGAAAGTGCCTTGCTTTCTGCTGCCTGAATTCTTCGGACACTTTGGAGATCATGATGGTTTGTCTCTGCTGTCACTTTGATACTTTTTTTGACCAGCAGTTAAACAGAGGCTCCCAGCCCTGCTTGTTTAAAGAGTGCCTTGTGTCCCATCTCACTCAGTGGGCAACAAGGGAGGTGAATCTTTGTAATCTCCTGAATGGGATAACCCTACTTGGCAGGGTCACAACAGTGGTAAGAGTCACAACAATGACTCTGAGCAACAATACATAAGTCCAATTCCTTTTTATTTGGTGGAAGACAAGGGTTCTTCCTGCTCAGCAGGGATCAGAACAGTGGTAGAGTCATGACCACAACCTTGAGGAAAAATACAAAACATTCATTGTTTTTTTTTAACTACTATCTATGATCAAGATTTATGGATAAAGGCACTTTGGCAGAGTTCTTTTCTTATTAGTAACTTTAGAATAATCTAGGTGACATCTATGAAAAGCAGAAGAGAGAGAGATTTTTATCATCCTTGGATTCAGCTTTGCTGTCTTGAGTTGGTGGTGGGTCAACAAAGGTAAACACACCCGTTCATGCTCACATATCTTAGTTAGTCCAGGATCTCCTTCTGGGTAGTACTGTCTCACTGCCATGTGGTCGAATGTTTAAGAGAGCTCAGGGGGTGACAGTGTAACAGCTAGGAATCAAACCTTGTCTTTCCTCATCTGAGAATTGAAACTGAGCAAAAAAGTTCAGGGGAGCAATAGGAGGCCAAACTTTGATCTGTCAACTCAGCTATGCATAAACTGGTGCTTTCCGGCCATATTGGGAGCTGCTTTTCATCTGCAGCACTTGATCTGTCTCTCTCCTAATTCCCCTCATAATGGTTGCAGCTCAAGTTGTTTGAAACAAGACAGGCTAAGACACTTGTCAGTATTAGAGAACTGGTGAGACCACAATACAGCAAGAGAATGACTTCATGACCAGGTCCGGTGAACTCTAGGTGAGCGGTGTTTTATTTTGGCTTCTTTTTTGGCCTTTACCAGGATGGGTGGACCCGAAGAGATAGCAAGGGCTGACAGGGTCATCCTCTCACGTGCCTGCTTGGGAGGGTGACATAGCTAGGGGTCAGATGTGGGAAATTTAAATGCAGAGAGAAGAGGAAAAAATGCAAGACTGCAATACAATGGGAGAGCTCTCTCACTGGATTGCAGCAAGCAGTGTGTGCTGGGTTGCTGACAGAGTGCAGAAGCCTCAGTGGTAGCCTGTGTAAAACATAGACAGCAGTCAGGTGAAATATATATGACCATCTCAGTCAAAATATAATAGTCTCTACCCAGCAGAAGAAGACCATGTTTCTGATGCCAGCCAAGATGGAGGTTGGTACCCAGATGGAGTTCCCAGAGGCGGGTGCAATGATTCAGGTTGCTGGCTGTAGTGAATGCCTTAGTCTCTCCTTGGTAAGGAGTTGTGTAACCTGCGATCAGGTAAAATTTCTACTCAGTCATGCAGCAGAGCATCAGAGCGAGGCTGACAGATTGAAAGACAAAGTTTATAGGCTTAGGAACATTAGGGAAGCTGAGGATGAGATTGACTGGTTGTGGCAGTTTAGGCTGGGTGCCCCCTGCCACTGCTAGATGAGATATACCTCTGGTGTCCCAGGTGCCCACCCAATAAGGGTGGACACAGGAAACGGCGTATTTCTACCTATAAATCCTGCGCCCTATAAATCCATCTGCAAAGTCATAATCTTTCTCTTTCTTCCCTCTCTGCCCCCGTGGGAGATGCTCTCTCTTATCGGGTAACAGTGGGGGAGTATCTCAGGCCTCTTGGGCCTGTCTAGGCATAATGCCAGGAGGCGAATGGAGGGGGGGCAGTCTCGGACCTGGCCAGCCTGGTACTTGCCTAGCAGTGGAAAGGGGGAAGAAAGAGCCCTGGGAGTTTTGGGTAGACCCTCAGGTGGGAGGAGGGAAGGATTGGAAGACTCCGGGAATTCTGTAAGGGACTCTGTATGCTTTAGGATGTTCTTTGCCACTATGCTTTGTAGTGTTTTTGTAGCTTCACCAATCACTTTTCCATTTAAACTCTCCATCACTCTCCAATCCATTTGTGTGTGCCATTCTTTTGTCCCTTTCGGGGCAAGAGACTTTCTGTCTGGCTTCAAACCAGCACACTGGTGCAGCCAGGTTCTGACTGCCCTGAAGAAGAGGCAAGAACACCTATTAAATAGTACTGAAGGGCAAATATCCACTGTAGCCTTCCCCCTCCAGACTGAAGGCACTAACCTAAGGGAAAGGAGGGAGTGGAAGCAAGTCCAGATAGGTAACAATGACCTTGAAAAAAAGGAAGCTGAGAGCTAACAAAAGAGACTTCAAGGCCTTGGGTCAACTGGTCAGGGGAGTGGGAGCAATGGCAGTATTCTCTTCCATCCTCCCAATTGCAGGGACCAACCCAGAAAAACTGAGGAGGACTCACCAGATCAATTCTTGGCTTCGAGCCTGGTGTCTCCAACAGGACTTTGGGTTTTTTGACCATGGTTCGCTTTGCATGATGCCAGATCTGCTGGCAGCAGGAGGGGTGCATTTCTCTCAAAGGGGGAGAAGGTTTATATCGCAGAGGTTGGCTGGGCTCCTTAATCAAGCTTTAAACTAGGTTTGAAGGGGGGAAGTGGAAAAAACAGATCACTGGAAAGAAGTCTGGGATGCTTGAGAGGTGGTGTGTCAGCTCACCTGCTACTTCAGGGGAGGTAGGGGATAATGAGCCATGTGTTGGGGAAGATGCAAGAGACAACAAGGAAACACCAGCCCATGCACTAGTAGGTTGGTGGCCAAGGAGGTGGCCAGGAGTGGTCAGACAGCAGGAGTGAAAACTAATGGATTAACTCCCTCTCTGAAATGCTTATATACCAATGCACGGAGCGTGAGGAATAAGCAGGAGGAGCTGGAGATCTGTGTTAAGTTGCATGACTATGATATCATTGGAATCACTGAAACATGGTGGCACAGCCCCATGACTGATGTGTTATCATGGATGGCTATGTACTATTCAGGAAAGATAGACCAACAAGGCAAGGCGGGGATGCTGCTCTCCACCAGTGAGAGCAACTAGAATGTGTTGAGTTCCACCTGGGGGTGGAGGTTGATGGAGGTTCTCCCCCTCTACTCTGCCGTGGTGAGACCTGTGATGGTTTGAAGACTATGTCTTTAAATTCTTCTCACAAAGTTCTTGCAGAAAAGTGAAAGAATGTAAATAAATCAATATTGGGTATAAGAAAGCTTGTGGTATGTATTAAGGGATGTGGAAAGGTAGGTGAAACTGTTGTGGGGGTCTCCTATAGAGCATCAAATCAAGCAGAAGATGCTGATAAGGCTTTCTACAGTCAACGGGAAGTAGCATCTAGAACACGCTCCTTGGTACTCACAGGTGACTTCAATCACCCTGACATTTATTGGCAAACCCACACAGCCAGACACAGCCAGTCCAAAAAGCTCTTGCAATGTGTTGATGATAACTTCTTGATGCAGTTAGTGGGGGAGCCAACATGGAGAGGCACACTGCTGGACCTTATATTAACTAATAAAGAAGGACTGGTTGGGGACATTAAGGTCAGGAGCAGCCTTGACAACAGTGATCATGACAGGGTGGAGTTTAGTGTTATACAGGGTAGAAGCAGGACGGTAAGTAGCATTACAAACCTGGACTTCCGCAGGGCTAACTTTGTACTCTGCAGAGATATACTTGCAGAAATCCCATGGGCTAAGACTCTGGAGGGTAAAGGAGCCCAAGAAAGTTGGACAATTTTTAAATGCCACTTCCTCTCAGCCCAAGATAGGTGCATTCCCTTGAGTAAAATATCAGATAGATATGCCAGGAGACCTGCATGGATCACCAAATTGCCTCTGAAGGAAATAATGGCAGAATGATACTTACAGTTCATGGAAGAAGAGACTTGTCACATGGGAGAACTATAGAGTATTTGCCAGGGCATGTAGGAAGGCAACAAGGAAGGCCAAAGCCCTCTTGGAATTAAAACTAGTGAAGGAAGTAAAAGAGAACAAGAAGGGCTTCTTCAAATATATCAGTAGGAAAAGGAAGAACAGGGAAAGAGTGGGCTCACTGCTGAAAGAAGAGGCAGCCCTGATAACTGAGGATGCAGAGAAGGCAGAGTTGCTGAATGCCTTCTTTGTTTCAGTCCTTACACCTAAGACTGAACTCCCCTATGAAGTCCAGACCCTGGATAAAGGAGAAAAAGACTGGAGAATGGAGGACCTTCCACAAGTCAATGAAGTCTGAGTTAGGGATCAGTTACATAAACTGAATATTCACAAGTCCATGGGCCCTGAGGAGATGCACCCAAGAGCATTGGGAGAGCTGGCTGATGTTGTCACTCTACCACTCTCCATCATTTTTTGCAAAATCGTGGCAGACAGAAGAGGTGCCTGAGGACTGGGGGAAAGCCAATGTCACTCCAGTCTTCAAAAAGGGCAAGAAAGAGGTTCCAGGAAACTACAGACCCATAAGCCTCACCTCCATCCCTGGAAAAATGATGGAGCAGCTTATTCCAGAGGTCATCTCTAGGCACTTGGAAGAGAAGAGGGTGATCAGATGCAGTTAGCATGGATTTACCAAGGGGAAATCATGCTTGACTAATCTGATAGCATTCTGTGATGTCCAAACTGAATGCGCAGATGCAGGCAGACCAGTGGATGTAGCCTACCTTGACCTTAGTAAGGCTTTTGACACCGTCTCCCACAACATTCTTGTGAGTAAGCTCAGGAAGTGTGGGATAGAAGAACAGACAGTGAGATGGATTAAGAACGGGTTACAAAATAGATTCCCAAGAGTGGTGGTCAATGGTGCCGAGTCCAGCTGGAGAGCTGTAACTAGTGGAGTCCCCCAGGGATCAGTGCTGGGTCCAGTCTTGTTCAACATCTTCATCAATGACATTGGTGAGGGAACAGAAAGTCTGCTCAGCAAGTTTGCTGATGATACCAAACTGGAATGCTTGGCCGACACACCCGAACAACAGCAACACCTGTGTTGCCATTCAGTGAGACTTGGACAGACTGAGAGCTGGGCAGAGAGGAACCTACTGAGGTTCAACAAGGAGAAGTGCAGAATCCTGCATCTGGGAAGGAATAATAAAATGCATCAGTACAGGTTAGGAAGTGATCTGCTGAAGAGCAGCCCTGTGGAGAAGGAGCTGAGAGTCCTGGTGGATAATAAGTTATTCATGGGTCAACAATGTGCCCTTGTGGCCAAGAAGGCCAATGGGATCCTGAGGTATATTAACATGAGTGTGTCCAGCAGGTTGATGGAGGTTCTCCCCCTCTACTCTGCCGTGGTGAGACCTGTGATGGTTTGAAGACTATGTCTTTAAATTCTTCTCACAAAGTTCTTGCAGAAAAATGAAAGAATGTAAATAAATCACTATTGGGTGTAAGAAAGCAAAATAATGATTATTCTAAACACTCTCATTGGAGACATAGAAATGTTTAAGAATCACTACTCAAAACAAGGCCAGGCAGTTGGGCAGTCTCGCAGTCTTCTCTCAGTCCGCCTGCTTCTTTTCTGGCTGATGATAACACACCTGCATACTGACCTTGACAAGCTAAGTCTAATAGCCTAGCTGCTTCTTGGCTCTCTCTGCCTTCTGCCAGGGAGGTCTGGGGGAGGTCCTTCTGTCTTGGCCCCTTAGGGGAAGCCAGGGGGCTTGGTTGTGTTTTTCTGTTGATTATACATATTTGTAAATGTTGTGAGTAGTGTATATTTGTACATATTCATTGCATTTCATCATAGATTGTAGTTTTGCCTGTAAATATAGCTTCATTTGCTTCCAGGCTGAGCTACCCTGGTTATTGTTGGTGTGGGAGGGGGATTTCAGCTCTCACACTGTAACAAGACCTCACCTGGAGTATTACACCTAATTTTGGGCTCCCCTGTTCAAGAGGGACAGGGATCTGCTGGAGAGTCCAAGGGAGACCTACCAGGATGATTAAGAGACGAGCATGTGCTCTGTGAGGAGAGGCTGAGAGACCTGGGGCTGTTTTATTCTGGAGAAGAGAAGACTGAGGGGTGATTGGATAAACTTTTTTAAATATCTGAGGGCTGGGTGTCAAGAGGGAGGGGACAGGCTCTTCTCAGTTTCACCCTGTGATAGGACTAGGGGTAATGGATATATACTACATCACAGGAGGTTCCACCTCAACATGAGGGGTAACTTCTTCACTGTGAGGGTCACAGAGCACTGGAACAGGCTGCCCAGGGAATTTGTGGAATCTCCTTCTCTGGAGACGTTCAAGACCCATCTGGATGTGTTGCTATGTGACCTGTGCTAGATTCTATGGTCCTGCTCTGGCAGGGGCGTTGAACTTGATGATTTTTGGAGGTCCCTTCCAGCCCCTACCATTCTGTGATCCTGTAAAATTGTACTGACAAGATATTGTGCAGATGACTAAGGTCTACCAAACATTTTGCAATTTATTCTTGGACTATATATGAGTTGTTCAAGGGTGTGACACAAACTTATCCATTTGAGATCAGATCTGAGTAAGTGCAGCAGAAAAGATGTGTCTTTTGGAATAACTGCAGGTAGAATAATCATCCCAAAGTTTACAGGATTTAATAAATATTTAATAAGGCTTCTTTACTGATGAACCTCTGAATGGTTAAGAGAACATTTAAAGAAGTTAAACTGGACAAATCTCTCAAAGCTCCAAGTTTGTAGTGCATTAACCCTAGAATATTCCAAATGCTTTCAAAATGTATTATACCATCCTTGTACAGTGCATGGTCTCTATACCATGGTGCTCAAAACCAGTGAGCACACTCCTGATAACTATACTGTAGGAGTATACTGTAAAACACTTTGTCCTAACTCAATATACATCTACATATTATGATATGAAATATTAAAGACAATGGAAAAATAACATTTTAAAACACATCATCAAATCTTCCTGAACTCAAGCTAATGCTTGTTTACTTCCTCTACTTAGTGGAAAACATCTAACATTACTAATTGTGTCACAGACAGCTGTGATAGTCTTCTTCCTTGCAAAAAAATCCCCCACCAAACAAAACAAATAAAACCTACAAGATGAACATGGCATTATTCTTCTTATAGCTTTGAGTAAGGAAAGCACCCTTATTATGTAAAAAAACTTAATCACGTTGTGTCTCTGTATTCAAGTGTCTGTGTCTTTCTAATGAGGGCTTAGGATTCAATAAACTAACAAAGTCATGTATGGCAGCCTCATTTCCTCTATACCATTCTGGTATGAAAAGGACTTTGGAAAATAAAACTGAAATTTCAGGTGTGGGGGCTTTGTTGTTTGGGTTTTTTTCTGTCAGTAGTTGTCTTTTAATCCAGAGAAACACTAGCGTTTTAATTTTCCCCTGTGACACTAAGAAAAGCTATACAATTCTAACTTATGAGTACTATGTTTTTCCATAATGATTGGTTGTTTTTCCTAGAAAAAGTGGTTATCTGTATGTTTTCTTCTGTTCTTTGTTTCCTGACTGAACTTTCTGCAGAAAATATTTACCCTAGAAAAGGTTAAAATTCTAAACCATCACTCTTATTTTGTTTCCCCCTGCAGTTGCTCATAGGAAGTTTAATCAGTCTTCCAGGTCTGTCAACCACATGCACGCAAAAAACACCACCAACTAAAAAAACAAACAAACAAACAAACACCAAAAAAACTTAAAAAAAAAATCCACAATCAAAAAATCTCCCAAAAAATAAACAACAAAAAATTGTGTATTTCTGAAAATTCAGAAGGTCCTGCAAGCCTGTCTTATTGAATAATCCACCTCAAGAATAAAGCAACAATAATCTAAAATTAATTTTATGCTGTGAACCAATACAACAGCACACATATATAGTCAGTGTGAGACAGAGATACCAGTACCAGAACAGAGGAAAAAGAAATATGGTCTTACATTCCAATTGGAAAAGTTCACATAAGAATTTTTAGTTTTTGTTTATTTTAAAGGAAACACTATGTTCTGCAATGATGATACAAGAACGATGAATTGGAGGGAGCAAAATAGAAACAGACTTATATTTTCCTAAAAATGTTTTGAAATATCAAACACTTGCAGCAAACTTCTTGCTTTTCATTAAGACATTCTCAAAGCATAGGATGAAATATACTTCCTTAGGACTCTGATCTACATCCAGCCCAGATGGATAATCAAGAAAAAGTTCTGCATGCACCGAATTCAACAAAATGTTTGCCCACCTTTTTGTAACCTGATTAAAGCAAATCATTTTTTCATTACAGTTGAGCAAAACAGAACATTCATGTCAGACATCAAATCTAGTTTATAGATGTGTGTGTTTAAAAAGTCTGTTGTAAAAGGGGGATCATAAAATGCAGAATCAGAATATGGACTCAAACTTTCAAAGATTTATGAGTGCCCAGAAAGGAGATATGAAATTCTAGTGGTTCTTTCCATAACACACCAAATCTTTGAATGAGTCATAAGTTGTATAAGGGGTCCAAGAAGAGAATACATTTCTTATGAAATCTAGTCCACTCTGTGGTTTATTAGATTCTTTTTTTCTGCACTATAGTACCTCTCTATGCACAATTTCAAGAAAGGGTAACATCAGCTGGGGGTAAAGTAGGGAAAATCTTCCCTTTCTTCACTTTAAAACACACTGTATGTATATTTTGCAAAGTAAAAATTCCCCAAAGAAACATGTGTAAACAATATGTTGTGTCCCTATGAGCAACAGCTACAAAGGTGCACAGAAAAACAAAAATCACTGAACAAAACAAAAAACACAGTCATATAATTTTTTTTTTTTTTAGAAATTCAATAAAATATGCAAGTTCCTTCAAGAGATCTTCGAGAGATCCCCAATGTCTCATGCCTCATATACCAGTTCTAGGACCACCAACAATCTGTTTAACACAGATAAATTCTCACACTTGCATGAACATAGCCTTTTGAAATGTTTAATAATTTTCAAGAGGAAAGTCAAATTGATATCTTTCTTCCAGGTGATTTCTTGTTTCAAGAGGTTTGGAGTTTTTGTGTTTGTTTATCCCTCCCCCCCCCCCACCAGTTAGAAGAGATCTCTTTTCGGCAATATGACATACACAAGAAAGTTTTAAATTCAGAAGTCTTTTGAGACAGGTAATTGTTTTCAGCCTGGTGACTTACATTACTAATGAGAAAAACACATGGGTTTTTACATTAATTATGCAATTAAACTGATATGGGCTGACCTGTAGGTCAATATGAACACTACATCAAGGAGTAACACTTATTATGGAAGTTTTAATTCTAATATATTCAAGTGAGGCCAAGACTTCCCTGAATATTCATAAATCCCTGTGCTCCCAAAAGGTGCAATGAAAAGGTGGAAAACTGTAGGCTCTATGGAGCATAGTTTTCATAATTTGTGAAGTCTGACCTGTTGATTATGAAGAATATGCTTATCTCATTAAATATCAAAAAGTTTTAGTCTGCTGGTGCTTTCTGCTGCAAACAAACAAAAATTCCATTCAAATTATCATGTGTGTTAGGAAAAAAGTTTGTACATCACTCATTACAGTACTTCACAGGTGCTCACATAAGAATATGGCATCAAGTTGTGTAGAGATTCGTGTAACCACTTAGCTATCATTGCTTACAGATGAGCTGAATAAGCTTGTATGAACTGTGATTTCTTATGCAATTTAAGTCACTCTTACATAAGCACAACTAAGCTGTCTGCCTTCACTATCATTATATTAGGAAAGCTCATCTTTGAATGCTCATATACTTTAGCTAATTTTTCACATCCAATCTTTGAAAGGAATTTTGCAAGCCAGATTTGCTTGCCATCTTCCAAGAACACAGAAAAGAAAACACAGAAAAAGAAAAAGGAATTGCAGCTAAGAAAATCCCTTAACAGAAACTGTAAAGATCAGAGGAGAAAAAAAAGGATTGGTATCTTTGAGGATGAAAATTATTTTTAAAAATATAGAAACCATGAATAATATTTTTGTTTCTCTGATCTCTAGCACACAAAAAGTCATCTAATTTAATAGAATTTTCTTAATAATCTAACATTACATCCAGTATAAAAAAAGGAAATTTAAAGATGACAAAAAAAAAAAAAAGAAGAAAATAGAATGTTTTTACCAAAAATAAATTGTTCATTCAAAAGTCTTAGGCTCCAATGTGGCAAAGCTGGTTCAACAATTATTTCTACATTGTTGTTTACCTCATCAGTTAAAATTACCAAGATTTCATCTTCCTAAGCTCCTGAATTCATCTTGGGTTTGCCCATAAACAAAAACACAGGATGACATCTTTTTCTCCAGGTGTTGGCACCTGATACAGAGAATTCAGTGTAATAAAGCAGGCAGCTGAGGAACTCCATCTTGGAGCTAGCACTGGCTATATGGTAGAGATCCATATTCCTTCAGAGATGTTTTTTTATAAAGGAGATACAAGAGTAGTATTTAGTCTTCAGTCTGAATTTTCATAGTAAAAATGTCACCTGGCCTGTACAGGGATATCACCTGGCATGTACAGGGATATTGTTTGATCAAGTTTTCTGATCACCAGCCTGTTTCAGAACAGAACTCAGTATCTATTACAGTCCCATGAACCACACAGTTTCAAAAACATTTCCCGCAGCATGAAAACTTTTTTCATTTTTCTTCCTCTTATTTTAAAATTATTGAGCTGTTGGTAACCTCTGCACATAGTGTGGCAATTAATTAACGGACTCCAAATTTGTGCAGATCAGAGACCTTTATTATTCCATTCTTTGTGCATATATACTATTTCTGCTAAACTACATGCTATCAGAACACATCTGATAAGTTAAAGCCTTCAGTTTTCACACTCTACGGCAAGCGGTGATTGGTCTGCTGCTACTTCACACAGTTATCTTTTGTTTTAGCTGCTGGAAATCAGTCAACATTCTGTATCCCACTGGAAACCCCCTCATACAGCATCTGTACTTATTTCAAAGACATAACTTTGTTTCTTCAAGGCTGAGCTCCTTTAGGCTGAGAAACTCATTGACTCCGACAACATAGTATTAGTTTTTTTTCTTTTAAAATGAGAGTTTTACAAGAATATTTAAGGTGCATAAGTAAGTGAATATGCACATCAGACAAGTGGCCTTTGGATTTGAGACTCTCCAAGTCCTCTCAGTCATGAATGAATGAAACATCTCCAAAGAAATAATTGGAAGCTATTGAATTATACAACTCCCTTGAATATGGATAAAATTAAGAAAAATTGAGAGCACTTAAATATAAAATAGTGTCTCCTTTAACATATCATTAGATAAAAGTTCCACATTTGATAATGAAAAATTACAACTTTTTCAACAGCAAAATTTCAAGAGTTATGGGGTTTGTAACAATAGTATTTTAATTATTTGTATGAGACTGTTTTAAAGAAAAATACTTATTTTTTTTATTCATTTATGGGGGTAACTAACTTTTTTAGTTCTATTTTTAGAAAAAAAATAGATGAACTTTAAAACACACTTTTTAAATTAAGCTAACCAAAATATATTAAATTCAATAGAAAAACCATTGATATCTTTCCACAATTTACATTTAAACTGAGATTTCTTTCTTTCATCCATTTCTGCTCTGAAAAGCAGAATTAAAAATTTACTTGCCTCATCCAATTCTCACTACTGACCACAGGTATGTATGTGCTGTGTTCTCTGTGTTTCTGGTATGATTGGGTACCACAGACATAGTATGTACCTCTCATGGCTATTAGATATGGATTATGAAATATAAACATTAATAAAGATATTAATTATTGTTTATTAATATTAAAAAGTATTAGTAACTTACTTACTATATATGTATAGATTCTATTGTACTTTTGTGGGTATGATTCTCCTGCTTGTCCTCTAGGGAAACACTTGACAGGCACTTGGCTGCTGAAAGCAGCATCAAGGCTAGGAGTTGGGGGACACATGCAACTAAAGAACCTTTCAAAGAGATTGAAACCAATTTTTACTCCCAAGTTACAACTCCAGACATGACCGGGGCTCCTACTTTATAGCTCACAGGTTACAACACTACAACAGGCTAAAGCGCAGGGAATTTAAACAGAACCAAAACTGGTGCTGAAGGTGTGAACACTGGAAAAGACACAGTTTCACTTGTAGTTTGTTGCTAAGATGGTTGGCAAGCTTGTTGCCAGGAGTTCAGGGGCTTGGCAGGGCCATGGCTGGTTCTTGGGGGTGGTCCTTTCCAGGCACAGTGGAGACAGCTTTCTCCTCCTGCTGCAGGGGTATGGTGTGGGCTCCATAGGGGTGTGCTGGAGGCTGCTGGAGGCTGGTTCACCTGGAACAGGCACTTGGGCGTTTCCCGATGCTGGCAGTGCTGTGGACGTTGCAGAGTGCTGAGGGGAGCACAGTTTCCTTCCTGGAGCAGATGGCAGAGTATGGTGGAGGCAGAGCAGCTTTTCCCTGGCTCAGAGGGTAACCCACTGTGGTGAAGGCACCATATGCCCAGAACTATGCCCCCAAATGCCAGCAAATTTGTCCCAACATGCTTTGGTAAGTCCCTTCTTTCCACCCTCCTTTCAGGAGAGGAGGACAAAGGCCCAGGCACCAACCTGTCTCCTAAGGGGTAAACAACTGCATGCATCCATCGCATGGCATGCTCATGCTCTTTCCATCTAAGGGCATAATTCTAGCTTCACCCTTTCTATAGGTCGAAGCAGGTTGTTGACAAGTGTGCCCATTGGCCAGATCCAGCCTCAAGAAATCTATGAGTATTCTCCATTTGTTTACCAACTTGCTCTCTCTTTTTGTTTTCTCTCGCTATGTAAGCTCACGCTGCATAAGCTGTAAGCCTTCTCACTCCCACTTGCAAGTGTACTAGAAGCCTCTGTAATACAGAAAGAAGCCAGCCCAGCTGGATTCCAGCAAGCTGCTCGAGGAACCAGCATAGGTTGATCCCTTCGCTGAACTACTGGACACCGGTGTTGTAAACCCAGTTGAGAGGACTGAAACCCCAAGGGTAAGCTTTAGCCCAGAAGGGGAGGGCCTAGCCCAAACCTGGCAGTCCAGAACTGCTGCAGCCATAAGCAGCTAATTAAGCAGCAATGCATCCTGCGTGACCCCCACCCTTTATGGGAGATAAAGGAGCCACCTACTGTCACTGCTCTGCAGCCCTGTGCTGTCAGAGTAATGTAACCCGGGATTTTCCTGAGAGAGAGTGAGAAAGAGAAGCAGACATCCTCTCCTTTGAGATCAAGTCAAAGACTGCAGTGTCACCTTAAATGGGAAGCAGTTGCCGAGAGATTCGGCATGGTCAGCTCACTTTGAGCTGAGGGGGCTGCGGCTTCACCACACCCCTTCCCCGGCCCTGTCGCATAGGACCACTTCCCGGACCGGCCCTGCCAGGCTGACCCTGCTAAGG
Organism: Indicator indicator; assembly: GCF_027791375.1. NCBI lineage: Eukaryota > Metazoa > Chordata > Aves > Piciformes > Indicatoridae > Indicator > Indicator indicator. The sequence continues at coordinate 61,687,417 of NC_072053.1, read as the reverse complement.
GAAACTGCAGATCGGTGGAAAGCCTCACCCCTCCCATGGGAGGCGGGAGGAGAAAGAAAGCCTTGCCCCACCCGCAGAGGTGGGAGGAGAAAGAAAGCCACCACCCAGATGGACCAGCTCCAGGCAGACAGGCAGACAGCTGACAGAGAGCGAGCAGCCAGCGTAACCCAGCAACTTGCCTCGCTACAAAGAAAGACAGAACGTATCTTTCTATGTGTGCAACACTCAGTAACATTCATTTCAAAACACCTGCGTGTAGCCGCATGATATTTCCAGATTGACTTACCTCGTGATACGTTATAAATATCTCTGTACATAGCTACAGCCACAAAGTGTCTTGTTGAGTCTCCATCTAGTGCAGAAGCACAGAAATGCACCTTTAGTTCCCTTAATTAGAAACTGACTTTGTAAATATTATAACTGGATCAAATTGAATATACTGAACCAGTTATGGACTATATTTTTAGAACTGTGCATTCGAATCAATATATATAAGGTCATTAATCGATTATTCATAATTTTAACAATAAATAATAATTTTCATAATTCATATTTCATAATTAATAATCATCATCCTCCATCCCTGACCACCAGACCCACTCCTCACGTCTGCTTTTCCCAGGGCTTCTTCCTGGGGCTGTGATAGCTGGGTTGCCCTAGAATTTGGGCTCTTGGGTGTGTGGAATGGCAGCGGCTCCTTCTCCTGTGACTTAGCTGCCAGCAGAGGAGTGTCCAGATGCAGTTCTGGCTTTGCTGGCTTGGTTCAGCCTAGCAATTTTCTTCTAGGCTCAGGAAATCTGTGGCAAAGTTCCTGTGTGTGAGCCAGCACATGGAGGGTAGCTTTGGCTCGCAGATCTGCAGCTTTGTGCTTGCAGCAGACATGCTTAAAACTGCTGAAAGGGATTCGGCCAAGTTCTCCCCAGTTGGCAGGGGTGGAGATTCTCTCACAACTCAGGTGAGGTCCTTGTTCTCCACAGGGCATGGCTTCCTGGGTCTCTGCCCCTTCAAGGCATGGTGGAGTTTCTTCCTACCGGCGGGACTATTGGTATGGCACTAAGCTGGGCTGTAGTTTCAGTGAGGACTCTGCTGGTTTCTGGGTAAACCAAGGCATGAGGGCTCTTCCCAGGTAGCAAGACTTCTCTCTTAGCTGCAGACAAAGTCAGAAGACGCGCACAAGAGCAGAGCATGTGCAAGGAACAAGAGCAAGGAACAAAAGAGCAAAGGAGCAAAGTTGTTTACAACTTTGGCTAGTATTTATAAATTGCTTGAGGATTGGATTTGACCAATAGTAAAGCTTGGTAAACCTATCCATTAGCCTACAGCAGAGCATATAGCCAAAATATGCCCATACTTGGAAAAAGGACAAGCATCCCACATGCTGGATTCATGATCCTTGTTTACCCTAACATGGCAGGATGTTTACCCTGGCTCATTGATTCCTGGCCTTTTGTTTTCTTGGCTCTGGGCTGAATACCCTTCTCCAGAAAGGAGGGGGAAGGGGGATTTGAGCAAAACATGTAGGGACATGTTTTGGCAGTATTTGGGGCATAATTCTGGGCATAATGTGCCCCTCACCACACTACCTAGAGCAGAAAGCCTTCTCGATAATATGATCTTCTATACAGATGCATGGTGGAATGACTTGGACTTTTAGCATTTAACCTAGACCACTACTGTGATTTTTAAGAGTTCTTATGTGTGAAACAGCTTCCAAAATATGGTATGTTAGAATGGCAACATTTAAACAATTTAGAGATGTTCAACAGAAGGGAATAAAGAGATGAGAGAGAAAAGGTCAACTAACTGCATAGCTAAAATAAATATCTGGGTGTTTAACATAACTGATTGACCACCCTGTTATTCTTACACAGACCCAAAATTGCACTGAGTTTCCTATAGCAGTCAAGTGTTTTGGACGAGGAGTTTTGATATTAGATCACATGTGAGCTTGCATACTGCGTGTGATGGTTTAAAACTATCTTTTTAATTTTTCTTTAAAAAGTTCAAGCAGAGAAAGCCGTGACTACTCAGGCAGGAGGCACAGGCAGACACGGCTACACAGGCAGGTGCCATTAATTAGGCACAGTCTTCTCCTCCCTCTGCTGCCGGGATGGACACAGCAGCGGCTGCAGGGTCTCAAAGTTTACCTGCTGACTCTGCACAGGATCCTTCCATTCCTGCTGATTCTGCACAGAATCTCTCTGCTCCTGCTGACTCTACTGCAAATGTGAAAGCTAACCCAGTGAATCTGGTTGCCACTCTCACCAGAAACCGCAAAGGAGCTGCAGGAGGAGGTGAAGAAGCTGTAGGAGATGGTGCAGAAGGTGCAGAAGGAGGTGAGGGTCCTTCTGTTCAGGGCCCCTGTGTTAAGAAAGATCCTTCTGATGAGGAAGAGAAGGTTAGCCTTAAAACTTTGGCAGACCTCTTGAGACCACAAATGGGTGATGGAGATGTAGGTCAGTATGTGAGCCCTAGTAAATTAGCAACTGCTGGAAGTGCCTCTGAAGTCCAGGAAATTGCATGGAGGATTGCGGTAGGGGTATGGAGACAGCAACCTCAAGATGATGATGATGATGAGGAGGAGGATGAGGATGATATACAGTCAGCTAATGCACCCAGATAGGAAATTAGACATGTGAGGAAGGATTACATCAGAGGAGACACTGAGACAGTCCTGTCTTGGCTAGCCAGGTGTTTTGATATGGGAGCCCCAGCATTGGTGGTAGGCGACAAGTTGGCCTCCGAGCTGGGGACTCTCTCAAAAGGTATGGGCATAGACAGGCATCTAGGCAAGTGCCTTGGTAAAGTTTCTTTGTGGGCATGCCTCCTACCTGCAGTCCTTATGAGGTGCCCTAGCAGAGATGTTTTACCATGGAACCCCAAGCCTTGGACCACAACAGATGAGGGAATCAAGCACCTGAGAGAGTTTGCTGTGAGAGAAGTGATGTATGGAGATCATAAGACTCTGAATCCTGATGAAATTCCTGTGGGAACAGGCCTTGCCAAAAAGCTCATTAAGCTTGCTCCTCCTAATTATGCTACCAATCTGGCAAGCAGGATTGTGGCAAGAAATTATGGTGGAGTGCCTCCTACTGTTGGCCATTTCACTGACCAAATGAGGCAATTGGAGGATAGTCTCGCACGTACTTCTTTGTTTTCAGCCAATGAAACTCTGACTGGAATGACTGAGAATTGCATGAAAGAGCTGAAGGAGGAATTTAAAACCTCCGTATCCAACTTGATGAAAGGGGATGATGTTGATTCCTCTTCTTGCAGATGGATACAAGTTTCAGCTGTCAGGAACAGTCATCCTTCAAGAAGGCCATTCCAAAATAGGTCAAACCAAAACAAACAACAGAGGCAATCACGTGGCAGTATCTGGATAACTCTGCGTGATCAGTTTGGTGAGAACATGAACAGATGGGATGGTCAACCAACTTCTGATTTTTCAGGAGATTACGGGAGCTGCAGAGTGGCAGATCCTGAGGTAACAATACCAGAAGGGTAGCTGTCACTTCCTTAATTTCCCAGAACAACTCTAATAGTTCCAACAGTGAATCTAATTCTGGTGCTGGACATTGTGCCAGCCTGCATGTGGAACTAATCCCCACAATTAGGGATGCCCTGCCTTCTGCCAGGGGATCAGACACTACAACAGTTTGCTGAAAACCACTCTTAAAGCCATGAGGGGTGGAACTTTGAAAAACTGGGAGAAGCATTTAGCACAAGCAACTTGGTTGGTGAATAGTAGGGGTTCAGTGAATTGAGCTGGACCTGCCCAATCAGATTTGTTGCAAAAGGAGGAAGGTCATAGAGTTCCTGTTATCAGAGAAAGGAATCTGTTAGGAAAACTGTTTGAGTATTTTCTCCTTCAGGAGAGGCCAAACCTGTCCGAGGGGTGGTTTCTCCTGAAGGTTGTGGGCACACCTCTTGGGTGATGAAAGAAAATGGTGAAATTCCGTGTATTCCACAAAGAAATCTAACTTTGGCTGAGAGAGGTTAAATTCAGAGTGTTGTGCAGATACAACATCGCACCCAAGAGGAGAATCCATGAAATCTACGGTGCACGAACCCTATGAACCCTGAGATCCCTGAGTCACCTGAGTGTCCCTGTTCCTTTCTTTACTCCATCTGCAAGGAAACAAGCTGTTTGCTGTTTTTTCCCTTTGATTTGAACCTTTTGAATCATCTACATCTGAGATAGCCGAAATGGACTATGACCTTTATTCACTCATTGTAGTAGATATTGTTTAGATTAGATGGATAGTAGTAGCAGCCAATGGAATTGTTTAGAAAGGGTGGACTGTGATGGTTTAAAACTGTCTTTTTAATTTTTCTTTACAAAGTTCAAGCAGTGAAAGCTAAAGAATGTAAATAAGTCACTCTTGGGTGTAAGAAAGCAAAATAATGATTATTCTAAACACTTCCATTGTATAAAAATGTTTAAGAACCACTACTCAAACCAAACTTGGACTATTGGGGCAGCTTGCTGGGCTGTCTGGGTGCTGCTTCTTCTTCTCTTCTGGCTGGAGATAACACACTGACCTTGGTGAGCTAAGTTAACATCTTCTCTGCTTCTATCTCTCTGCCTTCTGCCAGAGGGGTCTCAGAGGGAGGCCCCTTGGGAAAGTCCCCTTTGGGGGGGAAGCAAAGGGAGCTCAGTTGTACTTTTCTGTTGATTGTATATATTTGTAAATGTTGTGAATTTTGTATATTTGTACATATTCATTGCATTTCATCATAGATTGTAGATCTGCTTGTAAATACAGCTTTCGTTTGTTTTCCAGACTGAGCTAGCCTGGTTATTGCCAGTGGGGGGGATTTCAGCTCACACTGATACACTGCAAAACAAAGGCAAACATGGCAGATGCCCTACTATGCCCTAAGAAATGATGGTTGCGCCCTTTAAAAATTCCATGGCTCTTTCATTGTTTGCTCTTTCTTCTGTGATTAGTCTACAGAAAACTATGCATTGCATATGAGATCTGAAAAAGCAAGCAGATAAGAACAGCTTATTTCATTAGCTTGTGACCATAAATATTAATTCAAATCTGACAGCACTTACATAGGCAATTTGAGTTTCATTGAAAGATGTCCTGTTTAACTACATTTCTCATGTGTGATCTAGGTTTTTTTTTAAATTTTTTTATGTTCAAAATTACAGTGAAAATTAAGATAGACTTGTTACTATCATTGTTTTCCCCATGTAGTCACTTGTTCAGGTTTCTTACTGAAGCTGAACTTTTGCCTTACTCCAGGGACTGAACTTCTGCACCTTGGCCCAGCCACTCTCCAAAGATCTCACATTCAGACTGAGCTATGTCAGATCACTACAGGATGCTTCATGGTGGATTCAACACCCATAATGAAGAAGCAATGGTTCTGTTTAAAGAAAAAGGTTTCAGGAAAGATAAAGAAGTTTTATGCAATTTTTACAATAGTCATTTAATGGCAAGAATCAGTTTTACACAATCAGGTAAAGCAGTGGATACAAAGTTCATATTAGACACTACATGTTGAATTAACTGTATAAACCAGGGAATTATACAATGAAAAAAGAGTAACAATGCCAAATCACATAACAAACCCAAAATTCGTTTCACCCATGGTTTTCTTGGAAGCCAGAAGAGCAAGTCCATATCCCAAACCTCCCAGGTCTCTCACCTCAGTTCTTCAGTTGAAACTGAAGTGACTACATTGAAACTGAAGTGATTACATTACTTGTGGATCTGATGGATCTGATTTATACTGAGTCAAGGATACAAGGGCAGGACAGTCCTTGAAAGGTATCTTCTGCAATTTCATGGATTTGATTATGCTGTAAGGAAATTTCTTCCAAGGAGCAGCAGCCTGTAAAACTTGAGAGATCTTTTATATTGTTGGAAGACAAGTCATCTTCTGATGATCTGTCAAGAAACCTTGATCTTGCTGACTGGAATCTTCATCATTAAAATTTAAATAAGAATCACAACCCCAAAATACACAGCACTGGTAAGGATATGGTACCAAGAGTGACCCTAGTTTTGCAAAGTTCTTTCCTGTTCAGTCAGCGCAATTTTGTTTGTTTTGAAAAGCATCTGAGTTGGTGACACGTTTTTCCCTTTTTGAACAGGGTACTGGGCTTCTCAGGGAGGTCAGACCATTTCCCCAGGAGGACTCACCTTACAAAAGATTCTTGATTTTTCTGTTTCAGTAGGGTACTGGGCTTCTTGAGGAGGTCACACCATAAAAATCACTGTTGTGTACACAAAAAATATTCCCCAGGAAAACACACATTTAAAAAGGCTTCTCAAATTTTCAATTTCCATAGGGTACTGGGCTTCTCAGGGAAGTCACACCATAAAACACTCTTTGTACCCAAAAAAATCACCCCCAGGAGGACACAGCTTACAAAAGCGTCTCAATTTTCTCTGTTGCAAAAAGGTACTGAGATTTCCTGGGGAGGTCACACCATAAAAATCAATGTTTGAACCCCAAAATATTCTTCCCCATTTAAAGTTTTTTAGAACCCACTCACTTTATCTCACAACCTTTCACTTTGCCCTTTTCTGGCCAGTTCCCTCATGGGAGAATGAAAATGTTAATCTAGACTCCCACTAGTTTTGTACTCAAAGTACTTTTCAGGCACACACACATCTTGGGCTTCTCAGCAATGCAATAGTCTCTCTGTGATACTTGCACTAAATGGGAATCCTGCTGACTACACCATAAAATATTTTGATCCAGAAGCTGGGAAGGAGATGCGGTTCTTTTGAAGAGTCCCACAAGTGAAATCAAGACACAAGTGAGGTCATGTATCAAGACAAGACTATTTATTAAAGAGAGAGAGCAGGGAGCAAACAAAATAGAGAAAGAAATAAAGGGAGAGAGAAGGTGAGGAAGAATGGAGAAAGAGAGTGGGAGAGATAATTAGCACCCCATGGTCCTGTTTTGGCTGGGGAGGGGGGAGGGAATGTTCCTGGGCTGCTGCCTCAAGCCTGATACGTCCCAGATGAAGTTTTCCTCCATAAGCTGGCATAGCCTAGGATTTTTATACTATTCCTGGTTCATTCGTCATAGCTCCCACAGTAACAATGCCTATGTGGCCCAGTATACTATCTCACAGAATCACGGAAAACATTTGGTTGGAAGAGACCTCAAAGATCATCCAGTCCAACCCTTGACCCAGTTTCAGGTCAATCCTAAACCATATCCCTAAGCACCAGGTCCACATGCTGCTTGAACACCTCCAGGTGAATCCACCACTGCCCCAGGCAGACCATTCCAATATTCAATAACCCTCTTTGTGAAGAAATATTTCCTAGCATCTAGCCTGAACCTCTTCTGGTGCAGCTTGAAACCATTTCCTCTAGTCCAGTCTCTTGATACCAAGGAGAAAAGCCTGTCCCCCTCCATGCTTCAAGCTCCCTTCAGGTGGCTGTAGAGAGCAATGAGGTCTCCCCTCAGCTTCCTCTTCTATAGACTGAACAACCCCAGCTCCCTTGGTGTTTTAGTGAGTTCTTTTCAATGAGGAACTAATTAATTACACATACCACAGGTGCCGATAGGTACATCTTTATTTATTATAAAGGTGGACGAGGTTGTGCCGGAGTGCTGTAAGGCATGAAACCCAAAAGAAAGGCACAACCCCGCAAGCTGCCCACAACCAAAAAGCAGAGCCCTATCCCAAGTAAAGTGCATCTAGCTTACCCTAAACACCCTATAAGAAACACGGCGGTACCAAAGATGTGAAATGTCAGAGCTGACTGTCTCCCATCCGGGCAGGCATCCCTGTGAAACCAAATATTGTCTTGTTGGATTGGAGAAAATGGCAACAGCACCCAGGAGCGATGTTCAGGTTTTTTAAAGGTCCTGTGTCCTGTGACATCAGGCCAAGAAATCACAGAAGGCTGGGTCTTAGAGCCAAAGCCCCACCCGTATTTCACAATCATGTTAAGTAACTTCTCACCCTACTGCTCATGTGCACAGCTCACTCAGGGGGTCACACACCCTCTGCCCAGCAATAACCTTCCTCATCTTCATCTTCCTCAGGTGCATTAGCAGTCAAACAAGAGCTTGAACGTCTTTTGCAGTTAGCTCAGGACGTCAACACATTCAATACATTCCCATTCTCACTTAGTTTCATAAACAGAGGGACTTACAGATATATGTTATTCGTTACTCTCATCGTGCACCTGTGAGTTTCTGATCAAACACCCAGCATTCCCAGACACCCCTGGGCAGCTGGGTGCAAACACCAATTATTTCCAGGCAGCCCTCAGTAGCTGGGTATTCCTAATCAAACTCCAATTAACTCTTTTCTGTTATACTCAGACGCTCCTTGTAGGCCATGTGCTCCAGGACCTTCACCACCCTCGTTGCCCTTCTCTGATCACTCCAGAACATCAGTGTCCTCTTGTAGTGAGGGGCCCAGAAGTGAATACAGTATTAAAGGTGTGGTCTCACCAGTGCCAAGTACAGGGAAATGATCACCTCCCTGTTCCTGTTGGCCACAGTGTTTCTAATACAAGCCAGGATGCCATTGGCTTTCCTGGCCACCCGGGCACACTGATGACTCATATTTATTTGACTGTCAACCAATACCTCCAGGTTCTTCTCCGAGTCACAGTTTTCCAACCACACATCCCCAAGTATGTAGTTTGCCATGGAGTTGTTGTGATCCAGATGGAAGACCTGGCACTTGGTCTTGTTAAATTTCATACAGTTAGCCTTGGCCCATAGGTCTAACCTGTCCCGGTCCTGCTGCAAAGCCTCCCTCCCTACCCTCTAGCAGGTTGACACAGCCACCCAGCTTGGTGTCATTTGCAAATTTACTGAGGGCATTCAATCCCCTCATCCAGATCATTGATAAAGATATTAAAGAGAGAAAGCACCAGTACTGAACCCTGGGGGACACCACAAGTAACTAGGCTCCAACTGGACTTAACTATATTCACCACCACTCTTTGGGCCCAGCCATCCAGCCATTTTTTAATCCAATAAAGTAAAGTTGTTCTCAACGTTTCGAGCCACTACCATGACAAAGAGCAATGCATCTAAAAAACAAGTTTTTACTGCATTTCTAAAAATGGGGTTTTATAAACCTATTTTGGGATAGGTTTTATGTGCTTCATATGATGGCTGTCATTAACATATATTTATGTTAATTTAATTTCTGTTCATCTCATCATGATACCAAGATTTTTTGATGTGTAGGAGTAAAGGACATTAAGGCAGAGGTGCAACGTACCAATGGGATTGTGACAGATCTACTGACACATCCGTGGAGGCTATCAGGTTATAGATGACTGTGACATTTATGCTACTATTAAGTAGGTTAAGTGAAAGAAGCCCTTGTGGTATAGTGAACAGTGGTCAAAATACAAATATGGTTAGGCATGGAAGAATGATTATGTCCCTCTACCTCATTCTCAGACTGGTAAACAATATGTGTTGACTATGGTAGAGGAAAGCAGTGGATGGTTGGAAACTCACCCAGTACCTCATGCTACTGCACATAACACCATTCTTCGTCTAGAAAGACAAATCCTCTGGAGACAACCCTGAGTCACCTGGGAAGATCCTGTTTTCATCTCATCTGCTGGGAGACAGACTGTGTACTGTTTCCTAAAGTTTTGCATCAACCTACATCTGAGATATCTGGAACGTTCATCATATTGATACTACTTTTAGTGAGATGGATAGCTTGATGCAGACAATGGAATGAGATAAAAGGGGTGGATTGTTACAGCTAATCAAGCCTGGAGCACTACGTGCTGGAACATCAGCTCAGAGGCTGAAATTATTGCCCTAATTAGGGCCTTGGAGTTGGCAGAAGGGAAAAAGATCAATATATGGACAGACTCAAAATATGCTTTTGCAGTCATACATGCCCATTGAGTAATCTGAAAGGACCAGGGAATAGTAACAACTCAAGGAAAACAAATAAAATGTGGAGAAGAGATATTACATCTATTAGAAGCAGTCCAACTGCCAACTAAGGTTACCGTTATGCATTGCCAAGGACATCTGAAGGATAACACTGATCCAGAGAGATGTAATAGATTAGCTGATACTGAATCCAAAAGGGCAGAAAAAAGTAAATCAGAAAATCAGGTTTTATCCTTAATCCCAGGTAATAGAAATAATGTTTTGTATTACCAGGAAGTAGAGTATTCAAAATCAGATGAAAAATATATGCAGCAACTAGGGGAAAAGTACCCTCTAAAGGATGGTGTTGCGGTCAAGGGGAGACTTATGTATTAATTATCCTCACAGCAATAGTTAATAAAACGATATGGCAATGGGTATTAATAAAATAGTAACCCTTTATTATGAAATATGACAAAACTTGTTACAGGATCGTTTGTACGGTTGGAAGATATATTTACAGAGGATTATGCAATCTCAGTCAGGGCGAATGCAAAACTATTCTATGCAAATTAGGAGGCAGCAAATTGGAAATGGGGTGGAGACTTGATAAGAACCATTAAACCCAAAGGGCAGTGAATGAGCTATTCACAGCTATTTTCACCCATATAAGGGATGCTGCTGCTGCTGCATTGGCTTTAGGGGCGCTCTCGTAGGGCACAGCACGGCAGATTACCAGGAAGAAAAGTTTACTGCGTGGTCCCAGGCTGGTCTGGTTTCAGAAGACGGTGGGCTGTTAACGACGCTCTTGGCAATGGGCACTTGTGTAGCTTCTGCGTGGGTAAACTGAGGCACAGCAGGATTCTCGTGGCAAAGGTAGCAGGCTCGGCCACTCTGGCTGTCTAGGCACTGACTTCTCCGGCTTGCACGTGTATGGCTCCTGGCTTTATCCCAGAGCTCTGGACCAGACACTCGAGGCGGGGCAGGGCTTGAAGCAAGGCTTCAGCAAGCATGAGCAAGGCTAGGCTACCTAGCCACTTGTATATATATAAAATGCCAGAGGTCACTTGGTCCAATGGGGCACTAAAGCTAATGTGTAGCTGCCCATTGGAAAGCGTTCCGCCAGGCTATAACCATAAAAGGCAGAAACAAGGACCTTGTATCTGGGGGACCTTGCGTGCTCTGACCCCAGATAGGCATCTTGTTTACCAGACAGGCAAGGGTCCTGTTCCCTTTGTTCCTTTTCCCACATTACCCTGTTTTTGTGGCAGGAAGGAGGGGAGAGAAAGGGACCTGTCTAGACATCTTAAGGCCTGTCTGGATTTGTACTGATCCATCTGTCATGGCCTACCACCACAGATGGGCTCAGCTCAATGATGGTAGGGTTATAGTTCCAAATAGATTTCTGTGCAGGCAGAACACGATCAAACACACTGGGGAGCAGAATCTTTATATAAATATCTAAATCAATATCTAGTAGGGAAAAATCTGTATACCTCAGGTCACCAAGAAACTCAACACTGTGAATTTTGTCTGAGAAATAATCCTAACACTAACTTTAGGATACAGTTCAGAAAAATTGAGAACAATCACAATTTGATTTTTCAGAACTACCAAGGAAAGGGGGATATAGGTATCTTTTAGTACTTACAGATATCTTTTCTGGATGGCCAGAGACATTCCCTTGTAGAAAAAACAAGTCAAGGGAAGTTAGCAAGTGTGGCAGTGCACCCAAAATCCCTTCCCACCCTCATGAAGATGGGGTGGGAGAACAGCAAGGCTGGGATGAAGGGAGGCAGAGGAGAGATACGGCCCCCTCCCAGACCTGTGGATTGGTGGATTTCACATGGACCTTTCCCCCAAGCCTGTGTCCTGCCAGGCACAGACCCCAGGCAGGGTCAAGTTTAGGCATGTTTTGGATACATTTGTGAATGTTTAAGCAGAGAACTAATGGTTATCAGTTCTAGCCTTTGTCTGGTGACAACTCTGACAAAAATTAGCTGACTGCATAAAATAGGTGAGCTGCAGAGTCACAAGGCTCTTCTTCTCTCATCAGTTTTTGCCCACCACACAAGTGTGGATTATAAGCATCAAAGCAGTTCAGGAGGATTCACTGATAAAAAGACACAAAAGAGGAATTTCCACAATCAGCCAGCGGCAGTGTGAGTAACTGATATGTTCCTAAAGTCCTTGGGAAATTTCTGCTTTTTGTTACTGTAGCAATTTTCTCCTTTTCTATCTATCTTTTCCAAATACTCAAACTATTTGTAACATTCTATACTGTGAAGTGATTCTCAACTGAATACAGAACTTTATAATTTTTTATAAATTTTATATGTAATCACATGAGAGGTGGAGCCAAATTAATAAATAATTTATATTTTTATTAATTTCTGAACTTATCTCTCTTTATTAGTAACACCAAGGTATTATTAAAAGAAATAATACCCTGTATTGGAGTACTTCCAGTCATTTCATCAGACAGAGGCACTCATTTCTGTGCTCATGAAGTGCATCAGGTTAGCAAAGCATCAAAAATTGATCGGCAGCTACATATGACCTATAGACCACAGGTCAGTGGACAAGTGGAGAAAATGAATCATCTAATAAAACAAATAGCCAAAATCTGTCAGGAAGCAAGCTTGGTGTCAAGCATTGCCTATTGCACTACTTAGAATCCAGGTAAGGACCCAAGCCAAAGAGAATTTAAGCCCCTTTGAAATATTGTATGGGAGACCATATAAAACAAAATGCACATGAGAAGACTGGAATCAGTTGGTGAATTCATATCTGCAGAATTATGTTATTTCCCTAGGAAAACAACTAGAGAAAACTAATAAAAAAGGCTAAAGGAGTGGATCCTCCTATTCTTCCCTTTAGCTCTGGGGAATGGGTTTATGTTAACAATTTTACAGGTGACCCCTTGTATGAGATGTGGAGCAGAATTTATCAGGTGCTGCTGACAACCTACCCAATGACCTTTTCTCCCACCTAACAAAGTCCTTTGTCGTTTTAGTGGAATACAGCCCAGTTTCATGGCATGGATAAGCATGGGTAGGGGTCCATTTTGCTGCTTGCTTCCTCTAATCTTTAATCTTCAGTTATGCTTTAACCTTCAGTTGTTACATTATATGTAGTTAAACAATAATAGTCATGGACATGAAGGCACAAACAATAAGGTCTTATTCCATTGGATACAGTCTACAAAAATAGTTCTTCCTGCCACAGATAAGTTTCCCATCACTAACACAGTATGACAGGTAACAGCAACAGTTACAATATTTACACTTATCACTGTAAGCAAGCATGGAAAGTCCAGTCCCAGTGGATCGGAGACTCTGCTGTGTCCTAAGGAGGACTGGACTCCCCAGGGTAAGCTTTAGCCCAGGGGGGGGAAGGACTAGCCCAAGCCCAGCAGTTCAACATCTGCTACAGCTATAAGCAGCAGACTGAGCAGCCACGTCTTCGTGTGTACTGGCTTATATAAGCAGGAATTGCACTTAGCCGCCCTGCATGACCTCGTTGTTCATGGGAGACAAATGGAGCCACATGCTTTGTCTCCCTGCGTCAGGGTAACTCAAAGTTGGGACTTTCTGAGAGAAAGAGAGAGAGTCCCATCCTCTCCTTTGAGTCAAGCAAAGGACTGCATTGTAACCTTAAATGGCAAGCAGTCGCTGAGAAGAATCGGCATTGCCCCCTCACTTTGAGCCAAGCAAGGGAAAGTCGCTGCTCTGCGTAGGCGCACTCCTTCCCCGAAGCCCATTGCTGCCATGATCGGAGAGGTCCGACCCTACCTACTGGGAACCGTCACCTTGCGCCACCATGCGGGTCGACCCTGTGAGGGCCGACGCTGAAGGACCCAACCCCTTCTCGCAAGACCACTCCTCCAGGACCGACCCTGCCGGGCTGACCCTGTTCAGGAAGTCGCACCGACCCTGTGAGCGCCCGGCCACCACAGTTATACCGTGGGACTGCCCTGCTAAGGGAAACCTCTGACGGTGGAACGTCTCACTCCTCCCGCTGAGGCAGGAGGAGAAAGAAAGTCGCTATCTGGAGGAAAGCCCCCCTGTGGCCTGCCAGTGACTCAGCCACAGCCTCAACCCCAGGAGCCTTCCCCCGCCTGCAATGGAACAGCCCTGGGACAGCCCAGGGCAGACAGTGAGCAGCCAGCGTAACCCAGCAATTTGCTCCGCTACAAAGACAGTGTATCTCTTCATGTGTGCAACACTTGCTAACATTCAGTTCAAAGCACCTGCACCCAGCCACATGACGTTTAGCTTGAATTGCCTTTGATAGCATTGTAAAGCTTTCTGTGTATATAGTTAAAGCTGCCAGCCGTCTTGTCGAGTCTCCATCTGGTCGACAAGCAGCAGAACTGCACCCATCGTTCCCTTAATTAGTAATTAATTCTGTAAATATTCTAATTAGGTCAAATTGTACATAATAAACCAGTTATGGGATGTATTTTCATGACCCAGCACTAGAATCTATATATAAAATAATGATTAATTGATTATTAATATTTTTATATTTTAATAAAAATCATAATTCATATTTCATACTTAATAAATTAATAACCTCTTCATCACACCCAGCACAGCTGTGTCCACATGCAGACGCCATCTTGGCTTTGTTTACAGCACGTTAATTCAAATGCGTCCCATATTCTTGGGATTATAAATTGAGTAACAGAATATACTGGACTAAAGCAATTTGCAGTGAGTAACCCAGCAAATCTGATTTTGTATAGCCATCTGTTAAAAGGTTCTGTTGCCCTAGCTTCTCTCAAATGAGTTCTAGATTTCTGCTTTGTGGGCAAAGCTGGCATGTTTACCAAAGTCTTTCTTTACAGTTTAATTTACTGTTTGCTGTTTCTGGTTTTTGCTAAAATTGTTTACATTGTTAAATATTCTTGCTTGTGAGATACCTCTCCATAATCAATTACTTAAAATCAGTAAATGCTTTCCATGGGATTTTTTGAGTAATAAAGTTATTAATATTTATATAAATCATTCTGCCAATTATTAAATATTAATAACTATAACAGATGCCTAGAGAGAACTTAGGAGTACCTTTATATGGAGTAATCAGTACAAACTGGACAAACATCTCATTTTCTAAATTAAACCATCCTTTGGAATAGAATGGCACATGTAAGTAGGGCAGTGGCCCTGCAATCCTTGGACCAAGATTTGAATAGCAATAGTTAATGCTCACAAATACTGCGCATTATAGGAGATGTGTTCCAAAAGCTGATTTTTGCCATGATAGTATAAATGTAGGGGCCTTTAAGATTAAGGGAATAGTCATAATATACATTGATTATCATGATAAGGATGAAGGGATTGGTTGAGATAAGCAGTGTCAGGTACCAGTACGACGGTGTTGGCTTTATGGAGATAAATATGCTCAAAAAAGCTTTACCTAGGAATTGGAGGGGTGTAGGAGATTGTCCAGAGTCAGGACACAGACTCAATATGAGTTAAAGTCCTGCTCAGCCAGAGTCAAGACACAGACCCAATATGAGTTCAGGATCTTGCTCATTTATTATTACAAGACACAGGCTTTTATAGTATTATGTGCTGTCCACTCAAATAACATTAGCCTGCAATTGGCTAAAACACATTGTTCACATGCCTGTTACTGTACGCTGATTGGAATATGGTATTGGCAATGTTTTTCTGCCTTGCAGCTTCAATACCTGGCTTCATCTCCTGTTTACTGCTCTGCTGAGCTTTCTCTTATCAGCCTCTCAAAGACATGTCACCCTGTTTATAGTTAGTTTAGCTTGGATTTTGCAGCTCCTGGCCTTTTATCTCTAGCCATTTCTCTACAGAGGGGGACATGTGCAATAGGATATTTGACACCCCGAGATATCATTTATAACCAAACCAAACCTCCTTAAGGGATTGTGAGAACTATATGGAAGACATTAGAAAAACAAGCATTAAACGCCTTGGTTTTTAGGCCAAAAACATTCCATAGTTTTGTTAGATGGTTTCTTCCCTGGCTTGGAGTAAGTGAATTAGAGAAAGCAATCATTAGTATATCAGCTGAAATGGAAGCGACTCTGGATTATACTAGTAATACAATCCAAAGATTACAGTCAGAGATGGCATCCCTGAGCCATGTAGCTTTACAAAATAGTATGACCTTGGATCTCATAACCCCTAAAGAGGGTGGATTGCGCACCATAATTAACCAAAGTTGTGTTTATATTAATCAAGATCACAGAATTGAAGTTTTAAATCAAATAGGTAAATTAATTACAATAATCCATAAAGCGACTGAAGATGGTACCAGCTAGAGCTATGAAGAAGCATAGCTGGTAGATAACAGCATGGCTACCCAACCTAAACTGGCTCAATAAACTGACAGATGCTGCTTATTGATTAGAGTTCATTAAGCCTTTTACTGCATCATTAGTTACTGGAAACTGCTTTATCCTTTTTTTTATGTGATGGGAAATGAAGTTGTCTCAATCCAAAGGCTGGGAAGGAGAAGCTGTTCTTTTTGAACATTCCCGTGAGTGAAATTAAGGCACAAACAGGGTCATATAGCAAGATGACACTATTTTAACAAAGAAAGAGAGGATAGAGTAAACAGAACAGAGAAAAGAAGAAAAGGGAGAGGGAGAGGCAAAATGGAGGAAGAGAGAGCAGGAGAGATAGTTAGCATCCCATGGTGAAGAAAGCAAAAGAGAGAGGGGAAGAGGGAGAATGGAGAAAGACAGAGCAGGAGAAATATTTACCACTCCATGGTCCTTCTTTGGTGGTGGAGCGGGAAGAGATGTCCTGGGCTGCTGATTCTAGCCTAAGATGTCCCCAGTGATGTTGTGTGTGTCCTCCCACTCAGTAACATGATATAGCTCAGGACTTTATACTGTTCCTGGTTCATTCATCATATCTCCCAACTAGCCCACACCCCTAGTCACATTACAGGAGCATATTTCTATCCAAAATACTGGAAGATTTTCAAGATCTTTTTCTATTTTTTATTATTACACCTGAAGTCAGGTGAAAGGAAATAACTTTAATTCCACCTAAACAACAAAATAAAATTGTAATTCCAAGTGCAAGTCAAAACCAAACCAAACCAAAACCAAACCCAAAACAGTAGTAGTCAAGAAAGTAATTAATACAGGAAGTTCATCATGAAATTCAAATGGAGTGCATTTTATTCTCTCCATATTTTTTGTTCTCTCCAACATTTTGACTGGCTATTGCTGGGGTGGGCCTTTTTTTAAAGAGCTGAATTATATTTCTTAAGAGAGAACACTTTGTTGCAAAAAATACATTTCCAAATGAGAAACCCAAGTCTTCCACAAAATGGAATCGCATCTGCCAAAATAGTGCTAGTAAGGTCAATAAGTACCACCTTTCCGTGTAATTCAAACATGTCATCCTGATGTGTGTTTTTTAACCTTGACTTATAAAATAAACTAACATGCTTTTTCTCAAAAATATTTTTGTCATGAATGATAAAAATATTCCATTTAATTAAAAAGTCAGACTGGTATGCTTTGATAATACTGAGCTGCTTATAATTGTAGACAAATAATTTTTCAAAAACAGTCTCAAAATATTTAGATTTCAATCTTTCCATGTTTTCTTGTAAACAGTTTTAAAATACATACAATAAAATATTTGCTGTTGTTTTTTTGCTGTTGTTGTTTTCTCCAGATCAACTAAAGATGCTTGGATGTATTTACACTATACATTTGTATTCAAAACTGTTTTTGAGGGCTTTTGATATTCTGATTCTACAGCCATCTGTGAAGTCTTTTCAAGGAGCTTAGCTGCAAAACTGCAAGTGAGTCATATTAGTATGACATGCTACATGCTTCTAGCTCTCAAACTGTTATTTTTGCTTGATACTCACTACATCAGTTACCAGCTATTTCAAAGGTAGCATTACATCCTACATGGGCTCCTCTGCATCCTTTAGGAGAATAAGATTGCTGGGTTTTTCAATGACAGTCAAATATTTGTGTTTAATAAAGGCAGCAATTTACTTGCACAGAAAATATTCAAGGATTATAAGAGAGCAATAGGTGACAAGCAACACTGGTTTTGAACACCACTCATAAGTGTTTGGAATATGTCTGTTTATATACATTCAAGAGATTAAAGTCTTGACAAGAATAATAAAAAGCAACATGATGGAAGATATGACAGACAGGTTACTATATCCTTGCTACAGGTGTAAATTGATGCCTTTTTTTAACATCAAGTGTATAATAACTTGCTGAAATTTTTGTTCCTCTGGAAATTTTATAATACTTTTATCTTGTTAGTTCAAGATAAAATGTGTTCCATAAATACAAGTAATGGCTAACATAAAACAAACAAAAAAGCATATACACTCCCAAAACAAACAAAAAACCCCAAACCCCAAACCCAGAAATACACAACAAAACCAAAGCCCCTCCCCAAAATTGAAACAACCCCCCCAAAAAAAAAAAAAAAAAACCAAAACTAAAAAACCACCAAAACAAAACAGAAAAAAGGAAAGCATTTTTATTTGCTATAAAAACAATACCCAGATTTGGTTTCAGTGGTTCAGAAAGATTGCAGGTGTGTTGGACTAGATGATCTTTTAAGGACCCTTCCAGCCTCTAACATTTGATGATTCTGTGATTCTGTGATACTTATAGCTGTCAAGAGCTTGTTTAGAATCATATTCCTCAGCAGGAAGGTTAAGATAAAGAGAGGAGTTTAAAAAGATTGCAGTCCAAGAAAAAATGAAACGAAACAGAACAGAACCAAAACCACAACAAAACCTTAAGTATTTGTGGTTGAAGACAGCTCTGGGACTAAAATACGAATAAAAGAAATTTGCTGAAGGAATGAGGCTTGAATTTGGAACTAAATATAATGGACATTTTAACTAGTTAAAAAAAACTACTGAAATCACAACTTTTAAAAGGAGAAGTACATGTCAGTGACTTCATTGCAAGCATACTATTCATTTTTTTGGGTATGGTTTATACATTACCAAATGCCAGTTGGCAAGACAGTTTAGAATTATTTAGCCATCTAACTTGGTCTCCCTGCCATGGAGAATCCTCCCTCCACCACAGACAGATGTTCATATTATGAACATTCTTCATTGCCCCACCTATGACATGTGACATGACAGCAGTCTCAGTATTAAGATGAGCAATTTTGCCTGCAATTTCCTTTAGAGTGCTGCAATGCAATTGTGTAACACACCAGTGGCATATGCAACCCTTGATTATGTCAAGGCCATCAGCCCCCTGTGTTCTGTCTTGTCTTTTAAACGACTTTGTCCATTTCTATTATATTTGTACAATTCCTTCTGGTAGAGAATCTTTCATTCTTTTTAGATTCAATCTACTTATAACAGTCACAAAAGCTTAATTATTTCATGTTTTCATTCCCATTCCAAAGTTACAGCTGTGACACTGCTACATGACCCTATTAACGAGACTAGATGTTGAGGTGCTCTTGAGTACTACATAAATTCCCCTGGTGTTGATAAAGTTCCATGACATATGTAAACCAAGCATATGTATGTGTACAGATTATGGTCACTTTCACCTACATATTTTTCACACCAGTTTTAACAGCTGCTGAGACTTTCTTAGCATTAGGGGATGCCATGTTCCTATTAAAAACTTTCACTTATGTGTACTAATATTAAGTAAACTCTCTCCATCATTGTTAATTACAACTGTGAATAATTAGTATACAAGCTTAAAAAGTGTATTGGTTTTGGCTTAGCTGGTGTTATTTCTCAGAGCATCTTTCTAGTGCTGTGTTTTGCAGTGATGTAGCTGGGTGTTGATAACACACTATTGTTTTGGCTGCTGCTGAGCCAAGCACCAAGACTGTGCTTTTCGAGCATTCTCCCTGCAAAATAAGCTGAGGGATGGGCAAGACTCTGGGAGGGGAGACACAGCCAGGCCAGCTGACCCAAAGTGACCAAAGGGGTATTTCATGACACATGACGTCAGCTTAGATATAAAAGCTAATTGAAAGAAGGAAATGTGGGATTGTCCATTGATGGCATCTGTCCTCTGGAGCAACTGCTATGCATACTGAAGCCCTGATTCTCAGAAAATTGTAGGAGGAGAGAGCTACCTTTGGACAACTTTTGAGAAGCCTGTGTTTAGTCTTTGACTTAGAAAAGAATGTAAACATGATCAGTAACTGAGAGGGAGAGACTAGGCAGGATTTGGTTGGATGTGTTAAAAAGCTTGTTTGCTAATGTTAACCTATTGCATGCTTTGCTTAAACACATGTCAATAGAAAATAGCCAATTAGGATATGACAACTCTGCTTTAGAAAAGTGTATAACTTGACTGTGTAACAAAACAAATTGTCTTCACCTGGAAACACCTTGGCCTCATGCAGCCTTTGGAGATCATGCTTGTTGTCATCAGTAGAAAATAACTACACATCATCTGCTGATGGGAAGTAGAGAATAACATCCTTGTTTACTCTGGCATCCATACACACACTTTGCTTTTGTTCTTTTTATTAAATTGCTTGAATCTTAACTTGTTGACCTTCGGTTATATTTTCCCTCTCCCCTGTCCATCCAAGCAAGGAAGTGACAGAGCTGCTTTGGTGGGCATCTGGCCCCGAGCCAGGACCAAACCACTTCACAGGCTTGTACTCCATGTTTACAGCAAAAAGGACATAATTGTTCTTAAAACTATAGTTAGACCTTAATGTACAATAAATAGTGTAGATGAATGAGAAATGTGAGCCTCTCTTCTCATAATAGCCAATTATATATTAAAAGAACACAGTTTCTCTGAATTCAGTATTATTCCAGTTACAGCTTGCTTTAATAGGAGTAGAAACAGACGGAAGACCTAAACCTGGCAATGTACTGAATACAGCTCAATTTACACAGTCAGTGACTGTGTTTTTGACATTCCAGATACATTTGCAGACCATACAAGTCTGGTTATACTTTTGCCTTCATTCGTAGTAAGCCAGTATACTACTAAAAACAACTTTGATAATTAGGAAAGTCTGTAGTAACATCTGGTTAACAGTTGGCAGGCACAGCATCACAAAGATGTAATTCTGCTTCATTCTGCTCGTAGAATTTATCATTAAGAGTGGTTCCTAGTTACGACACTTAGGGATAAAACATCTGTTTAAATTTTTACCTGTTCAAAATGAATTCTAGTGACTTGTCTGATTGTCAAACTGTATTACTCCAATGAAAAATAATTTCCATTTCTCCAATGAGAAATTAATAATTTAAAATAAGGAAATTAGGTTTAATTGCATTCCTCTAACCAGCATTTCAGAAATGTTTCACACATACTTGAAGGTGTTCTTTGAAAAAGAAAGACTTCATAAAAAAGAGAGAATAATACACCTGTCATTGTACTGGTTTTAGGGCTATGTCTGTAAAAATTTTTACAGATCTTGAGCAGAAAGTAGCAAGAATGTAAATAAATCATTTTTGGGTATAAAAAGGAAAAATATTGGTGTTTCTAAATGATCCTATTAGAGGGATATTTCCCTTAAAATTTGGTTCTCAAAATAAAGTACTGTTTCTGTTGCGACAGTCTAGTATGGTGTTTCAGCATTTCTCTTCTTGCTTCTTTTGTTGACGGAGATAACAGTTGTGTACTGACCTTGGCAAAGTCTAACACAATCTCTGCTTCTTTTGTCTCTTTTTTTCCTTTTGCACAGAGTGGGGGAAGAGGAGGCAGAGAGCAAGCTTTCCTGGCTTTGGCCAGGAAAGTTTTGTGCTGTTTTTATTAATTTTGAATAGCTGTAAATATTGTAAATACTGTATATTTGCATATATTCATTGCATTCCCTTGTAGACTGTAGTTTTGCTTGTAAATATAGCTTCATTTTACTTCCAAACTGAGCTAGTCTGGTGAAGTTAATGCTGGGAGGGGAATTTCTAGTCACCACATTACAATAAATTATTGGTGCATAAGGTGGGGCTATTGCTTGATTGATTAATTTCTGCTCAGATTAACGAAGCAAAATATAGCTGTTTTGGATTTTATGGCATCTGATGTATCTTGTTTTGAATGTGGCAATTTATAAATGGTGTTTTTCTATGGCGATAGATAAAATAGGTCGATATTTAGCATATAATTTATTCCTTTCATTTAAATACAAGTTAAAGAGATTCAGAGATTATTGCCTCAGTTTTATTGGATTAGGAAGTTATGTAATTCAACTGTGACTGTTCCTGATGAAATTTATGAGTTCACCATTGCTGTTGCAGAGAGCTGTCTGAGCAAACGGGACCCTAAAATAATCTATTTGCTGTACCTACTTTTGATATCAGTGGTGATAATAACATGCCTGGTAATAGCACTGTACACAGAGAGACGTATATCTGTTTACCTTAGACGCAGAAGAAAGCATAAGAAATCTGGGTCTAACGCAGGCAATGTCAGTAATGGGGAAGATACAGAGCCTAGATTCAGTGCTGAGGAGGTTCCAGGCAAATGTAGGCAGTAAGTAGTTAATGGAAGGGCTGGATGAGCTTCACTAAATGGCGAGAGCAGCGTCTGTGGCATTAAGCCAGAGGGGGCATGCAGTCGCAGACCAGGACAACCGCAGAAACCCTTCCAGCACCTGAAATGGTGATGGCTACTTCACAGGCAGTGGCCATTAATGAGGCAAACGATCTTCCGCCCTCTGCAGCTGGAACGGAAGCATCAGCAGTGGCAGGATCTCAAAGGGCGCCTGCTGTTCCTGTGGAAAGTCCCTCTGCTTCTGTTGATCCTGCTGTGAATTTAAAAGCAGCACCAGTGAATTTAATTGCTGTCTAACCTAAATGCAAAGACTAAATGCAAGAGAGCCAGAGAAGGAGGTGCAGAAGGAGGTCAGGATCCTGCTGACCAGGATTCTTCTACTGACCAGGGGCCTTCAGTTAAAAATGATGTTTCTGATGAGGAAGAGAAGGTCTGTGTTAAAGACCTAGCTGATTTTATGAGGCCATCCATGAATGGTGGAGATGCAGGCTGGGATATGAGTCCTGGTAAATTAGGAACTATTGGAGGTGCCTCTGAACTGAAGGAAATTGCACAGAGGCTTGCAGTAGGAGCATGGGGACAGCAGGTTCAAGAGGACGATGAAGATGATGATGATGATAAGGATGACATACAGTCAGCTAATGCATTCAAACAGGAAATCAGGCATGTAAGAAAAGATTACATTAGAGGTGATACTGAGCCAATACTGAGCTGGTTAGGGAGATGCTATGACACAGGTGTTCCTGATTTAGTGGTAGGTGACAAGTAAGCATTGCAGCTAGGAACTCTTTTGAAGGATACTGGAAAAGACAGACATTTAGGCAGGTGCCTTGGTAAAGTTTCTCTGTGGGCACACCTCCTTATGAGACACCCTTGGCAGTCCTTATGAGATACCCTAGCAGAGACGATTTACCATGGAACCCTCTGCTGTAGAATATGATGGACGAGGGAAATAAGCGTCTGAGGTTGCTGTGAGAGAAGTGATGTACGGAGATCATAATATGCTGAATCCTGATGAAATTCCTGTGGGAACAGGTCTTACTGAAATGCGTATTAAACTTGCTCCTCCTAATTATGCTACCATTCTGGCAAGCAGAGTTGTGGCAAGAAATTATGGTGGAGTGCCTCCTACTGTTGGCCATTTCACTGACCATATGAGGCAATCGAAAGATAGTCTTACACATGTTTCTTTGGTTTCAGCCATTGAAACTCTGTCTGGAGAGATAAAGAATTGCATGAAAGAGCTGACGGAGAAACTTAAAACCTCCATATCCAACTTGGCGAAGGGGGATGATGTTGATTCCTCTTCTTCCAGATGGATACAAGTTTCAGCTGTTTCAGGAAGGCCATTCCAAAAGAGGTCAAATCTAAACAGAGAACAAAGGCAATCATGTGGGAGTATCTGGATAACCCTGTGTGATCCATTTGGTGAAAACCAACTTCTGATTTTTTCAGGAGATTATGGGAGCTGCAGAGTGGCAGAGCCCAAGGTAACAATACCAGAAAGGTAGCAGTCACTTCCTTAGTTTCCCATAACAGTTCTAATAGCTCCAAGAGTAATCGTAACTCTGACACCAGACGTTGTGCCGATTGCATATGTGGATGTAATCCCCACCATTAGGGGTTCCCTGCCTTCCGCCAGGGGGAGGTAAGGGATAATGGAGATAACAGAATCTATTGGGATGTATACATCCAGTGGCCTGGCACTTCAAAATTTCAGAAGTACAGAGTCTTGGTTGACACAGGAGCTTAGTGAACCATAATACCATCAAATTATCATGGGGCAGAGCCCATAACTACTCTGGGAGTCTCTGCTGGATCTCAGGAGTTGACTGAGATACAAGTTGACATACATTTAACTGGAAGTGGAAGAAATATAGTATTGTAACAGGGCCTAATGCACCTTGTATTTTGGGAATTGATTTTCTGAGAGAAGGGCATTTCAAAGACCCTAAGGGTTATAAATGGGCTTTTGGAATAGCAGCTGTGGAAATAGATGGATGAAAAAAGTTATCTATTTGACCTGAGCTTTCAGATGAATCTGCAGTTGTGGGACATCGTGAGATAGAGGATATGAAGTTGCCGGTTTCTTCTCAAACTGTACACCGCAGACAATACAGAACCAACTGTGACTCTTTGGTGCACATTCACAACTTGATTCATCAATTGGAAGGTCAGAATGTCAATCAGGAAAACTCATTCACCTTTCAACAGTCCAATTTGGCCTGTGTGAAAGCCAAATGGAGAGTGGTGTCTGACAGTTGACTTCTGTGCCCTGCATGAACTCCACCCATGAGTGCAGCTGTACCAGACATGATGGAACTCCTGTACTAGCTTTTGGATTTACTGGGTAACTTATGGGGTTGTGCCTTGCTTTTAGTTTTCATACTTTACAGCACTCTGGTGCAGTCTCATTTGCCTTTATAATAAATAAGGACGTACCTATCAACACTTGTGGCACGTGTAATTAATTAATTCCTCATTCAAAAGAGCTCACTGGATCATAGTCCCAGGAGGGATGGCACTCAAAATTGTGTTATTCCATCCTTCCTATAATATTGCATCTTTATCTTCTATATAAGCTAACTGCAGAGGCAATTCTGCTTTTCCCCTCCCTCCTCTCCCACTGTGTGCAAGCTCTTTTCTGTCTGGTTTGTGAGGGAGTGGGGCCTGGTGCAGGCAAACTTATTTTCTGGCTGTGCAATGTGGCCTGTTGGGGTGGAGGAGGTCCTGGGGTATTTGTTTTGGCCAGGTTTGTGGGGAGCCTGGGGAAAGGTTTGTCCTATGAGGTTCTGTGGTAAGCCCAGATTGGAGAACCAGGCTGAGGCTGACTATGGATTTGTGTGCATTTTGTGTGTTTTTGTACTGTTGTATATAGTTGTGAAATATACTTCCATTTACATTTCCAATTCTTTCCAATCCTCTGTGGAGCATTTTCTTTTACTCCTTTGGGGAGAGGTAAAAAAGCTTCTGTCCACGCCTTGAAACTACAACAGTGCCTTACTTCTTCTTCGTTCAGATAAAATGCATATTAATTGAAAAAGTGAATCTTAGCCTGTGTATCAAATTGTTTAGATTTGTTGGGAGTTTCTTTAAAGATAAATTCTGAATCTGTGAAACCATTAAAAAAAAAAAAAAGTTTTTAAAAGTCTTGAACTTCCATGGATGGCATTCTTCTGAATTTATTTATGATTTCTTAAGAAAATTTGATACAACTGTGATTCACCATTTTTAGTAAAATACTCTGTGGATTTTATATTTATATGACTGATACAATGCACCAGAGACAATCCACACAGACACTGATTTTGTCAGAAACTTTGCTTACTTCCATTGCTCTTTAGAAGCGTCTCCAATATGGCTGTGCACAAGTACGGTTTCTTTCTGAATGTTTGTTTTGCATCATCATGATTTCCTATTTCAACAAAGAATACAAAAACAAAAAAATTTCTCTGTACATTGACATATAATGCAGTGAGATCTTAGTGGCACATTTTCTGTTTTAAAATGGGCATAAATACCTCTATATAAAAGGTATATATATATAAATGTATATACCTTTATATAAAAAATGTAGTTCTGGTCTTTTCTTTCTTTCATCTGTGCCACTTAACAGATTTTAATCCTATGGAGCTAAGTCTAAAGTTTTGCAACCTGATTTTACGTTCCACATTCAAGGAAGAGGAGGCTTTTTTTAGCATAGAATGACAATACAAGCGACGCTGCTCAGCTTCGTAAAGTGGCAATAGCAGTAGCAAGCAAGTGCTTTTTCGAGGCCATGGACAGCATCACGATCATAAGAATAAGCAAGCTTTTCTCCCAGACTTCTAATGGTGTGCCATGTAGCAAACTGCTTCTCCACCCAGCATTAATATGATTGTTGCATGCTATTGAGTAAACATCACCCTATATCAGGATTTTAAGATGTATGCTTAGACAAAGAATTCACCAAATCATGAACAGGTGACAACCATCAGGAAAGTTTTCTTTTCACCTATAGATAGATCAAAAACATCACAAAGAACAATAATATTTGCTTGTCATAGTTAAGTGCACTTAAACCATAGAATTTCATTCTTAATTTTGTTCAAAAATAAAGAGGTGTGAGAGATTCTAACTTTTTTATTTTAGTGCCTATGTGCATATGTTTGACAGATGAGAACTACTATAACAAAGGTTGCATCAGTGAAGATACGATGAATCACTGGAGATATAAAATAATTATTTCCCACAGGTTTTTAAATTATATTTGATATCTCTAACTTTGTCATAATAATAGAGTAGATGTACAGGGTCAAAGTAGGAGCAGAGGCACTACAGCAGGCCACATCTTGTTCTGAAGAATGGAAGATTAGTGGAAGTTCTTCACTACAAATTAGTTATTACAGAAAAGTTTGTGACTGACACCATTTCATCCACCTTCATACAATTCCTGCATAAGTAAAGGTCCTAATTATGATCATGTTGTAGATGTTTTTGCTGTATAAGTGAAACTGAGAAAGAACGCCTGCTCATGATGATTTTCTTTCTTTGACTCTTCAGAAAAGAAAGTCAGATCCTGAAAAAGCAAGGTGTTTAGAGTTCATTTAATCCCTTCATTGAAAAAGGAAACTGACATTAGAGGAGATAAGAACAATTTATACCTAGAATTCCACAAGTTATTTCTGGTTTACATGACACAAAAGGTTACATGCATGCTGATTTCTTAGTATTTGGAAATTTCCAACATACACAGCTAAGATATTTTGAATACACTATACTAGAGATCTATATATTCACAAGGAATTTCAGTTAATTTCAGTTTTCTCCCAAGAAATTCTTTTCTTCTAGGGCAACACACACATGTCAGTACAGAACTATAGGCTCACAAAAAGCCCTTTATTTCAATGAAATTCTACTAATAAATTTATTTCCTTTAAAGTTATTTTCTGCATTCCCTAACAAGCCAAAAATTATGCAGCACATTATCATTGAAACAGAAGGAACTGGTTGAACATAAAAGTGGTTCTAAAAAAAATTTGACCTTTAGCAGTGCACACACAGGATAGATTAAAACATGCAAATGCATTTTCTTTGTGTAAGAAAGACAATGAGAATTTACAAAACTTACGCACTTTCACTTGAGAAAGTGAGTAATATTCTTGGGATGTTATGAGTCTTGTTAATCATCACTACAAAATTGATACTTTGTTCAGTTTGTCTTTTCTTTAACCAGTTGAGCTCATAAATTAAAGCCTGATTTACAAAATAGATTGTCACATAAATTTGAAAGATTCAAGCTGACCAGGACAAGATAGAAAAAATAGTGAATTAGCCAAAACCTCCCATAATTCTCTGAAACCCTTGTGAGTAGAGCTCCATGCATTTGTGTGCTGTTGACATCTGCAGCAAATGAGCACCTTGTAAGTCTCACTAAGTATCATCTCCCATTACCAGTATATTATGAAAACCACAGCCAGTAATTTATTTTCTCCATTATGCATGTTACTAAAAAATGTATATGAAATCCCTCACAGGTCTCGGCATACACTAAAGAAATACTATTGAATTCCCTTGTTTTCACCATCTTTCCTAGGCATTCATCCTTGTGGAATACAATACTTGTCTACTGGATATTTTATATGACCCCATAAGACCAACTATATTTATATTCTTCTATAAACAGATGAATGACTTAATTTCCTGCATAAAAATTTAAATGGAAGCTTAGGTGTTTACTTTTCATTTGATCAGATGATTTTAAGTCATAATGACTGGATGTATATACTCACCTTAGCTGGTAAATGGGTTTTTACCTCAGGTTCATTTAATTTTGTAGCAGCATATTAGGAGTCAAAAAAGTTGAACACATTTACATCATCAAACTGCAAACCTTATGGTTCTATACTTTTCACGAGGAAACTTCATCACAATGTACATAAAAGACACTGATAACTTACACACCATTCTTTGTGACCCAATTCTTTAATGGGATGAAGATATTTTAAATGGAATAGAGACTAATGTTGTTCATTCACTGTTACTCAGAAAGCTTTTTCTAAATAAAGGGATTAAAAGTCAGATATTTAAATGGAGTAAAAAGTAAGAGCTTTACAAATTTGTGAGTGCCTTCTAAGTTCTGAGACAGTCTATCCTCCTTTTGTACAAATATGTATACCAAATGTACCTTAGGGAAAAAATGGAAGTACGTAATCAATATTTTCTAAAGTATTAGTGCATTTTTGGGTCTCATGACAGGAAGGACAGTACTAAACTGTGGGAAAATAAATATTTTTTTCCTCTACATCCTTATTGTAACTTTTTCTCTGTGCTTATTAATGTGAATTAAAATCTTTGTGTGAAATGCAATCATCATAGAAGGCTCTCAAATGTTGCTCAAGCTTTTAATGAACTGATCAGAGTGTGTTTAACAAGTCTTTCATGCACACAGAGTCACAGATTACAATGAAACTAATCAAGCACATCTCTGGGATATTACAGAATCTTTGAGCAACAAAAATTAAACTGCTTTAATACACTGCAGATACAATAGGCTACTTCAACCAAACTATATTCTGGCAATTTCTTTGAGTCAGACTGGTTAGCTAGGTGATATTGATCTAAAATGATTTTAATTTAGTAACCTTACTTTTCAAATAGACATCAAACATGTAGAGAGTTGTGTAGAGTTAATTCATACCTTGATGCTCCCTTTTTCAGACCACACACAGCACAAATCCTCCATGCTTCCTGTAAGTGTCCATAAGAAACATTTCTTTAAAAGAAAGTCGATGGCTGATGTATTTTCCTACACTGGAGCAAACTATTATTTCTGTGTGTTAAGAACAAGAAAAAAGAAACGAAAAAAAAACCCAACCAAATCAAAGGCAAATAAAAGTTGGGGAAAAGGGAAAACAAACAAAAAAACCCCAAACCAAAACAAAACCAACCAAACAATCAAAGGAAAACCATAAAGAGGAAGTCTTAATTTTGCTGTAATGGTGTTGTTATAAAGTCTATATAATTTTATTTATTCTTCCTATGAGTCCTTCAAAATTACTTATATCCTTATACCTTCAAAATATATACTTAAATATATATATATATATATACATATAAATATATATATCTATCTCACCTGATAGATCACCTGAAGAACCTGAAAGTGTTCAAGTCCATGGGACCTGACTGGATACACCCACAGTTACTGAGTGAATTGGCAGATGAGGTTGCTAAACCCATCTCTATTGTATTCCAAAAGTCCTGGCAGTCTGGGGAAGTCCCCACTGACTGGAAAAGGGGAAACATTACTCCCATTTTCAAAAAGGGTAAGAAGGAAGAACCAGGGAACTACAGGCCAGTCAGTCTCACCTCTGTGCCCGGTAAGATCATGGAGCAGATCCTCCTAGAGGCACTGCTGAGACAGAAGAATAGTGAAGAGGTGATTTGGTACAGTCAGCATGGGTTTACCAAAGGGCAAATTCTGCCTGAGAAACCTGGTGGCCTTCTATGAACACGTCAACATTAATAGATGAGGGGCGAGCAGGTGAAATGATCACAAGTGACCTGGAAAAGACTGAGGTTCTCAATGACTTCTTTACCTCAGTCTTCACTGCAAGGGACTCCAGCCACACTCCTGGAATAGTCATGGAAGCTAATGGCAAGAACCAGAAGGAAGAACTGCCCATAATAAGTGAAGATCAGGTTCGTGATCACCTGAAGAACCTGAAAGTGTTCAAGTCCATGGGACCCGATGGGATACACTCACAGGTACTGACAAAACTGGCAGATGAGGTTGCTAAACGCATCTCTATTGTATTCCGAAAGTCCTGGCAGTCTGGGGAAGTCCCCACTGACTGGAAAAGGGGAAACATTACTTCCATTTTGAAAAAGGGTAAGAAGGAAGAACCAAGGAAGTACAGGCCAGTCAGTCTCACTTCTGTGCCTGGTAAGATCATGGAGCAGATCCTCCTAGAGGCACTATTGAGACGAAAGAATAGTGAAGAGGTGATTTGGTACAGTCAGCATGGGTTTACCAAAGGGCAAAACCTGCCTGACACACCTGGTGGCCTTCTATAACCAGGTGACAACATTAATAGATGAGGGGTGAGCAACTGATGTCATTTACTTGGACCTGAGCAAAGCCATCGACAATGTCCCGCACCACATCCTGATCTCCAAACTGGTGACACATGGGTTTGATGGGTGGACCACAAGATGGATAAAATACTGTCTTGATGGCCACACCCAAAGAGTGGCTGTCAATGGCTCCATGTCCCAGTGGAGGCCAGGGACAAACAGAGTCTCTCAGGGATCAGTCCTGGGACCAGTCTTGTTCAATATCTTTGTTGGTGACATGGACAGTGGCATTGAGTGCACCCTCAATAAGTTTGCTGATGACACCAAGCTGTGTGGTGCAGCAGTCACACTGGAGGGAAGGGATACCATCCAGAGGACCTTGACAGGCTGGAGAGGTGGACACAAGCCAAAGTCATGAGGTTCAACAAGACCAAGTGCAGGGTCCTGTATCTGGGTCGAGGCAATCCCAAGCACCAATCCAGGCTGGGCAGTGACTGGCTGGAAAGCAGCTCTGAGGAGAGGGACTTGGGGGTGCTGGTGGATGAGAAGCTCAACATGAGCTGTCAATGTGCACTTGCAGCCTAGAAAGCCAACCAGATCCTGGGCTGCATCAGAAAAATCGTGGCCAGCAGGTTGAAGGAGGTGATTCTTTCCCTCTACTCCACTCTGGGGGGACCCTACCT
Source organism: Indicator indicator (assembly GCF_027791375.1). NCBI lineage: Eukaryota > Metazoa > Chordata > Aves > Piciformes > Indicatoridae > Indicator > Indicator indicator. The sequence continues at coordinate 61,656,334 of NC_072053.1, read as the reverse complement.
GGAGTACTGTGTCCAGTTCTGGAGCCTCTATTACAAGAGGGATATGGACATGCTGGAACGTGTCCAGAGAAGGGCTACAAGGATGATCAGAGGGCTGGAGCACCTCTCCTATGAGGACAGAGTGAGAGAGTTGAGGCTGTTCAGTCTGGAGAAGAGAAGTCTCTGAGGTGACCTTATTGTGGCCTTCCAGTATCTGAAGGGGGCCTACAAGAAAGCTAGGCTATCAGGTAGTGATAGGACTAGGAGGAATGGAATAAAGCTGGAAGTGGGGAGATTCAGACAGGACGTGAGGAAGAAGTTCTTCACCATGAGAGTGGTGAGAGCCTGGAATGGGTTGTCCAGGGAGGTAGCTGAGGCCCCATCCCTGGAGGTGTTTAACGCCAGGCTGGATGAGGCTCTAGCCAGCCTGATGTAGTGTGAGGTTTCCCTGCCCATGACAGCGGAGTAGGAACTAGATGATCCTTGTGGTCCCTTCCAACCCTGACTGATTCTATTCTATAAATAAGTGAAAGAGGAACAAGTAGCAGTTTTTGTGAAGATCCATATAATTTTGCATTTATGGTGATTACAGTGATTTTTAAGACATTTATTTTCCAATGCATGTTTTATTAGGATTGTTAATTAATTCATAGAATTATAGAACAGTTTAGGTTGGAAAAGACCTTTAAGACCATCAGTGTCAATGACAAACATAACACTGCCAAGGCCACCACTAAATTATGTCTCTAAGTGCCACAATTAACACATCTTTCAAATATCTGTATCACCTGAAATAATGAAAAATGTCAAGTCTGGAGATACCTTTCAAGGCAATCAGGAAATTTAGCTAGTGCAAACTGCAGTTCACTCATTTCGGTGAGAATACTATGTTCTAAAAATGTCATAACCATTAATTTTCATCTCTAGACTTAATCTGTTAAATCCTGCAAGATCAACGTTCCTATTGAAAATTACCCTGATATGAATAGGATTACTGCCTGTGGGATGTAGATGTGTTATGAATTTATGCCATGAATTAGATGGTGGCGCATGAGCCCTGGATTTAGCTACAAGTTAATTTTTATGTGCCAAGAGGACACTGGAAACATTTTGAATGTAGGCAGTAGAATCACACTGTTTCTTACAATTCGTCTCTTATTTGGAACACTCACAATCGCAGTTTCATGTAATTTTCTAAGCCTTATAAAAGCAAAGAAAAAAAAAAGCAAGGTCCACAAGAACTTTACAAGAATCACGGTTTTGTTTGTTTGTTTGTTTGTTTGTTTTATTCTGTGAGAGAACTTAAGATTGCTTTGCGTATTTACCAAATGTTGACACAAAGAAGAGCAAATTATGTTACAAGTTAAATTCAGACAACCTGGAATCTCAGCTTCCTTCTTTTATGTAACTGAGTGAAAAATGATGTATTTTCAGAAATGTAGGAATGAAATTCAGACTAAGCATCTTCCAGATAATTCTCTGTAAATGTGAGAAATTCCTGTATGATTATTTTCCAGTGATTTCACCATTAGTGTGATGTTCACTATCACTGCTACGACAAGCACTGAAGGAACCTGTGAGTGTCATTGATTCCAGCTCCTAACTCCGCACAGGGCAATCCAAAATGTAAACCATATATCTGAAATCATTATTCAAATTCTTGTTAAATATCAACAAGCTTGGTGCGATGAGCGCTTCCCTGGGAAACTTGTTGCAGTATTTGGCTACCCTGTTGTTGAAAAGCTTAAAATTGCATACAGTACTGAAGCTGCACCAATGGAGTATAGTGGGATGAACACTTTTGACTGATCAGCTACACTTAAGGATACAGTTGGCCCTCTTGGCATCAGGGCAAGTTCCTGTCTCATATTAAGATTATAATCAACCAAATCCTCTAGATCCCCATTTGCAGGGTTATGTTCTAGCTCCCTGACCCTCAATCTATAAACACATTAACAAATTTACACCATTCCAGGTGCATAATCCAGCATTTGTCCTTGCTAAATTATTTAGAACTGGTGATTCCCAGCACTCCATTCTGTCACAATCTCTCTGCAAGGCTTTTTCACCCTCAAGAGAATCAACAGCTCCTCATACTTTAATACCACCAGCAAATTTACTTAGTGTAATATAAAAGTCCTGTGTCCAGGTCATTGATAAAAAAATTGAAGAGAAATGGCCATAAAATTGGGCCCCGGGACACACCACTGGAAATTACATCAATCAGATGTTACCTCAGTTACTACAACTCCACATGACATCCAACAGTTCGAACAACTATATTTGTATACATTCCAGTTGTAAGCTCAATATTTCATGTGAAAAAGTATCAAAAGCTGAAAAATTAAAATCTCAACCAAAAAACAATAGGAAATGAAGATTTTCCCCAACATCGGTAAATACCTAGAAAATATATTAGTTTTTATTTTGATGTGTTAATATTTTAAGAAATGTGATTTAAACGGCATCTTGAAAACTGCTGCTGATCCAAAAGCTGAATGTGCTGAACTGTCTGAAAATGTCAACAGACCAAATCTCCTCAGAGTTCAGGATTTCTGTTTCCATTTTGGTCTGGATGATAATGTTTAATTCACATTGCAAATAAAGCTTAAGGTTTACTTGTGGGAGGGGTGATTGTGTGAATTTAACTAAAGCCTTGAAGATTTTTGTTGTTGCCTTGTTTGGGTTTTTGTTGGGTTTTTTTTGTGGATTTTCCATCCAAATGGAAACAGTTATTTGCTGAAACTAACTTCAGCTAGCTAAATTGATACATACCAGAAAGGAGGGGATTATTGTGTCTTTGGTCATTTTCTCAGGGATCAAACCATGTAGACACTTACATAAAATTCATTAGTAAATAGATTTGATCCATAATAGAAAATCAGAGATCTTCACATAATTACTTGGATTATGGAATCAAGTGTGTCCTTCCAGGCTATATTGCACAGCCAATATGAACTCTGTGTTTCAGAAAGTTTTTGTCTTCTAAGTATAAACCAGTCAGAATTAAAACCAAATTCCTCTCCAACAACTTTCTTGGAAATCAGAAAATATTCCACTGTATCTAAAACCAAGCAATAACTATTTCTGTATTTTTGGATTTAGTTTTAATTTAAAGGAGTAAGATAAGATCCAAGTTATTGCCTTCCAAAGCATTTAACATCTGGTTTCCAGTATACTGAATGTCATAGTAGGTTAAAACATGGTTCAGCTTTTAAAGCTGGATCCTGTTCAGTTATATTGACTTAAGATATTGTGTATGAAGTAATGTAGTATAATAGAGCAAGAATGCAAGGAAACTACCACAGCTTGCACTTGTATTTCTCTTGGACAGTGTTGAGGCTAGATATAAGAAATGAGCAAATTTCAGATGCATGTTTGTTTTACAACTATCAGTTTCTTACTCTTCTGTGTGACTTTATGTCAATCCTTATTTATAATTGTGCAATTTACATTTTGCTAAAAAGAATCTTTCTAGGGAAAAATCATTAAATAAATATGTCCATTTTAATCTTATCTTCACTTCTTATATTAAATTGCAAGGCATATAAGATAGAAAATGACAAGGTCTCTTCTCTCTCCTACATCTGAACCTACAACTGATTGTGATGGTTTGAAACTGTCTTTTTAATTTTTCCTTGCAAAGTTCAAAACAGAGAAAGTGAAAGAGTGTAAGTAAGTCACTATTGGGTGTAAGAAAGCAAAATAACGATTGTTCTAAACACTTCCATTGGATAGATAGAAATGTTTAAGAACTATTACCCAAAACAAAGTGGGCACTCTGCACATTCTGTGTTCTGCAGTGGGGGCAGTTGCTGGGCTGTCTGGCTGCTGTTTCTTCTTCTCTTCTGGCTGAAGATAACACGTACTGACCTTGGCAGCTAAGTTAACAACTTTCTGCTTAACTAACTCTGCTTCTATGTCCATGGGGGTCTGGGGGGAAGCTCCTGGGAGAGAGAGAGGCCCCTTTGGGAGGGTCCCCTTGGGGGAAAGCAAAGGGAGATCGGTTGTGCTTTTCTGTTGATTGTATATATTTGTAAATGTTGTGAATTTTCTATATTTGTACATATTTATTGCATTTCATTGTAGATTTTAGACTCTGCTTGTAAATACAGCCTTCATTTGCTTCCAGACTGGGGTAGCCTGGTTATTGTCGTGGCGGGGGGGGGGAATTTCAGCTCACACCGACACACATTTTTATTTTTGGCGCTCCAACGTGGGGCTCAATTACTTGTATGATTTATTTCTGCTCAGATTAGGAAGCAAAATGAAGCTGTTTTGGATTCTGAGTCATTCTATTTCATCTATTATAGGTGCAATTGTCTACAGATGGGCTGTTTCCTGCATGATAGACAAGATTGTGAGATATGTGGCATATAAGTCGTTTCTTTGGGTTAAGAACAAGTTACTGAATGTTGGTGAATTCTGTTGTGGTCTTATTGGGCTTAGAAGATATGGTAACTCAACTATGGATCTGCTAGCAGACACATTTGAGTTTGTTACTCCTCTTACAGCTACAGAGGTTCTTTGGTAGCTTAGACATCTTGTGCTAATCTTAATTTTGTTGCTTCTTGGAATAATCATATGGCTGCTGATAGCACTGTGTCAAGAAAGACGTAAGGCTACTTGCTCTTCCGACCTGCGTAGATGTAAGAGGAAATATAGAAAAGCTCAGAGAGGTTCGGAATTGGTTTCTGATTCTGATTACGGTGACAAGGAAATCACAGTTCAGGTTTGTGAGAAAGATGTCGACAGCCTTGTCTCAGAGCCAGCAGCAGTAGCTGCAGGACCTTTGCCAGAATCTGAGATAACAGACTCAGCTACACAGACTCGATTACACAGGCAGACAGGGGTACACGGGCAGACATGGCTACACAAACAGACACAGTTGCGCGGAGAGAAATGGTTGCGCAGACAGACATAGCTGTGCAGGCAGACACCATTAATGAGGCACAGTCACCTCCTCCTCTCTCTGCTGCCCAGACGGACACAGCAGTGGCTGCAGGATCTCAAAGCACACCTCCTGCCAACCCTGCACAGATCCCCTCTGCTCCTGCTAACCCTGCACAAAATTCCTCTACTCCTTCCAACTCTGCTGTGAATGTGAAAGCCAATTCAGTAAATTTGGTTGCCACTATCACCAGAAAGTGCAAAGGAGCTGCAGGAGGAGATACAGATGCTGCAGGAGATGGTGCAGATGGAGATGAGGGTCCTTCTACTCAGGGTCCCTCTCTTAAGAAAGATCCTTCTGTTAAGGAAGAGAAGGTTAGCCTTAAAACTCTGGCAGACCTCTTGAGACCCCACATGGATGATGGAGATGTAGGTCAGGATGTAGACCCTGGTAGATTATCAACTGCTGGCAGAGCCTCTGAACTCAAGGAAATTCAATGGAGGATTAAAATAGGAATATGGGGACAGCGACCTCAGGATGATGATGATGAGGATGACATACAGTCAGCTAATGCACCCAGACAGGAAATTAGACATGTGAGGAAGGATTACATCAGAGGAGATAATGAGCCAGTCCTGTCTTGGCTAGCCAGGTGTTTTGATATGGGAGCCCCAGCATTGGTGGTAGGTGACAAGTTGGCCTCCCAGCTGGGGATGCTCTCAAAGGATACAGGCATAGACAGGCATCTAGGCAAGTGCATTGGTAAAGTTTCTCTGTGGGCACACCTCCTACTGGCAGTCTCGCTGAGGTACCCCATCAGAGATGATTTACCATGGAACCCTAAGCCTTGGACCACAATAGCTGAGGGAATCAAGCGTCTGAGAGAACTTGCTGTGAGAGAAATAATGTATGGAGATCATAAGACTCTGAATCCTGATGAAATTCCTGTTGGAACAGGCCTTGCCAAAAAGCTCATTAAGCTTGCTCCTCCTAATTATGCTACTATTCTGGCAAGCAGAATTGTGGCAAGAAATTATGGTGGAGTGCCTCCTACTGTTGGCCAGGTAAAAAAATCATTGACACTCTCTTGCAAGCCAGTTTCACTATCAAGCAAGACAAGGTGAAAGGACCTGCCAGAGAAATCCAGTTTCTGGGAGTGCAGTGGCAAGATTGTCTCCACCTTGGCAAATCTCATCAATAAGAAAGAAACTCTACGTTTCTTAGGTATAGTGGGATTTTGGAGGCTGCACATTCCTGGATACAGTCTGATTGTGAAACCTCTTTATGCTGTGATTCAAAAGAGAAACAGTTTCCAGTGAGGTCCTGAGCAACAAGCAGCCTTTGACCAGATAAATTGAGAAGTAGTCCAAGCAATGGGTCTAGCACTTGTCTGATCTGGTCCAGACATTAAGAACTTTCTGTACATGGCTGCAAGTGACGATGGTCCAACCTGGTGCTTATGGCAAAGAGCTCCAGGTGATACATGAGGACGTCCTCTTGGTTTCTGGGGTCATGGTTACAGAGGTTCAGAAGCAAACTACACTCCAACAGAGAAAGAGATTTTAGCTGCTTATGAAGGAGTAAAAGCTGCTTCTGAAGTGGAACTGAGTGGTTGGAAGTGAGTCACAACTTCTTCTAACTCCTAGATTGCCAGTTCTGAATTGGATGTTCAAGGGCAAAGGTTCTTCACCACATCATGCCACAGATGCTACCTGGTCTAGGTGGATGGCTCTGATAACACAGAGAGATCGAATGGGAAATCTTGAAAGGCCTGGTCTGGTGGAGGTGGTCACAAACTGGCCAGAAGGCACAAGCTGTGCAAAACCTCCAGAGGAGAGAGTAACTTGTGCTGAGGAAGCTCCTTCTTCCAGTAGTCTGTCTGATGATGAAAAGAAATATGCTTTTTTCACAGATGGTTCCTGTCGTCTTGTTGGAAACAAGCGAAGATGGAAGTCTGCAGTGTGGAGTCCAAAGCATAGAGTTGCAGAGGTAAGAGATGGAGAAGTAGAATTCAGCCAGTTTGAAGAGGTAAAAGCTAGCTCTCGACGTAGCTGAACGTGAGAGATGGCCAAAGCTTTATCTCTACACCGACTCATGGATGGTAGCCAATGCCTTGTGGGGTTGGCTGAAAGACTGGAAGAAGAATGGATGGCAGAGGAAAGGAAAGGCAATCTGGGCTGCAGATCTGTGGCAAGACATTGCTGCTCGCATTGAGAGAATCCCAGTGAAAGTGAGACACATCGATGCTCACATTCCTAAGAGCAAAGCTACTGAGGAACAACAACACAACCATCAGGCACATCTAGCTGCAAGAGTTTCCCAAGTAGATACAAACTCTGATCTTGATCTTGACTGGAAACACCGAGGTGAGCTGTTCTTAGCTCAGTGGGCCCATGACTCATCAGGACATCAAGGCAGAGATGCAACCTACCAAAGGGCTTGTGACAGATTGACATTTCCATGGATGCTATCACGCAAGTCATCCATGACTGTGACATTTGTGCTGCTGTTAAGCAGGCAAAGTGAATCAAGCCCTTGTGGTACGGTGACCGATGGTCCAAGTACAAGTATGGTGAAGCCTGGCAGATTGACTACATCACTCTACCTCGTTCTCCATCTGGTAAGCAGTATGTGCTTACTATGGTAGAGGCAAGCACTGGATGGCTGGAAACTTATCCAGTTCCTCATGCAACTGCACGTAACACCATTCTTGGTCTGGAAAGACAAATCCTGTGGAGACACGGAACTCCAGAGAGGATTGAGTCAGACAACGGAACTCATTTCAAGAACAATCTTGTAAAAAACTGGGCCAAAGAGCATGGCATCGAGTGGATATTCCGCATTCAAGAAACAAGAATCAAGAATCAAGAATCAAGAAGGTTGGAAGAGACCTCAAAGATTATCGAGTCCAACGTGTCACCCTAAACCTTATGACTATCTAAACCATGGCACCAAGTGCCATGCCCAATCCCCTCTTGAACACCTCCAGGGATGGTGACTCCACCACCTCCCTGGGCAGCACATTCCAATGGCCAACCACTCTCTCTGTGAAGAACTTTCTCCTCACCTCCAGCCTAAACCTCCCCTGGCGCAGCTTGAGACTGTGTCCTCTTGTTCTGGTGCTGGTTGCCTGGGAGAAGAGACCAAACCCCTCCTGGCTACAACCTCCCTTCAGGTAGTTGTAGACAGCAGTGAGGTCTCCCCTGAGCCTCCTCTTCTCCAGGCTAAACAGTCCCAGCTCCCTCAGCCTCTCCTCATACGGCTTGTGCTCAAGGCCTCTCACCAGCCTTGTTGCCCTTCTCTGGACATGCTCCAGCAATTCAACATCTTTCCTAAACTGAGGGGCCCAGAACTGGACACAGTACTCAAGGTGTGGCCTAACCAGTGCTGTGTACAGGGGTACAATGACCTCCCTGCTCCTGCTGGCCACACTATGCCTGATGCAGACCAGGATGCCATTGACTCCCTTGGCCACCTGGGCACACTGCTGGCTCATCTTCAGGCTGCTGTCGACCAGCTCCCCCAGGCCCCTTTCCACCTGGCTGCTCTCCAGCCACTCTGACCCCAGCCTGTAGCTCTGCATGGGGTTGTTGTGGCCAAAGTGCAGCACCCGGCACTTGGACTTGTTGAATGCCATCTTGTTGGACTCTGCCCATCTGTCTAGACAGTAAAGGTCCCTCTGCAGAGCCCTTCTACCTTCTAACACATCAACACCTGCCCCCAGCTTGGTGTCATCTGCAAATTTACTGATGATGGACTCAATCCCCTCATCCAGATCATCAAGAAAGATATTGAACAGGATGGGGCCCAGTACTGATCCCTAGGAAACATCACTAGTGCCTGGCTGCCAGCTGGCAGTGGCACCATTCACCACCACTCTCTGGGCTCGGCCCTCCAGCCAGTTCCTAACCCAGCACAGAGTGCTGCTGTCCAAGCCACAGGCTGACAGCTTGGCCAGGAGTTTGCTGTGGGGGACAGTGTCAAAGGCCTTGCTGAAGTCCAGGTAGACTACATCCACAGCCTTTCCCACGTCCACCAGGCTGGTCACCTGATCATAGAAGGAGATCAGGTTGGTGAGGCAGGACCTGCCCTTCCTAAATCCATGTTGGCTGGGCCTGATTCCTTGGCTATCCTTCAGGTGCGCAGTGATTGCCCCAAGACAATTTGCTCCATGATTTTCCCTGGCACTGAGGTCAGGCTGACAGGCCTATAGTTCCCAGGTTCTTCTGTGAGTCCCTTCTTGTGGATGGGCATCACATTGGCCAGTTTCCAGTCTTCTGGGACCTCTCCGGTGAGCCAGGACTGGTGGAAAATGATGGAGAGGCTTGGCCAGCTCATCTGCCAGCTCTTTCAGCACCTAGGATGGATCCCATCAGGTCCCATGGACTTATGAACATCCATGTGACTCAACAAGTCTCGAACTAATTCCACATGGATTTCAGGAGTACAACACTGCTCCTTGACCCCATCGACCAGCTCAGGAGGCCAGTTATCCTGAAGTCCTCCTGCCTTACTGCTGAAAATGGAGGCAAAGAAGGTATTTAGAATCTCAGCCTTCTCCTCATCCTTAGTTACAATGTTACCCTCCACGTCCAATAAAGAGTGGAGGCTCCTCTTGCCCCTCTTTTTAGCATTCAACCCTTTCATCTGCAACCTCAAGTTCTGAGGCATCAAAGGATTCCCTAATATACAGGGCCACCCCTCCTCCTCTTCTCCCTTGTCTGTCTCTCCTAAAGAGCTTATAACCCCCCAGTGCAGTACTCCAATTGTGAGAATCGTCCCACCACGTTTCTGTGATGGCAACTACGTCATAGTTCTCCTGGTGAACCAAGAGTTCCAGTTCCTCTTGTTTGTTGCCCATACTGCATGCACTGGTGTACATGCACTTCAGCTGGGCTGCTGATTTCACCAGTTTGTGTGGTCCTCCCTCCTTTCCAGGGAGACTGGTTTCCTCACCCACCCCCTTCAGACCTAGTTTAAAGCCCTCCTAATGAGTCCTGCCAACCCCAGTGCCAGCACCCTCTTACCCTTTCTAGATAAATTCAACCCATCTTGGTCCAGCAGGTCAGGTGCAGTAAGAGTTGCCCCATGATCAAAGAAGCCAAAATTCTGCTGCTGGCACCATCTCCTAAGCCAACTGTTGATGGTGTGGGTTTTCCTGTTCCTCTCAGTGTACACCACTGCTACTGAGTGAACTGAGCAGAACACCACTTGAGCTCCTGCCCCCAAAATCGATTTCCCAAGGGCCTTAAATTCCTTTTTAATCTTCCTGGTGCTGCTCTTTTCAATTTCCTCACTTCCAGCCTGGATTACCAGCAATGGATAATAGACAGAGGGCTGGATTAGTTTAGGTAATTTTTGGGTGATGTCCCTCACTCGGGCCCCAGGTAGGGAGCACACCTCCCTGTGGGATTGGTTGGGACGACATATGGGTCCCTCTGTTCCCCTCAAGAGAGAGTCTCCAATAACTATAGCCTTTCTCTTTTTCTTTGTAGCACTGGTCCTTAAGGTTTGGGGGGCCTGCTTCGTCTTTGGCATCTCCTTGATCGGTTCCTCTGCAATACTCTCGTCCACATTGCCCTCAGCCTGCAGAGTCCCATACTTATTGCTCAAAGGCAGCGGGGGAAGGGAAGAGGGTCGGGGTGCATTCCCTTTGCTTCCCCTGACAGGGACCTGTATCCATCCTCCACTGCTCCCCTCAACTGGAGAGGGTTGCAAAGCCTGTTCCCACATATCCAACTCCCTTTCACATTCTTGTATGGTCCTGAGCCTTGCTACTTCCGCTTTCAGCTCAGGCACTTCATCCTTCAGCTCAGTTACCAAATTTAAGAGACAATTCACCTGGTCACACCTGACACAGGTGTCTCCTTCACCCTCCACACCAAGTGCCAGGCTCGAACACTCACTGCAGCTAGAAGCCTGAACACCAGCATGCTTGCAGAGAGACTCAGTCTGGGAACCTACTGCTTGTTTAACACCCTTTGTCCGAGTTGCTACCATGGTAGGTACCTTCAGGCAAGAGATTTTAAGATCAGAGATTTTATTGAGAGGTTTTTTTTTCTTTTTTCTTTTTCCCTACTATGCACCAGCTGCAGGGAAGATCGAACACTACAATGGTTTGCTGAAAACCACTCTCAAAGCCATGGGGGTGGATCTTTGAAAAACATTTAGCCCAAGCAACCTGTTTGATGAATAGTAGAGGTTCAGTAAACTGAGCTGGACCTGCCCAATCAGATTTGTTGCAAAAGGAAGAAGGTGATAGAGTTCCTGTTATCAGAGAAAAGAATATGCTAGGCAAAACTTTTTGGGTATTTTCTGTGTCAGGAGAGGCCAAACCTGTCCGAGGGGTTGTTTCTGCTGAAGGTCCTGGGCACACCTATTGGGTGATGCAAGAAAATGGTGACATTCAGCATATTCCACAAAGAAATCTAATTTTGGCTGAGAGAGTCTAAATTTAATGTGTTGTACAGATACGACATCGTGCCCAAGAGGAGAATCCAGGAGATCTATGGTGCATGAACCCTAAGAACCCTGAGAGCCCTGAGTCACCTGAGTTTCCCTGTTCCTTTCTTCGCTCCATCTGTGAAGAAGCAAGCTGTTTTCTGTTTTTTCTGTGACTCAAATCTTTTGAATCATCTACACCTGAGATACCTGGATGTGACTATGATCTTTATTCACTCATTGTAGTAGATATTGTTTGAAATTAGATGGATAGTAATAGCAGCCAATGAAATTGTTTAGAAGGGGTGGATTGTGAAGGTTTTAAGACTGTCTTTTTAATTTTTCTTCACAAAGTTTGAGCAGATTCCCACCACAATGTCACTCTTGCTGGCCTTATTCCTGATTCTTATCAATAAGGATTCAACCCTATCATCACTTTCATTAATTTGCATGATTTCGTATGTCTCCGTAACATAGAGTTCACATCATTGCCCTTCTCTAGACACATTCCAGTAACTCAATATCTTTCTTGTAGTGATGGCCCCAAAATTGAGCACAGTACTCAAGTGTGGACTCTGCAGTGTTGAGTACAAGGGCATAATCACTTCCTTGCTCCTGATTTATCATGCCCTTCTTGATACAGGCCAAAGTTTTACACAGCAAAGCATCAACCCATTGAAGCCTTGAGCAAGCCAGTTTCTCCAGAAGGATGCTGTAGGAGACAATGTCAAAGTTCAGGTAAACAACACTCACAACTTTTCCTCATCCACTAATCAGGTCATCTTGTCATAGAAAGAGATTAGGTTTGTTGAGCAAGACATACTCTTTGTGAACCCATACTACCTGAGTCTGATCACCTAGTTGTCCTGTACATAATGCTCTCAAGATGATCTGCTCAATAACCTTCCATAACACTAAGACTGACAGCTTCCTCAGATCTTCCTTCTGGCCCTTCTTGTAAATGGATATCACATCTGCCAATCTGCAGCCAACTGGGAACATGTCTGGTTAGCCAGGACTGCTGCTAAGTAATGGAAAATATTTTGGTGAGTACTTCTGTCAGCTCTTTCTGTACCCTTGGTTTTATGCCATCTGGACCCATAGACTTATGTACATCTAAGTGTTGTAGTAAGTTTCTAACCATCTCTCCTTGGATTATGTGGTCTACATTCTGCTCCCCATCTCTATTTTCTGTCTCTGGCTGAAGGTAGCACACACACACGTAGTGACCTTGACAAGCTAAGTCTAATAGCCTTTCTGCTTCTTGGCTCTCTCTGCCTTCTGCCAGGGAGGTCTGGGGGGAGTCCTTCTGGTTTGGCCCCTTAGGGGAAGCCAGGGGGCTTGGTTGTGTTTTTGTTGATTGTACATATTTGTAAATGTTGTGAATAGTGTATATTTGTACATATTCATTGCATTTCATCATAGATCATAGTTTTGCCTGTAAATACAGCCTCATTTGCTTCCAGACTGAGCTAGACTGGTTATTGTCAGTGTGGGAGGGGGATTTCAGCTCTCACACTGTAACAAGACCTCACCTGGAATATTGCACCTAATTTTGGGCTCCCCTGTTCAAGAGGGACAGGGTTCTGCTGGAAAGTCCAAGGGAGACCCACCAGGATGATTAAGAGACAGGAGCATGTGCCATATGAGGAGAAGCTGAGAGACATGGGGCTGTTTAGTCTGGAGAAGACTGAGGGGGGATTTGATAAATGTTTATAAATCATAGAATCAGTCAGGGTTGGAAAGGACCACAAGGATCATCTAGTTCCAAACCCCGATGGGGCCTCAACCACCTCCCTGGACAACCCATTCCAGGGTCTCACCACTCTCATGGTGAAGAACTTCTTCCTCAATATCTAGGGGCTGGGTGTCAAGAGGGAGGGGACAGGCTCCTCTCTGTTGCACCCTGTGAATGGACTAGGGGTAATGGATATAAAAGTCAGCACAGGACTTTCCACCTCAAGATGAGGGGGATCTTCTTCACTGTGAGTGTCACAGTACACTGGAACAGGCTGCTCAGGATGGTTGTGGAGCCTCCTTCTTCGAAGACTTTCAGGACCCATCTGGATGCATTCCTGTGCAACCTGTGTTAGATTCTATGGTCCTGCTTTGGCAGGGGGGTTGGACTCAATGATCTTCGGAGGTCCCTTCCACCCCCTAATATCCTGTGGTCCTGTGAAATAACCAAAAATTACCTCTGGTGAAAATCCACAACTCTGTTGTGATTTATCTCACCTCCTTCCAGATTGCCTAGAATATCTATGCTATTTCTCCCACATGCTTGTAATTTCCTTCTTAGAAAGACTATGGCTTAACTGTCATGATGATTGTAGCATACTTTCATGTAGCCTACCATCTGCAGCACATGTGGGTAATGCATAGGCATATCATGTCATGGTGGGTTGAATTTACCCCCCAACTAATTTGAGATAATTACTCCTTGTAATGAAAATTGCCTGACTAGCTCAGAAGGTTTTGGAAGCAAATGAAGCTGTATTTACAAACAAACTACAATCTAGAAATATGAAATGCAATGAACGTGTACAAAATATATAATATATGTACAATATATATATGTATATATATTTGCAATTTATAAACAACACAGAAGCTCCTCAGAACCCCCCGGGACAGATCCCGGGGACCAGTTCACTTCCTCTCCACTCCCTCCCTCTTATCTCTCCCTCCCGTTATCTCTCACAGTAATCAAAACAGAGGTACCCCTGGCAAGGCCACGGAAAAGAGAGACAGGAAAGTTGCAAGCAGACATGACAGAAGAAGACAAGAGCCCACAGAAATGTTTATGCCTCTTCTCTGTATTCCCATTAGCAATCTAATGAATTCTATAGATTTTATCATTATTTTCCTTTGACATCCAATGGTAATTTATTTTATTTTCAGTCTTTGAAGTCAGGATCTAGGATAAAATTCCCCCTTCAAAAATTCCCCCTTCAATCCACCTTTTCTATATCATTCCATTGCTTACTAATGCTGTCCATCTAATCTAAAACAGTATCTACAATACTGAGTAACAAAGTCCATATTTTCAATTCATCCTGCATTCCGGCTATCCAAAATGTAGAAGATTCAATAGTTCAAAAACCAGGAAATATGGAAACAGTTTGTCTCTTTGTAGATGAGACTAAGAAAAGAACAGGGTCTCCCAGGTGACTCAGAGTCATGCTCCTGTACCTTAGATTCGTCATGGATTCTTCTTTTGGGCACGATGTTGTACCTAAAACAGAAACTCCTAACAGCTTACATTATACACTCTGAATTTAAACTTTCTCAGCTAAAGTTAGATTTCTTTGTGGAACACAGTGAATGTCACCATTCTCTTGCATTACTCAGTAAGTACAACCGGGACCTACAGCACAAACCACTCCTTGGATAGGCTTGGCCTCTCCCAAAGGAGAAAATACCCAAACAATTTCCCCAAAAGATTCGTTTCTTGAATAACAGAGACTTCATCACCTTCTACCTTTTGTAACAAATATGAATGTGCAGGTCCAGCTCGATTTATAGAACATCTACTATTTACCAACCAGGTTGATTGTGCTACATGTTTGTCCCAGTTTTTAAAAGTTTTGCCCTCCATTGCTTTCAAGGTGTTTTTCAGCAAACTCTTGTAACATTCAATTTTTACTGAAGCTGATGCATAGTAGAGAATGTGGTACATCCACTCGATCCTGAGCTCTTTGGCTTATTTTTTTATGAGATTATTTTTTAAATGAGTTCCGTTGTCTGATTCAGTTCTCTCTGGAGTACCATGTCTCCACAAGATTTGCCTTTCCAGAACAAGAATGATGTTATGTGCAGTAGCATGGGGTACTGGATAAGTTTCCAACCATCCAGTGCTTCCTCTACCTTAGTCAGCACATATTGTTTACCAGTCCATGAATGAGGTAAAGTGATGTAATCATCATGCTTGTACTTAGAACATTGGTCACCATACCACAAGGGCTTGATTCACTTTGCCTGCTTAATAGCAGCACAAATGTCACAGTCATGGATGACTTCATGAGAGCGCCCATAGAAACGTCAATTGATCTGTCAGGAGCCCACTAGGTAGGTTGGCAGAATCACACAGAATCACACAGAATTAACCAGATTAGAAAAGACCTCAGAGATCATCAAGTCCAACCTATCACCCAACACCATCTAATCAACTAAACCATGGCACTAAGTGCCTCATCCAGTCTTATTTTAAACATCTCCAGGGATGGTGACTCCAACACCTCCCTGGGCAGCACATTCCAATGGCCAATCTCTCTTTTGGGGAAGAATTTTTTCCTCACATCCAGTGTAAACCTCCTCTGGCACAGCTTCAGACTGTGTCCTATCATTCTGTTGCTGGTTGTCTGGGAGAAGAGACCAATCCCCGCCTGGTTACAGCCTCCCTTCAGGTAGTTGCAGAGAGCGAGAAGTCCTCCTCTGAGTCTTCTCTTCTCCCCATCTGCCTCAGCCTCTCCTCACAAGGCTGTGCTCCAGACCCCTTCCCAGCCGCCTTGCCCTTCTCTGGACATGTTCCAGCATCTCAACATCTTTATTAAACTGAGGGACCCAGAACTGGAAACAGTACTCAAGGTGTGGTCTAACCAGTGCTGAGTACAACGCAGAATGACTTCCCTGCTCCTGCTGGCCACACTATTCCTGATGCAGGCCAGGATGCCATTTGCCCCCTTGGCCACCTGGGTACACTGCCGGCTCATGCTCAGGTACGTCAACCAGTACCCCCAAGTCCCCATCTCCCTGGCTGCTGTCCAGGCACTCTGTCCCCAGCCTGTAGTGCTGCATGTGGTTGTTGTGGCCTTAGTTATGTTGTGTGCCTTACTCACCTTCTTCATCCAAACCAAGATGTTGTTTGTTGGTTTTGTTGGTTTTTTTAAATTCCTCTCTGCATATTTAAAAACTGAAGGTCATTTTAGGTATGGACGTATTAATAACAGTTACTGGTATTTAAGTGATGCTGGTCACAGACTTCTTTGAGAAGTGGCATTTCAATATCTACAGGTCAGCCTCATCTCCATCCCTGGAAAGGAGATGGAGCAACTTATCCTTGGCACAGTCTCTAGATATATCAAGGACAAGAAACTCATTGGGAGCACTCGGTATGGTTTTGATTAAGCATGGTCATGCTTAAGCAAGCTGTTAGCCTTTTATGAGGGCATAGTCAAGTGGACAGGTGATGGTGGAGCAGTGGTTGTGGTTTAGCTTGATCTCAGTAAAGCATTTGTCACTGTCTGCCACAGCATCCTTACAGCTAAGATGAGGCAGAGTGGTCTGGATGATCAGAGAGTGAGGTGGATGTGAAGTGATTGAAAGAAAGAAGTCAGAGAGCTGTGGTCAATAGGACAGAGTCTAGTTGGAGGCCTCTGTCTAGTGGAATCCCTCAGGGGTCAGTACTGGGACCAGTGCTGTTCAATATATTCATCAACAACCTGGATGTGAGGGCACAGAGAGCATTGTCAGCAAATTTGCTGATGACTCCAAACTGGGTGGAGTGGCTGACACAGGAGGGTTGTGCTGCCATTCAGCCAGACTGAGCCAGGCTGAGAGTTGGGCAGGAAGAAAATGAATTAAGTTCAACAAGGGCAAGGGGAGAGTCTTGAATCTGGGAAAGAACAACCCCATGGAGCAGGACAGGTTAGGGCCTGATGTCTTGAAGAGCAGCTCTGGGGAAAAGAACCTGGGAGCCCTGCCTCAATGTCCTGACGAATTGTGAGCCCACTGGTGAAGGAAAAGTTCACTTTGGTGTTTCCAGTCTAAGTCAAGATCACAGTTCATATCTACTTGAGAAACCTTTGCAGCTAATTCTGCCTGATGGTTGTGTTAGTGTTCCTACTTATCTTTGCTCTTAGGCATGTGAGTGTCAATGCATCTCACTTTCACTGGAATTCTCTCAATATAACTAGCAATGTCTTGCCACAGATCAGCAGCCCAAATAGGCTTTTATTTCCTCTGCCAACCATTCTTCTTCCACAGATTAGCAGCCCAATAGGCTTTCATTTCCTCTGCCAAACATTCTTTTTCCAGTTTTAAACACCTTCTGAATTATTCAAGGGTGAAATATTTCACACTTTGAACTCCAAGACATTTATATGCTGTAGGATTTCTCACATCTCGAACTGACTCTAAAGGACAAATGTGTGAAAAGCATCTGTTGTTTACTTTTCAGAAGAAACCTAACACTGTGTTTACTCACAGATTGGATGGGCTTAACACCATTTTCTACATGGAAGTCTGTTCCTTCCCAGGAAATTAAGAGGGAGGTCCCTTCAGGGATTGGCAGGAAAATCTCTGCTTCAGCTGTGCATGGTTTGTGTGTCCTAAGTCCCAGTATTTTGAGGATGAATAAAATCTCTTTACAGAGTGAATAATCATGAATGGGAATTAATCCAATTACGAAAATAATATTATTTTCAATGTAATATGCTAAACAAACTGAAACAACAGCAAAACTCCAAACAACCCTGTATATAAATCTTTGTTTTTCTCAGAGAGTTTCAGGATATTTGATTGCACATTACATATCTCTGATCCACAGATTTCAACAGATGAGAGACTACATAATAAGCTTTTAGTATATGCTGAAGCAGAGGATTTCAAGTCTATGTTCTTCAGATCAGTGCAAATTATAACTTAAATATATTTTTAGATACTTCCTCATATTCATACAGTGCAACAGTGCTGACATTCTATCCTGTAAGAATAGCATTACTTTTTGAATTTCTACTGGTATCAAAGTAGCCTATTATGTAGTCTAATTCATAGCAATGATATGTGACCCAAGGTTTGGTAAGGTTTGTTTGAGAAACTCTGGGCAAGATATGCATGCTGGAAGATATGTCAGACTCCTAGCCCATGCTCTATCTTTTCTGAACAGAGCAAGCTTGTCCTGAGAGTCTAAAGTTAACAGCAATGTGAATTCTAAACAAGCTTCTGTTTTTCCGGTGAGTACTCTCATAACCACAGACTGAGGTCTGTATTTCTAAATAAAAAATACAATATAAAAATTATAATTTACATCTTTGAACTCAGGAATTACATATTCAAAATAAGAACTGTGCTAGTTATATCCTTTATTGATTCAGCATAGACAGTCACAGGAGTGATTAAATACTGCCATGAACTTCCATGTCTAAACTATCACCAGTTCCTGTTATGTATTGTCAAACCACTACATGCCAATAGATTGTAGTGTAAAACAGACTGCTTAGCAACAAATTCAGATTTCCTTTATCCTATTTACAGAACATATAAATTATTGAAAGTACCTGTTCTAAAGCTGGTCAAAACAGTTATGGATATGAAATGTTGTAACCTCAAACCAGACAAATCTGGGCAATGTGTCACTTCGGTGAAAATGTCAATGACAAGCCTGGAAATACAGAGAAAGGGGAAAAAAAAAAAAAAACAGCCAAACCAAAACAAAAGATGCAGAACTTCTGTAAATAAACAGAAAATGTGGACTGTTTTATACAAATTAGTATAAATGTAGCTATGAAATCTCATTTTTTGACACAATGGAATTTCTAAAACAAAACACCTTCATCTTTTACAATATTTATCCATCTTTTACCATTTTATGCTACTTACCTCAGTATGCATTCCTACACAGTGAATATAATTGCACAATATTTACTATGGCTTCTTGTGAGTTTTGTCACAATCTTGATATTCTGGGGTTTTGTTGTATGGTTTGTTTGGATTTTTTTGCCTTTAGTCATTAAATTGAGTATATAAGTTACCTTTGTTAAAACAGATTTTAACTTGCATGAAACACACTTATTTTCCTTTCATGCTTTCATATGGAACAAAAATGTTCTTAGCCTGATTTGGGGTTTTTGTGAAATGCCATGGTGTAAATAAAAATCAAAATTTAGAGCAAGACCTGACTAGTAACTTTCCCATGCAAACTAATGTGTAACCTATGGGAAAAAAAAAAAAAAAGTAGAAAAAAACTTTCATTTCCCAAAACTCCTTCCTGGACTGTTTCTTATTTATTTGACAGAATTAAATCAAGTAATATTCTTTGTCTTTTATAGTGATACCCCATGAAGGATATATCAACCAGTTTCATGGTCTTTTAGCTTATTTTTTCAGAGAAACAAAGAGACTGATCATACAAGACTGACAATTAATTTTTAATATTCACTTCTGTTAATGTGCCATGTTATACTTTACCTCAGTGGCTCCCAGTCAAAAAACAATGCGTCACCTGTATGACTCAAGCACTGTAAAGGTAAGACACATCTTTGAGTTCAAGATAATAAGTATTTAGTTATCTCTACTAGATTTCTGAAATTTAAGTAAGGAGCATTGTGAGTTTCATCAGATGAGATTAATACACAGAAGAATCATAAATGGCAAATCTCCATTTCATTAGCAATGCAGGAAAGACAATGAGAGATAGATAAGACTGGATATTAGAACAGTAGATGTTCAGACAAAATTAAAATCTGCACTTCTACTAATCACAAGACTTGGTTCATTCTCTTTAATTCTTTTTCTTATTACATGTGAACTTTCGAAGTGTGAGATGGACAAACAAATCACCAGTTTTTGAGAGCTTTATCACGGAGAAGGTATAGAAACAGTGGCAACTATAATACACTTCTATCTTGATGTAAGTAGGAAAATACTAGTTTCCTTTGCATTACCACACAGTTTTATTTCTTTTTTTTTTTCCCTCTTCTTCTTCTTTTCTTCTCTGTTCTTTTCTCTCTTTCCTGTCTTGGTGTAGGAGGATTTTCATCCTGTGTGTTGTATCTCAGTATCTATTTGACAAGGCACCGCATTTTTCTGGTCTTCAATACCTTCTGCTAAGATTTTCCAGCTGAATTCAAAATAGTTATGTATACACCAGTGTTAAAATCCAAACATTTGCATGTGATAGAATTGCTATCAGGTAATAATATTGATCTCATTTATCGGCTAAGTTAAATGAGGTAAAGAAATGGTAAGCAAACTATGAATCATGCAACAAATGTCTGCCACATGATATTCTGGAGTTCCTTGTCTTTTTGAACATTTCAACTTTATCTATTATTTTCTTGTATTATGTTTGATACTTTTATTTGTTTTGTAGGAAGTGTAATCCTTACAAAATCTCTATTTATTTAACCACAAGGACTACTACTATATGTTTGTCTATAAGCATCTGCCGTGTTAGCTGATTGAATGCTTATCCACAGTGCATTGCTACACTCTTTCTGTCTGTCTGCTTTGTTGCTCTGGATGTGCAAAGGATTCAGTTTCATGAGCTATACTCTTATGACACGTCTATATCACATGATAGCAGATGCTATGGGGAAAAAAAAGAACAAAATAAAGAAATTACATAGAAATTTCTAAGATTGATATCAGAAAAAATTGCCCTGTATTTCAAATGAATGTCTAGCCTACTTCAACCCTGTAGTGGACCATGAGCAACTGAAGGCCTATTTCATTTTCCTCTCCATTCAGTTCTTGAACATGGAGACCAAGATGATGGATCACTAGAATACTGGGAGTGAAAGGTACCTCCAGAGATCATTGAGTCCAACTGCCCTGTAAAGTGGGACCACAGGAATGAGCAGGTCACACAGGATTGAGTCCAGGCAGGTTTTTAAGATCTCTAGAGAAGAGACTCCACAACCTCTCTGCACAAGCTGCTTCAGTGTTCTGGCAACCTCACAGTAAAAAAGATTTTTCTCATGCTGAAATGTTATTTCCTGTGATTGAGTTTATGTCTATTGCTCCTCATTCTGTTGCTGAGTATCACTGAAAAGAGAACACTCTCCCCTTGAAGCCACCCTTCAGATATTTTTTGACACTCTCAGATTTCTCTTTCCACATTAAACAGCCCAAGGTCTGTCAGTCTTTCCTCATAAGAGAGATGCTTCTGATGTCATACAAGGAGCAATTGAGGGAGATGGGGTTTTTTAGCTTGTAGAAGAGAAGGCTAAGGGGAGATCTTATTGCTCTCTAAAACTACCTGAAAGAAGGTTATAGTGAGGTTTGTGTTGATCTCTTCTCCCTAGAAATAGGACGAGAGGAAATGGGTTAAATTTGTGCCAGAGGAGGTTTAGACTGGACATTAGGAAAAACTCATTTACAAAGAGAGTGGTTGCTATAGGCTGCCCAGGAAGGTGATGGATTTGCCATCATTGGAGGTGTTTAAGAAGCTTGTAGATGTGATGCTTGAGGATATAGTCTAGTGATTACATGTTGGGTTGGACTTGATGATCTTAAGGATCTTTTCCAACCTTACTGATTCTATGATTCTACAATTCTATGATTCTAAAAGTCAGACTGGCCAAGACCAAGCTAATCAGCACATCTGCAATAAAATGTTTAAAGGCAAAATCCTGTTGGGCAAGCATTTTTGTTTTGGGGGTTCTGTTTGGGAAAGGAGTTGGATATGAGAGAGACAACAATTTGAATATCCAGGTCAAGTACTTGTGGAAAGGGGAGATATGCTGAAGAAGCCATTGCCCTTCAGCTCATGGTGAGATGGCAGACTGAGCCTTTGCAACCCTTTCTCATTAGATTCTGAAGTGGGTCTAGCCCCCACAGACCCACAGACAAAGGCACTCAAACACACTCAAGTAAGCAAAATGTACAGTGTGTCCTTTTATTAATTCCCAGCAGTTACCTGCATACTGACCTGAATGTAATCATAGAAGTGAGGACCCACCAGAGTCCATGGCTTTTCCTTATTGTCACTGTGCTGGTCAAAGGTCAGTAGGAGAGATTTTTCATAGGTGTCCCCATAGAGGCAAATGTGGCCCTCAATATCACAGCTGTCCAAACTCCTGGGGAGAAGTCTCTCCTTTTATCACATGGTGGTCCAGCCCCTGTCCCTGCATGTATGTCTGGCATATACAGGCAGAGGTGCCAACCCCCACCTCCACATACATAAGTGTGAAGGTTCCTGTGCATGTGTCTGCTGCATTTGGGGGACCACAGGCACCAGTAGAGTTCATTATTAAAGTCACAGCTGTTGTCTCCAAACCAGCCTTGCATGTTTTCTTAATCAGCCTTGCCTCCAAGGCTGCCTCCTCTCAGTTTATCTTCAGTGCACGCATTCGAAAGCATTTGTGAGCCAGCAATGGACCATTTCCCAATTAACCTGTTCTAATACATGTCATGTTAACCTGTCCTAACAGACCCTTAGAGATCAACAGTGGAGCAAAATCCTATCTACAGCCTGTGGAGGACCCCACACCAGAGCAGGGAACTGTGCCTGAAAGAGTCTGTAATTGAAAGAAGCCTGTGTGAGAGCTGCTTGTCTCTGAGAGGAACAGAGCCTATAGAAAATACCCACAAAGGCAGAAGAAATTCAGTGGGACCTGGAAAAGATGGAGAAGTGAATAAATCTCAAGAGGTTCAACAAGGCCACATACAAGGTCCTGTGCCTGGGTCAGGCAATCCTCATTGTCAATACAGAGTATGGGAGGATGTGATGGGGAGCAGCCCTGCAGAAAAGGACATGGGAGTCCTGGTGGGCAAGAAACTGGACATGGGCCAACAATGTGCACTTGCAGATCAGGCCCATCACATCCTGGGCTGCATCAAAAGAAACATAGACAGCAGATCAAAGAAAGTGATTTTGCTACCCTATTCTGCTCTGAGCAGAACTTACCTGGAGTGCTGTGTCCAGCTCTGGGTCCCTCAACACAAGGACATGGACCTGCTGGAGCAGGTCCAGAGTAGTGCCACCAAAATGACTGGAGGGATGGAGACCCTCTCCTACAAAGCAAGGCTGGCAGAATTGGGGTCATTCATCTTCTTCAGGGACACCTTAGAGAAGCCTTCTGGTACTTGAAGGGGCTCTACAAGAAAGCTGAGGAAAGATTGTTTAAAAAAGCATGTAGGAATAGCACAAGGGGCAACGGTTTTAAACAAAAGAAGGATTTAGATTGGACATTACGAAGTTCTTTACTGTAAGTGTGGTGGAACACTGGAACAGATTGCACAGGGATGTGGTGGAGTCCCCATTGTGCCAATGCATCCAAGACCCCTCCCCACCCCAGTGGAGTCAGGAAATGGGGGAAGATCAGGAATTGTGGGAAGAGGGGTACGGAGGAAGGCACCTCTCAGCTTTCAAGACCGTGTCAGCTGACACCTGGACCCGTTCCCCCAAGTCACATGTCAGGGCAGAGCCCCAGGCCAGCACAATAGACAACCTTATACTGGTCAGTTTCTTGCCCTTTTTTGGGCATGTGGAACATGATCTGTGGCATTTGCAACACAGGATATTTGGCCCATGAGCTGATATAAAATGGGTTTGCTAGAGAGTACTGAAGGCTCTTCCTGGGTTTTTTTATCCCCCCACACATGTGGACTACACTCTGCAGTCAAGAAGGATTCCTTGAGAAACAGAGACACTAGGAGGACTACACACAACTGGATCCAGGGTTGTGAGTGTATTCAGTACCCGCCTCAGTCTCCAGGGAATACCTTCTTTGTTGGTTAGGGGCAACATACTGCTCTTGGGCTGTACCATTTTCCAAATACTGATCTTCAATCATCTGTACCCATTCCTGTAATCTGGAGATATTGTGCAACCGAGCAACAAACCTGTAAATAATAATTTATAAATTTGTATGTAAGTTACGCGGGTGGCGGGATTCCTAAATTAATAAAATAGATTATATTTTGTCTATTTCCTGCCTGCATCCCTTAATCCCTAACACCCATCCCTGGAGATATTCAAGATCAGGCATGATGGGGTTCTGAGCAACCTGACCTAACTAGGGATGTCCCTGTGTGGTGGTTGGAATGAGTGACATTAAAGATCCCTTCCAATCCAGTATGTTCTGTGATTCTATGACTGTCTCCCATGGGAGGGATGCCATGCTGCCCCAGGGGAGGACTGTAAGGATTTTTAACTCTGAGAAGGAAGGGGAAGCAGATAAAACCTGTAATGGACTTGAACTGACTGTAGCACCCATTCCCTGCCCCACTGCCCTGCTCGAAGGGAAGAGATAAGCAGAGCTGGGCCTAGGAAAAAGGGAGAGGTGGTAAAGGTATTTTTTAAGATTAATTTGTATTTGTGGCCATTCTACTCTGATTCAATTGGCACATTGGTGGTGGGTTGGTTATCTTAATTTGATTTTGCTTCCCCATATCAAGTTGGTCTTTTGCCTCTGGCCAAAAATGGTGAGCGAACCCTCCCTCTCCTTTGAGACTTTTGTTGTGTTTTTTCCTCCCCATACCATAAAAGAGAGGTAGGAGTGAGGGAGTGTCGTGGTTTGAACTGGAACAGCTCTGTACCAAGGACAGAATGCATTTACCCCAAAACAGTAATAGAATTGGAGGTTAAATAGAAATACTATTTGAAAAGGTGAATAAAAAGGTACTATGGTGAAAAGAGATACATACATTCAGAATCAACCCTGACTTAGCCCCCCTGTGTATTAGTTTGGGGTTAAATTAACAAGGAGGGAATTATAAAAATATAGTTATTTGTATTTTCCCAAAACCCCATCCCAAAACTGTGTACAAAACTGATAAAAATTATTTACAGGCTTTATTCAGTCATGAATTCTTCCAGGATGCTTACAGCAATTTTGGACACAATTTAGAGAGTTCAGAGACTGGAAAAGGCTAAGCCACAAATAACTTCACCCACTTACAAATCAAAAGCCAACCAATAACCCTTAGGGAGATACGAGCAGGCCGGGTTTACTCACGAGAATCAGAGTAGGAATTTGGAGATGGTCCCTAGCTTGTTCTCTCTGCTGACAGGCTACAGAAACTGACGATTTGTGATCCAATTCGAGGCTCAGGCTTTACGCAATCGGTCCCAGGGAGAGGTGAAAAGGCAGGCAGATCCCAGGCAGGCAGACTCATGGCTTTGTTGGCAGGCTCCCGAGCAGGATTAATCCTAGGCTGGTGGTGGCAGGCAGGTCCCATGGCTGGAGGGCCAGTCCAGGGAGAAGTGAGCAAAAGCGGCAAGAGATGAGCGCCCAAAATAGCAGAGCCGAAATGAGCGGGCCCCGAAACACGGGTGAGCCGTGTGAGATTGAGAGCAGCAGAAAGTGAGAGCCCCGACTGCTCTCTGCTCACCCTTTTATATATTCCTAGACAATCTGTTCAGGCCAAAATGTGCACTATCCCCCTTATCACGTTTCCAAATCCCAGTAGGCTTCTTCCCACACCGGTAAATACCTGTGGGGCCTCCACCCAGCAGGGACAATAGGTGGTTATTACTGTCATCAGGGCAGGGGAAGAGCCTTTCACACCTTTGTCTCTCCTATTCAGACCTCTGCTGATAGACAATGAGGGAAGGTGGGGGATTTGGAGCACCCTGCAACAATCTGGCTAACCCCCAAACTAGGCCTTTGCTAGGTGTCAATTATGCCACAGGACAGGCCTCAGTTAGACCTCAGCTAAGCCTCTGATAGGTCTCAGCTAGGCCTCACAGCAAAAATTATCACCCAGCGAGCCAAATCTCCCCCACACTAGGCCTGAAATGGGCCCCATACTAGGCCTCACTGCCCTCCACTCAGGGGCAGGCCTCAGCTACGCAGCAGAAATGGATTCCTGACAGTCAGGTCTCGCTCCCACACAGCCAAAAGTGAAAGCAGCAGCTACATGCCTGGAGCAGAGAGGCCAGAGAGAGAGTGACAACTAGAAGGTCTGCAGGATATAGAAGAGAATAACAAATTACAATATCCTGTTTCCTTCCCTTGATACTATCTAGTCCTCTGGAGGAATTTATCTCTATGGTAGGACCTAGTTAATAGCTAATGTACAACTTTGAGCAGCTGAGTGGTTGCTTTGTTGCCAGCTGGATAGGCTTAAACCAGAACGGTACGTCAAAGTCTTAGGAACTTGGTGTGGTAAAGGCTGCATTAGGCCAAGAATTATGCCCCAAATATTGCCAAGACCTGTCTACACATCTTGTTCAAAACCCCTTTCCCCCTTCTTTCTGGAGAAGGTACTCATCCCAGAGATGAAAAAACAAAGGGCGAAGGATCGACAAGCAGGGGTTAACAACCCAACCTGCCTTTTTAGGGTAACCAAGAGCACATACCAACCTCATGGGATGCTTGTCTTGTGCTTATGCTTCTTCTAAGCATTGGCATATTATGGCCATATTCTCTGTTGTAGGCTAATGGTGTGCTGACCAAGTTTGACTATTGGTTAAATCCAAGCCTTGAGCAAATTATAAATATTATCCAAGTTGTAAACAACTTTCTCTTTTGCTCTTTCACTCTTTGTGCTATTAATCTACTTTGCTCTTTTGCTATTTTGTGCTCTTTTGTTCCTTGCTCTCTTCCACTCTTTGTGCTCTTTTGCTCTCGTTCCTTGCACATGTTTTTGCCTTTGTCTGCAGTCTGGAGAGAAGCATTGCTACCCAGGAAGTGTCATAGTGTGTCTGTTTACCTGGAAACCAGCAAAGAGTCCTTTGCATAAGCTGGACTGAAACTACAGCCAGTTTAGCATGGTACCTGCTCTCCCACCAGTAGGCCAGGGAAGTCAAGCCCCAGGGAGAACTTCCCTAATCCCTTTTGGCAGTTCTTAGACTGTCTGCTGCAGGCACAAAGCTGCAGACCTGTGAGCCAAAGCTGGCCCATGTGCCCACTGCTCACAAAGCCATAATTGCAGCCAGCCACTTCTGTGCCAGCTGCTAAGTTGCAGGAGAAGGGAGTTGCCACCTGCCACTCCACTGCCCTGTAACCAAGCACCAGGGTGATCCAGAGCACCATCCATGCCCTCTGGGACTGCCTGTGAGTGTCCTGGACAGCCACAGCATCCTGCAGACTCTGCAGCACTGCCAGTACTAAGGGAAACCCAAGAGCCTGTTCCAGGTGAACCAGCCCACACTGTACCCCCACAGCCGCAGGAGAAATCTTCCTCCACTAGGTCCAGAAGGGACCGCCCACAGGAGGCAGTCATGGCACCTGCCAAGTCCTGTCAAGCCTCAGCAGTGACCAGATAAGCAACCATTTTAGCAACCGTCTTAGCAGTGAAACTGTATCTTTTCAGTGTTCACATGTTTAACACCAGTTTTGGTTCTGTTTAAAATCCCCATGTTTTAGCCTGCATGGTGTTGTAACCTGTGGATTATTAAGCAGCATCCCAAGTAATGCCCAGAGCCATAATTCATGAGTGAAAATGGATTTAAGTCCTTGAAAGGTTCCTTTAGTTGTATGTGCCTTGATGTCTAGCCTCACCACTGTATTGAGCTGCTTGGTGTCTTCTCAAGTTGTCCCCTAGTGTACAAGCGGCAAATTGCACCCTGGTTGTTGAATAACTGTTTTGTATTTTTCTAATTTGGTTTAAAATTGTTAAACTGTACCAGTTTATGGGATTGTACCCGTGCCCATACACTAGAAATTGCATGCATATATATATATATATAAAAATAATGTTTAAAAGTTATTAATAATTTGTGATATTAATAACACATAAATATGTCATAGTTCATTCTTATTAATAACCATGACACTTGGAAATTAAGAGATAAAAACTTTGATTTATTTATTAATTTTCTTGCAATTTTGTGATTTTATTATTTGAAACTATTCTTACTGACATTAGAAACTGATTGTTTGACTCTAGAGACATATAACATAAACAAAAGCCATCTGAAATTATTTCATTAATGGAAGGAAGTAATGATTAACAATGTAACTGCCAAACACATGCTAAGACTATCACTAAGTTGTATAACCCCATTTCTGATTTTTTGCAGAAAATAGAAATGATCCTATAGAGAACCAACAGTTAATAACATTACAGGGACAAGTGGCCCAAATTTTTCTGACAGCCTCATTAACTGTATGAGTCTAATAAAGTACAGAAGATTCTTGTAAATGAACTGGCACAGGCTAACCTTGCATTTTGTTTTAACTTTGCAAACATAATGTTTAGCAGCTGCCTTGAACCTCTAGAAAGAAAACTGCAGTAAACTGAAACCTTTCTTTACTTCTTCATTTTTGTCGTGAAAATTAAGGCAACATGCTTTTATCTTTCTCTACCTAATTAAATGCAGGGGCCAAAAATGGAAAAATGAAAGCAAAAGAGATAACTATAGTTCTGGTGCTTAATTGGGGTATAAGTCAGTCTCATAAAACAACAAACACTAAGTCACTAGTTTTCCATAAATGGTCACATTAAAAAGTTTAAAAAAACGAATGGTTTATGTTGCTTCCCCTTGTCTTTTAAAATAACCCTGTATGCAAGAATGTAGCTAATGCCACCTGTCTTATCAAGACTGTGCTATTAAAATGCTCTAGTTAGCTTCTGAATGACACTTACTCTGACTTCTTAAAAAATATTGCAAAAATTAGGAATATGTATTTGTTCTGGAAAACTAAAGCTCTTTTAATTGAAACTAATCATGTTTCAATGTATTTATTTAAAATGAGAACAAATTTTGTGCAATGTTTATAATAAAAAAAATAAAAATAAAAACTAACAAAAATTTACAAAGTCCTAATATTTGTTGATACTGACATGTAAACCCAAGTGTTTCTTTCTTTGCTGTGAACATTCCACCTGCTCCCTTATATTTAACTTAAGCTCTCTATAATGATAGGTTTTGCAGTCAGTGAGACCAGTCTCTGTTCTGTGAAACTGGAATTTTTGCACCTCTCTTGTCCAAATATATGAACTGTCTCAGTCCAGTCTTCACATTAATAAAAAATCTAGACATAACCATCTTTCTACTTAGCCAAGCCTACTTGATATGCTGAATAAACACAGACTAGAGGAATACAGTGCTCATTCACATCAGTGGATGAGAGGATGGAGGCAAGATGGTGTCACACGTGGCAGTTCTAACACAGTTCCACACCCTTAAATCTGATTAACAGGATTCTCAATCATAGATGGTTACTGCTGGGTTCAGTCTAAATTCTAAACACTCTTCTGCCATTCAAAATCCTCATTTTCAAGACAGACACATTGACTACAGATCAGAACAGCAGCTTCCAAGGTAACTATGTGGTGGAAATTTGATGTCTGCAAAACCAGGCATAGGAAATTAAACATCTAGCATGTAGAAGATAGTGGATTTTATATATATATATATATATATATATATTTAAATTATTATTAGTATGTTTCCACCAGAATTATTGTAACAAAAAATTACTGTAACAACAAAAGTTATATTTCTGGATAGATGGTGCTTCAAAGTGGTCTGTTTTTCATGATTATCTGTGAAGTAGAGCACTTATATAGCCAATGACATACATTCACAGCAAATGAGGATATGCCTCATTTCTGCACAGCAACAAAGTCTAGGCAACCGATAAATCAGTAACATCCAGGACCTGGGCATTTGAAGTAAAGA
Organism: Indicator indicator; assembly: GCF_027791375.1. NCBI lineage: Eukaryota > Metazoa > Chordata > Aves > Piciformes > Indicatoridae > Indicator > Indicator indicator. The sequence goes on along the minus strand of NC_072053.1, from coordinate 61,626,725 downwards.
AATTTTTACAAAAGAGCTTTCAAGTTCTAACAGAGGGTATTTACACGGTGAGTGCCCCGCAGCCACTGGAGCACAGCTGGCTGGTTCATGTATAAAATAAATCCTTCTCCATAGAATCTCCACCTGCAAATAATTGTGAATCTTTAATCATGGTTTAAAAGGACCAGAATTACAGTCTTGCACATTAGCCAGACATGAGACAAACTCATAGTACAAAACCCATCAAAAAAAGTAAGCAGTTTAGAAAACTCTGCAAATCATGGCCAAAACATATACAGAATGTGCATTCTTGAATGTATTACAATGGGAAAAGCAAGGAATAAAGATCTTCAAAATAAATATCCAAGATCACAACATGCTTAAGAGAGGTCTGAGAATTTGTCTGCATCCTCTGTGAGGTTTCTTTCATAGAATGAATTCAAGAAATTGGGTTTAAAGAGATATATTGAAATCCAGAAGTTGAAAAAGGGGCTCTGTAGGAAGTATTTGCAAAACTACGGTAACAAGAGTTTTCTGATCATGTTTTTTTCAACTACTAATAAAAGCATCATGTAGTTAAAATGTGAGATAATCTGGGGCTCAAGTTATTCTTAACTCTCTCTTTCTAATTGCAAGCACTGACATTAAAAGAAACAGATTGTGGTAGTTTGGCCCTGGCCTAGGGGCCAAATCCCATCAAAAGCGTTCTATCAGTCCCCTCCTTAAATGGACAGGGGAAAGGGAGAAAATGTAACAAAAGCCAGTAATAAAATAGAAACAATTTAGTACCAATAATAAACAAAAAGCAATAGAATGCACAAAAGTGAAAGCAGAGAGAGAGAGAGATGTTAGTCTCTACTTCCCATCAGCAAGGACAATGGCCAGTCTCAGGAAGAAGGGCACTCTAAGCTTGGTGGTTCCTTAGGAAGATAGATGCCATGGACAAATCCCCCCACTTCCTTCTTTCACTTCATTCTTACATCTGAGTTGATGTCATATGGCATGGAATACCCCTTTGGCTGGTCTGGGTCAGCTAGCTTAGCTGTGTCACTTCCCAAGATCTTGCCCACATCTCATCATACTCTTGGGGTGGGTAAATGTTGGAAAGATGCAGCCTGGATACTTCTTCAGCAGTAGCCAAAACACTGCTGTGTTATCAACTACTGCTGCTAAACACAGCACTAGAAGGATGCTTTAAGGAGAATTCCAGCTCAGCCCTTCTCTGAACATGCTCCAGCAACTCAATGTCTTTCCTGTAGTGAGGTCTCCAAAATTTAACACAGTACTCACGGTGTGGCCTCTCCAGCGCTGACTACCTGGGACAGTCACTGCCTTAATCCTGCTAGCTATATTACTCATTATACAAGCCAGGATGCCATTGTCCTTCTTGGCCACCTGAGGATACTGCTGCCTCATGCTCAATTGGCTGTGAACCAGCACTCCCAGGTCCTTTTCCAACATGCAGCTTTCCAGTCACTCTGCTCCGAGCCTATAGCGTTGCATGGGGTTGTTCTCAGCCCAGCTTAGAACTTAACACTTGGCCTTAATGAATTTCATACTATTTTCCTCAGCCCATTGATCCAGCCTGTCCAGGTCCCTTCTGATCCTTAAGCAGATCAACATTCCTTCCCAGCTTTGTGTGATCTGCAAACTTACAGATGCTTCATTCAACTTCTTAGTCCAGATATTTGATACAGATATTAAAGAGAACTGTCTCAAATACTGATCCCTGATGAACAACACTTGTAACTAGCCACCAGCTGGATTTAGCTCCATTTACTACCACTCTTTGGACAAAAAGAGCATGATTCTGATTAAAGTGCTGGAGAATATTTTTCTGTGAAGAAAGGCTGAGACAGCTGGGGTTTTTCTCTTCTGGAGGACAGAAGGCTCTGGGGAGACTTTATTGTACTTTCAGTACTTAAAGAGGGCTTATAAGAAAGATGGGAATGAGGCAAAGAGCTCCAGAGTGGAGTATCACTCTGGGGCCCTTTCCTGAAGCAGCAAAATCACAGAAAAAGTGAGAAGGCAAAAGCACAAGGAGAAATACCCTAACCCCACAAAGTGGGAACATGAGCTTCTGAAGAATTCTGGCTTACTGTGGGCAGTGAGAAGAGTGACGGCAGCCAACACCCTCTCGTGCAAGGGAAGTCCTCAGGGAGCAGGAGCACCCAGGAACACAGGAATCAGCATAGGCAGATCGGGTGTGGCATGTCAGAAGGGCTGTGGTGTGTGGCAGGCAGGCAGGGTGTACAGGGTGCATAGCTCAACTAGTGGTAATCACCTTCCCAGAAGAGGACCTAGATATGGTTTCCACTTGGCTGAAAGCCATCTCAAGACAAAATGTGAGGACTCAAATTGAGCTCAAATGCAAGCATGATGCTGTCCAGGTGTCTGGCTGCAGGAAGTGCCACCTGGGCCTGTTGCTAGAGGGAAGCAGAGACAACACCTGTGTGTGGTTGGACTGGGTTGATGATCTGGTCAGCCTGGTGGCAGAGCTGAAAGAGGAAGTTGAATGGTTAAGGAGAATATGAAAGGGAGATAGATTTTTGGAGCCACACCCTACCATTCCTGAGGCAAAAGCAGCCGATGGAGGCACCACATAAAGCAGAGGATACCCAGCTCTTGCCACCAGGCAGAAGGAAAGGACCTAAGAGACTGGGAGGAATGGAAATTATCTGAATACGGCGATTGAGTGCTCCCTCAGTAAGTTTGCAGATGACACTAGAGTGGGTAGGAGTGTTGATCTGCTCAAAGATGGGAAGGCTATATGAAGGGGTCCCTGGGATCAGCAAATGTGACACCCATGTACAAGAAGAGCAAGAAGGAGGTCCCAGGAACTACAGAACTATCAGTCTGACCTCGGTACCAAGGAAGGTCACAGAGCAGATTATCTTGAGCACCATCATGCAGCATGTGCAAAGCAACCAGATGATCAAGGCCAGTCAAAATGCATTCATGAAGGACAGGTCCTGCTTGACCAACTGGATCTCTCTCTATGACAAGGTGGCCCACTTAGGCTCTGGATATTTAACTGGAATTTAGTAAAGCCTTTCCCACTGTCTCCCACAGCATCCTCCTGGAGAAACTGGCTGCTTATGGCTTGGATGGGTGGACACTTTGCTGGGTTAAGAGCTGGCTGAATGGCCGAGCCCAAAAAATGCTGATGAATGAAGTTAGATCCATCTGGTGGCTGGTCACTAGTAGTGATCCCCAGGGCTCAGTAATGGGGCCAGTTCTCTTTAATATCTCTATTTGTGGTCGGGACTCGGTAAGTTTACAGATGACATTAAGTTGGATGGGTATGTTGATCTGCTTGAGAGTAGGAAAGCTCTACAAAAGGATCTCAACAGTCTGGATACATGGGCTCAGGATAGTCATATGAAGTTTAAGAAAGCCAGCTGTTGGGTCTTGGGTCACAACCGCCCCATGCAATGCTATAGTCTCCATAAAGAGTAGATGGAAAATTTCCCAGAAGAAAAGGTGTAGGTATCCTGGTTGACAGCTAGTTGACAGCTGGTTGACAGAAGTATGCTCAGGAGGCCAAGAAGACCCACAACATCCTGGCCTGTATAATTAATAGTGTGGCCAGCAGATCTCGGACAGTGATCTTGACCCCTGAGCTTAGTACTATTGAGGCCACACTGTGAGTATTGTGTTCAGTTTTGGGACCCCTCTACTGCAAAAATGAGATTAAGTTGCTGGAGTGTGTACAAAGAAGGACAAAAAAGCTAGTGAAGAATTTTGGGGACAGATCTTCTGTGGAGCAGCTGAGAGACCTGGGGTTACTTAGTCTGGAAAAGATGAGACTGAGGGGAGACTGCATTGCTCTCGGCAACTACCTGAAAGGAAGCTGTAGTGCGGTTGGGGTCAGTCTTTTCTCCTAGGTAACTAGAAACAGGAGGGCAGGAAATGGAATCAAATTGACATGGGGAGATTTAGACTTGATATTAGAAGAATTCTTCACTGAAATTTGTTAAATACTGGAGCAGGCTGTCCAGGGAGGTGCTGGAATTACCATCCCTGGAGGTGCTCAAAAAACATGTAGACATGGCATTTTGGCACACGGTTAAATGGCCATGGTGGTATCGTCCCACAAAACAGATTCTTCACCTAGTATGTGAAGTCCAATCCACACACAGGGACAAGATATCAAGTTGTAACAAGTTAATGCTTCTGGTTCCTAGCAACAGAGAAGTGAGGAAAAAGTAGCACACAAAAAGACTCCAGGTTGAGATAGTTGAGGTAAAAAGACTTTAATATAAGTGAGATAATATAATGCAAAATTACCTTAGGCTATTTGCAGGAAAAGCATGGCTATTGGGTGGTTTGGCCCTGGATGGGGGCCAGATGCCAACCAAAGCCACTCTATCACTACCCTTTTTAGATGGTAGGAGAGAGGGAAAATATTGAAAAGACACATATATATCAAGATAGAATTTAGTAAGACAAAAAGCAAAGGCAATGACTACTCTTGGAAGGATAAACAAAGATACAATCCTCTACTTCCCATCAGCATACAATGTTCAGTCACTTCCTGGGAAGCAGACCTTCAATGTGCATAGTGTTTGTTCTGGAAAACAGACACCACCAACGAATGCCCCCACATTTCCTTTTCACTTAGCTTTTGTATCTAAGATGACATCACATGTTGTGGAATACCCCTTTGGTCACTTTAGGTCAGCTGGCCTGGCTGTGTCCCCTCCCAAGGTCTTGCCCATCCCTCAGCATGGTGTTGGGGAAAAATGCTAGAAATGCACAACCTTGATTCTTGGCTCAGCAATAGCCAACACAGTTAATGCTCTGGGGAGAATTAATTCCATCTCAGACAAACCTGACACAGTTACAATCTGAGCTTCAAGCCCCATAAAACTTTGCTCCAGGGAGCACTTTTATTTTGAAGCTGGTATGAAGCAGGATGGATTTGAGTAACAACAACAGATTTTTCAACTCAACCCATGACACAAGTGTATTAAAATCCCAAGCAGAATGGGTTGCTAGTAGAATGTCAAGAAGTCAGCACACCTTCTAAGACATAAGCTGTGTCTTATATACAAAATAGTAACAAAGCAAAGAAGTCACCTTCCCACTTTGAACCTCATACATGAAGACAGAAATCCATCACTCCCTTATCTCGATGCTTCTGTTATCTTTAGGACTGCTTGGTGCTCATTTAGGTGTGACAGTGCCTCATCTCCCCAGGCTGCAAAATTTGAAACTTTTGTTAGCCCTTTTCCACTTGACAGTACATTGGGTCTGTCTGAGAGGTGGGATATTCACATTGTAATTAGCAAGAGAAAAGGATACCAGAACAAAAACTCACATGTCATTTTCTCTATTCACAAGACTCTGTCCCCTTCCAAGCCCAATATCCTCAAGTCTTTATTTTGTAAAGCATCTTAGTCAATTGTCCAACAATGATGCTAGGTCAATGGTTAGACTTGATGATATTACAGGTCTTTTCCAACCTGAACGATTCTATGGTTCTATGATATTTTTAGCAGGATCTGTTGTGATAGGACAAGAGGTGATGTTACTAAATTAAAAGAGTAGAGTGTGGCAGTTTAGGCTGGGTGCCTCTTGTTACTGTGACATAAATTACACCTCTGGTGTCCCGAGTGTCTGACCCAGTAAGGTGGACACAGGAAACAGTGTATTTCTTCCCACAAATCCTGTGCCAAATAAATTCATCTGCAAAGTAATTTTCTTCTTTTTTCTTCCCTCTCTGCTCCCATGGGAGATGCTCCCTATCAGATAACAGTGGGGGAGTATCTCAAGGCTTCTTAGGGCTGTCTAGGCCTAATGCCAGGAGGAGAAGGGGGCCTGAGACTAGCATAGCAGTGGGGGGTGATGAAAAAGCTCTGGGGGTTTTTGGGTAGACCCTCAGGTGGGGAGAAGGGAAGTATTGGGGATCTTTGGGTGTGGAGTAAGAGACTCTGTACGCTTTGGGATACTTTTGCCACTATGCTTTGTAGTTTCGCCAATTGCTTTTCCAGTTAACCTTTCCATGACCATCCAATCCATTTGTGTGAGTGTCATTCTTTTGTCATTCTTGGGGAAGTAGAGGATCTGTCCGGCTCTAAACCAGTACAGGAGATTCAAAGTATTTATAAGGAAGATATTTTCAACAGTGATGGATGTGGAACACTGGAATAGGTTGCCCAGAAGGCTGGTAGATGTTCCATCCCTGGAAATATTTATGGTCAGATGCCGTGATACGAGAGACAGGACGCTGCTTGATTCAAGTGAGATGTCGATTTATTGTACAAAGCTTTTTCTTTATATAGGTTAACATAATATCAGAAGGCAGCTTGTAATTGGTTATTAGTATGTCTAAACTACAGTTGTAAATTCATGACTGGCTACAGAGAGAAAGTATCATGTGAACGCATATATTTTTTCCAAGGCTTAAGCAAGCGTCAAGCAAGAGATAAAGGGATTCCATAATTCTGTCCTAAGTTTTGCTTTGTTCTTGTTATCGGGTAACTACGTAACCCCACAGGTCACAGTGGCCTCTAGGGAGCCGACCTGTCTGTGTTTTCTTTCACACAGCTGCACTTTGTTCCCAGGGTTTGCCGCCCATCAGAGATACAATATCTCTAGTGTCTGGGGTACTCATCCCTAAATCAGTTCCTTCAGTCAGATCAGATGGGACTCTGAGCATCCTGATGTCAGTAAATATGTCCCAGCTCACTGCAGTGAGACTGGCCTAGATGACCTTTAGATGTTCTTTCTAGTCCAAACTATTCCATGATTTGACAGTTCTATTCTGTAAACAAGACTTTACACAATGTAAAGCTGACAAATTAGTTGTTTAAGAATGAAATGTAATTTGGTTGAAAACAACACATTCAAACTGTATTTTTAAAAAACAGCAAGCAGTATTTTGTAAGATGTATTTTCTCTTTTTCTAGTTTTTTAAAGTATTTATATTTTCATAATTTATGACACTGAAAATCAGTGTTCTAAATGGCTGGTTCATAATGTCCACTGCACTGGCAAAGGAAAATTAATTTGATGTGATTTGCATGAATTTTTCTTTCTTGCAATTATACTGAATATATAACTTTGTATATATTTATATTATTATAATTATACTGAATTAGAAGATACTTCAAAGCAGGAATGTTCTGTTCTAAAAGAGTAAACTTATTGAAGACTTTAACTTTTTATTAAAACAATGTTTTTGTTAAAGGTAACTGATTTTTGTGAAAACTTTTGCTGCGAATTTTCACTTTTTGAAAGAATCTACCAGTGGGAACTTCCAGTCAGCTACACTACAAATTTAAATCACAATTAACTAATTTACATTGACATAACCCAGGTGAAAAAAAACCCAATAACTTCACAGAAAAAGAACATCTAGTTCCAACCCTCCTGCCATGAGCAGGGACACCTCACACTAGATCAGGTTGCTCAGAGCGACATCCAGTCTGGCCTTAAAAATTTCCAGGGATGAGGTTTCTACCACCTCCTTGAGCAACCTGTTCCAGCGTCTCATTACCCTCATGGTGAAGAACTTCCTAATATCCAATCTGAATCTACCCACTTCCCGTATTGTTCCATTCCCCCTAGTCCTATCACTACCTGACATCCTAAAAAAGTCCCTCACCAGCTTTCTTGTAGGCCCCCTTAAGATACTGGAAGGCCAATATATCAATATAAGGTCCATGTTTTCTTTGTCAAGGACAAAGTAAACCTATCAGGAGTTAAAATACAATTCGTGTTAGAGCATTTATTTTAAAATGTTTGAATCCAAGATATAGTCTACTTTTCTTCACAAGCCCATCAATCTTAACCTTAATAAGGTCAAATATTTCCCAACGTTCCTGGCACATGAATTTCTAGAAGTAATTACTTTTGTAAATATTGGAAAACATTCCAAAAAAAAAAAAAAAAAGAAGTTAGGTGTTCCCAACCATAGAGCTCAACATAGAAATATTTTCAAATTCAGAGAAATCAATCCATGTGTCTACTACTAATACAAAAAGTTAATAATTTCTCTTATGCATGCCATTTAAGACTCTACTTTCTATAATAATGGTAGTAAAAAAGCTCTTTACTGAAATTTTATAGCTTATAGAATCAAAAAGCTATTGAAAATTGGTCTTGTTCACTATTTGTACTGAAAATGTGATAAAATGTGAAGTTAAGTTTTTCTCCTTTTTTCAGGGTTTTGAAGGTACAAATTTTAATATCAACATCTTTTATCATAGAGCCTTTCATTTTTAGCCTTTCCTTTGCATCAAAGTAGGCTTTTGAATTCAATATTCTTTTAAGAAGTTTGTATCTGTGTGCAGGATTCATTTTGCATACTGAGATGACTAATTAAGATGACTATTACTATTTCATAATTTAAAACTTCTCTTTTGTGACCTAGTCTTCACAGCATTGACAGGTAAACAGATATCTGATGAATTAAACCATTAAGTATATTTTTTTTAACATTGCATTATTTGGGTAAAATACTTCAATATTTGAGTGTATGGGCTTAATGTTGAAAATAATCCAGAGAAGAAAGAACAGTTTTCAGGCTTATAACTCTTGTGGTGCTATGGTTGCTTCACTAGATCCAAACAGATGTGCTATCTCTACCAAATTCCTTAACTCTAAATGTACTGATAGTGAGGAGGTTCCATACTTTAGCTGTGGCTACATAGAATTGTTTCTGTTGGAAAAGATCTCAGCATCACAGTAACTCCAACAGTAGGAATATTATAGGCAATAGAATAGGTTAGAGCATGGCTTTGTTCATGATGCCTTGTAGGAATAATTCTGATAATTCAGAAACCCGCCAAAGAGAAAGTAGCAAGAATTATTTCTCTAGGGTTGCACCAGAGCTTGATTGTTACCTTGTGGAAGAAGATAAGATCAAGTAACAGCCTCCATATTTCTGTAATGTTTTCTCTTTCCACCGTTTAGTCATCACAGAATCACATAAGTGTGATTTTTGTTTTATTGAACAAACCCCTGCAATGTTCTATACTCCAGACATCTTAAGATTTGATGTAGTGCTGGTGGGTCAGGCTAGGTCATGTTATTGCCTTCTATTAGTTAATGGTGTTCACTGGAGACTTTAGACCCAGAAAAACCATCAGTATATGATCAAGCACAGTTTAGGATAGCATTTTGTTTTGGAACCACTGTTGCTTTGACTGCCAGTGGTCAATTAGCTTTGTTCAAGTTACAATGAAATCATGTATCATTGCCTATGCATAGTGAAATTGTTCAACTATGTTCATCATGGATGTGCTGGTTTGAACTTTGGCTGGAGTTTAAGAGCTCAAATGATAACAGATTTTCCCAGTAAGGTAGGAAGAGAAGGAAAAAAAAAAGGGTAGGGGAGAGAAGACATAAATTCACAAAAGAAACAGTCTGGAATCAGTGTGGAAGTAGAAAGATGTGAGGGTTTTTTTTAACAAAAAAATATATATAGCAGTAACAGGGAGGCTTCACAAAGGTAAAGGATAACGGTAAATAGGAAAATATACAAAACCAAGCCTGGATGGCCTTGTATTTCCCTGGATGAGAGAGGAAGCAGTAAAAGATGTCTTCCCTTTTATAGGCTTGCTGGACAGGAAGGGGGAGTGGAATAGACTACCTTTGACCCATGGGACCCTTCCTCCTGGGAGGGGGAAAACCAAGTCTTTCTCTGCCCACCTGGACCTTTTGTTAATGTGGGGGGCTGGGTTCTTTCAGCCCCCATCCAGGATCGGTGTAACCCAGCACAATGGACAAAACAACCCAAACAAACCAACCAAAACAAAACAAACAAAATAAAAAGTAGGCATTGCTGTGCTTTAATTTCTTTCTTGTAGGTTTTCAAACATATTTAGTAAAAGCCTTAAAATAACAGCACAAGACACATGCACTGTCTTCTATGCAGCTGAACCTCAGTACATTCTAGTAGTAAGAAAACTGTTGTTCATGCCTAAATAGCTCAAGATTGTTGCCACAACAGTGAAATACGGGCAAGCTAATTTAGTTTCTTTGTTTCTCACAAGTGAAATTAAAATACTTAGGTCAAAACTTATGAAGAGAACTCCATGCGTTTTGCACGTCCTGTTTTTCTATACAGATTTTATATCGTTACATTTGCTGGAATACAATTCAAGACTCCAGATCCAAAAATTTCACCTCAACCTTGCTGATAAGCAAAACTTCCAGTGTTCTTTTGTTTTGTAGTGATTTAATAACTAACACAAAAGTTTGAAGTGCCAAGAAAAAGGTTTCATATATTCATAAAGTTATCAACATTCCCACCAGAACTAGTTTTTCCCTCAATTTAGTTCTGTTTCTCTTACTTCTCATTTCAGTATGCTAAAAGGGCACTCCATGTAGACAAATTAATCTATTCTGCCTGTTCTAGTAATCTAATCTGGTTCTTCTCTGCTGTCATCTGCCTCTTTTGTCTCATTCTATAGAGGGGTTGGTGTAACAACAGATGCTCTCCTATGAGCTACAACTAAAACGAGCTACAACTAAAACGTGTATCTTATTTTAAAGACTTAGATCAAGAAAGAATTATTTTTCCTATGAATAATGTAACACAAATTATCTTTTCAATGACAGAGTCACACAGAATCTCAAAATGTTAGGGGCTGGAAGGGACCTCCAGAGATTATGTAGTCCAACCCCACTGCCAGAGCAGGATCACCTACAGTAGCTCACACAGGAATGCATCCAGGCTGGTTTTTAAAGTCTCCAGAGGAGACTACACAACCTCACTGGGCAGCCTGTTCCAGTGTTTTGTTACCCTCACAGTGACAAAGTTTTTCCTTATGTTCACATCGAACCTTCTACACACCAGCTTGCACCCCTTGCCCCTGGTTCTCCTTGAAAATCACTGAGAAGAGCCTTGAGACTTGGTCAGTTTTTAAATGCCACGTACTCCAATCCCAAGATAGGTGTATTCCATTGAGTAAAAAAACAGGTAGATGTGCTAGGAGACCCACATGGATGAGCAAGGAGCTTCTGATGGAAATCTCATGCTAGAGAGACTTTGTGGGCAGGAGTATCAGGGGTTAAGTGGGAAGCTGTCGGTTGGAGGGGCAAACCTTCGGGACGTGGCTGGGGGTGGGCCATGGCCTGTGGGGCTGGGCAACAGTCACTGCAGCCAGACCCCTCACCCTCTGGGTCCCTGTTCTCATAAGGATTTTCACAGTGTCTGCAGTGTTTACAGCCTCCCACACCTCGACAATCAGAACCCACAAAGGAATGCATTGCGCCCATAGTCCCTCTGCAGAGAGTTCTTAATAGGTTAACACCTCCCCCTCCCCATGCAGCCAGTGTTGATCTAATTATAAAGATTACATTTAAACATACAGAACATATTGTTATATTGTAGCAGTGGAGAGTTAATTGGAGTTTTGATTAGAAATACCCTAGCGGCCAAGGCCTGCCCAGGGATAATTGGTGTTTGTGCCAAGGTGCCAGGGGGTGTCTGGAAACACTTGAAGTTCCCAGGTGCAGAATAAGAGTAACGGACAACATGTATCTCTAGGCCCCTATGGAACTGGGCAGGGACTGGAACGTGTTGAAAACTTGAGCTGACCGAAAAAGACCTTCGAGCTCTCGTTTGATTTCTAATGGACCTGAGAAAGATGAAGATGAGGAAGGCTATTGCTGGACAGGGGGTGTGCAACCCCCTGAGTGGGCTGCACACATGAGCAGTAGGGTAAGAAGTTACATAACACAATTGCGAAATATGGGTGGGGATTTGGCTCTAAGACCCAGCTTCCTGTGGTGTCCTGGCCAGATGTCACAGGACACAGGACCCTTAAATCACCTGAAGATAGCTACTGGGGTGGTGGTCACTTCTCTGATCCAACAAGACAAGATTTGGTTTCACAGGGATGCCTGCCTGGATGGGAGACGGTCAGCTCTGCTATTTCATGATCTTCAGTATCGTTATGTTTCTTATAGGGTTTTTAGGGTAAGTTAGCTGTGCTTTGCTTGGGATTGGGCTCTGCTTTTGGGTTTGCTGTGTAGCCTACGGGGTTATGCCTTGCTTTTGGTTCCCAAATTTCCAGCACTCTGATGCAGCCTTGTTCGCCTTTATCCTAAATAAAGAAGTACCTCTCGGCACCTGTGGTATGTGTAATTAATTAATTCCTCATCAAAAAGAGCTCACTGGAGCATATATAATGCCACTCTTCTCTAAGAACATTTTTATCTATGTGGTCTGTGTCATAGCATGCATCAGAAAAGTTCTTTATGTCAGAGAAGTTCCCACTGCCAGTAGAGTTGATAGAATTCAAGAGATACATGCAAAACTACAGTGGTAAAGTTTTTACCCAGTCAAACAACATCTCTATCATCAAACAAACCACATGATAAGTAATTACTTTATAAATATAGGTAAAAAAAAAACCAGCCAAAAACTTGGACTATTAGAGTCCAAGAAATTATCATCTCTACTTACAATCCTTTCTTTCAAAAAAAAGTATTATTTTTTCAAAGTATTATTTTTCAGTTCCCGTGGTGGGAATGCCAAGAATATCTGTGCTGATTTGAGCTCTATAAGGAGTCTAAAAGACCAAATGATAACAGATTGAGATTCCTCCCCTCCCTCTTTCCTGGTAAGGTAAAACAGATCAGGTAGGGGAAAGAAGAGGTAAATTCACAAAACAAGTGGTCTAGAATCAGATTGGAAGTAGAGGAAAGTAATTTTTAAATAAAACATATATATATCAGTAACAGGGAAGGCTACAAAGGTGTTAGGAAAAGGGTAAATAGAAAACAATACACAAATCCAGTCCCAGCTGGCATTGGATTCTCTTGATGCAAATGGATTCAGTTCTTTAGAAAGAGTGGATGCAATTCTGGAAGCCAAAATGGAGGCAGGCACGTGATAGGTCAGGTGGCAACACCAGCAGAGATGATCTTTTGAGCATTTGATGTGCAGGGGGAAAGAAGAAGAATGAAGGGGTCTTCTCCTTAAATTGGCTTGCTGGACAGGAAGGTGGCATGGAATAGACCACCTTTGACCCAGGCAATAAGGAAGACCAAAGCCCTCTTAGAACTAAAACTGGCAAAGGAAGTAAAAGAGAACAAGAAGGGCTTCTTCAAATGTATCAGTTGTAAAAGAAAGAACAGGGAAAGTGTAGGTCCACTGCTGAATGGTGTGACATCCCTGATAACTGAAGATGCAGAGAAGGCAGAGTTACTAAATATCTTTTTTGCTTCAGTCTTTACTCCTAAGACCCTGTGAACTCCAGTTTCTGGATGAAGGATAGAAAGCCTGGAGGAGGGAAGACTTTCCACTAGTCAATGAAGACTGGGTTAGGGATCAATTACACAAATTAAATATATACAAGTCTACAGGTCCTGATGTTGTAGCTTGGATTGCACTACACCACAATTTGGAAATTTACCCGAAGGAGTAAATTTTCTACACTTCATCAGAATTTGAAAGTAAAATGAATTATATTTACAGAAGTAGATTGAATATAAAAATATAAAAGGCAATAAAAATATACAAAATATATTTACATTTACAACAGTACAACACCCCCTTATACTAATAATTCATCTCTCTCTCCCTGCCCTGAACAGACCCACATGCCCCTGGACACAAAAGTCCAGAATACTGTGCTACAGCTAGCCAATTATCTCTATCCCCCCACTGTACCTTACAAACCCAAGGTATTGTTTGTACAGTCAGCCAAGTAAGCAAGGTGTGGTAGGTTGAAATTTCCCCCAACATTCACTTCACCAGATTATCTCAGTTCGGAAGCAAATGAAGCTATATTTACAAGTGGCACTACAATCTACAATGGAATGCAATGAAGATATATAAGTATACAGTATTTACAATATTTACAGATATTTACAATATTTACAGATATTTACAATTAACAAAAACAGCACAGAAACCTTCCTGGACAAAACCAGGAAAGCTGGCTCTCTGCCTCCTCACCCCCCATCCAAAGGGAAGAAACAGAGAGAAGAAGCAGAGATTATGCTGGAACTTGCCAAGGTCAGCATGCAGATTGTTATCTTCCCCAGCAAAGGAAGCAAGAAGAGAAGAAAACACCCAGCTAGACTGCTGAACAGAACATATTGAACTCTTTTTTGAGAACTAAATCTTAAGGGATTTATCCCTCCAATGGAATTGTTTAGAATAATCATTATTTCTCCTTTTTACATCCAATAGCGATTTATTTACATTCTTACTACTTTCTGATAAGATCTGTGAAAACTTTTAAAGGTATAGCCCTAAAACCAGTACACAAGGTCAAAGGCAGTGACAGAGAAGCAAGAAGCCAGGGAAGGCAGAGCCCAGAGAGAGAGAAAACAAGCTTATCACAGTATCACAGCGTATCAGAGGTCGGAAGGGACCTCAAGAGATCATCAGGTCCAACCACTCTGACACTTAGGGTAGTCCACACAGGAATGCATCCAGGTGGGTTCTGAAAGTCTCCAGAGAAGGAGACTCCACAACCCCCCTGGGCAGCCTGCTCCAGTGCTCCGTCACTCTCACTGTAAAGAAGTTTCTTCTCATGCTGAGGTGAAATCTTCTATGTTCAAGTTTGAAGCCATTGTTCCTTGTCTTATCACTGTGAACCACTGAAAAGAGCTTGGCCCCCTCCACTTGACACCCACCCTTCACATATTTATAGACATTGATCGGATCCCCTCTTAGTCTTCTCAAGACTAAATAGCCCCAGGTTTCTCAGTCTCTCTTCATAGGGGAGATGCTCAAGTCCCCTAATCACCGTCATGGCTCTCTGTTGGATTCTCTCCATCTCTCCTGAACTGGGGAGCCCAAAACTGGACACAGTATTCCAGGTGTGGCCTCACCAGGGCAGAGTAGAGAGGTAGAAGAACTTCCCTAGACCTGCTGGACACACCTTTCTTGATGCATCCCAGGATCCCATCGTCTCTCTCGGCCACAAGGGCACATTGTTGTTCCACGGAGAACTTGCTGTCCACCAGCACTCCGAGGTCTTTCTCTGTAGAGCTGCTTTCCACGGGGCAGCCCCTAACGTGTACTGGTGTGCCTGTTGTTATTCCTCCCCAGATGTAGGACCCTGCACTTGTCCTTATTAAACTTCCTGAGGTTTGCCTGCACCCAGCTCTCAGCCTGTCCAGGTCACGTTGGATGGCAGCACAGCCTGAGGGGTGTCAGCCCACCCCCCCCCAGTTTTGTATCATCCGTGAACTTGCTGAGGGTACTCTCAATGCCCTCATCCAGGTATTGATAAAGATATTGAACAAAACTGGACCCAGTACCTATCCCTGGGGGACACCACTTGCCACAGGCCTCCAAGCTGACTCTGTGCCACTGATGATGACCCTCTGCACTCTGTTGTGGAGCCAGTTTTCAATCCACCTCACTGACCAGCCATTTATGCCATATCTCCTGAGCTTTTCTATGAGGATGTTACAGGAGACAGTATCAAAAGTTCTACTGAAGTCAGGATGTATGACATCCTGTGCTCTTCCCTCATCTACCCACTCGGTCATATCTTCATAGAAGGGTATCAGATTAGTTAGGCAAGATTTCCCCTTGGTAAATCCCTGTTGGCTACTCCTGATAACCTTTTTGTCTTCCATGTGGTTAGAGATGACCTCCAGGATGAGTTGCTCCATCATCTTTCCAGGGATGGAGGAGAGGCTGACTGGTCTGTAGTTGCATGGGTCCTTTTCTTGCCTTTTTTGAAGACACCTCTCCTGTTCTCCACAACTTTTCAAAGATGTTGGAGAGAGATTCAGCAACAGTGTCAGCCATCTCTCTCAGCACTCATGGATGCATCCCATCAGGGCCCATGGATTTGTGTGTCTTCAGATGGTATAAGAGATCTCTAACCCTGTCCTGACCCACCAGCAGAATGTCCACATCTCTCCAGTTCTGCTCCCTTGCTTCTAGAGACTGAGCTTCCTGAGGGCTGGTCTTAGGAGTGAAGACTGAGGCAGCAACTCTGCCATCTCTGCATCATCAGTTACTGTATCTCCCCTCTCATTCAGCAGTGGGCCCACCTTTTCCCTGCTCTTCATTTTATCATTTATATATTTGAAAAAACTCTTCTTGTTCTCCTTCACCCCTCTGGCAAGATTCAGTTCCAGGAGGGCCTTCGCTTTCCTTGCTGCATCTCTACATTCTCTGTCTATATCTCTATAACTCTCCCAATCGACCAGTCCTTTTTTCCACATATTGTAAACCTCCTTTTTATTTTTGAGTTTTACTAAGAGTCCCTTGCTTATCCATGCAGGTCTTCTGTTTGCCTTACTGTATTGGGTTTGGCCGAGCTGGAGTTAATTCTCCTCACAGAATTTTTCCGGTGCTGTGTTTTGCAGCAGCAGTTGATAACATAGCAGTGTTTTGGCTACTGTTGAATGAGTATCCAGGCTGTGTCTTTTCAATGTTTCCCTGCCCCAAGAGTACATTGAGGGATGGACAGGATCTTGGGAGGGGACATGGCTGAGCTGGCTTACCCGGACTGGCCATAGAGGTATTCCATGCCATATGATGTCAGCTCAGATATAAGAATGAAGTAAAAGAAGGAAGTGGGAGGATTGGTCCATGGCGTCTATCCTCCCAAGCAAACATCAAGCTTAGAGAACCCTGCTTCCCGAGACCGGCCATTGTCCTGCTGATGGGAAGTAGAGGCTAATATCTCTCTCTTTGCTTTGTTTTGCTTCCACATGGTCTATTGCTTTTGCTTATTATTGTTATTAAAATTGCTTCTGTCTTATTATTAGGTTTGGTAAAGTTTTTTTTTTCTTTGTCCCCTCTCTCCCTGTCCATTTAAGAGGGGGAATGACAGAGTGGTTTTGGTGGGCATCTGGCCTCCAGGCCAGGGCCAAACCACCACACTTACTTGATTTGTTTTCAAGGGAATACATTTCTCTTGAGCTTGGAGGAGGTAATATTTGAATATCAACCAGCTCTTGTGGCCCCCCCTTCCTTCCAGAGCCCTAGTGCACTGGATATTTCCAAGTAGAAGAGGGGAAAGTTGGCCCTTTTAAAGTCCAGGGTTGAAATTTTACTTATCACCCTGCTTCTTTGTCTATTGGTATTAAACCTGTCTCTGCAACCAAGATTACCCCCAACCTTGACATCTACAAGCAGTCCTTCTTTGCTTGTTAAGATCAGGTCCCGCATTGTACTTCTCCTTGTTGGTTCTTCAACTACTTGCAGGAGAAAGTTGTCATCGATGCACTGCAGGAACCTTTTGGACTCTTTGTGCTTGGCTGTGTGATCTTTCCAACTAATATCCGAGTGGTTGAAGTCAAGTCACCCACAAGCACCAGGACACTTGATCTTGAGGCTACTTCCAGCTGCCTGTAGAAGGCCTCATCAGTAGCTTCTTCCTGGTTTGGTAAGTCCCCCCTTCCATCCTCCTTTCAGGAGAGGAGGACAAAGGCCCAGGCACCAACCTGTCTCCTAAGGGGTAAACAACTGCATGTACCCATCGCATGGCATACTTATCCTCTGTCCATCTAAGGGCATAATTCTAGCTTCACCCTTTCTATAGGTCGAAGCAGGTTGTTGACAAGTGTGCCCATTGGCCAGATCCAGCCTCAAGAATCTATAAGTACTACTCCATTTGTTTACTACCTTGCTCTCTCCTTTTGCTTTCTCTCGCTTTGGTCGAGCCACAGAAGGCTGCAGCCCCTAAATCTTCTCAATCCCACATGCAAGCGCACTTGAGGCGTCTGCATACGGACAGAAGCAGGCTCACCGAGCAGCTCAAGGAACCAGCAAACAGCATGATCCTTTCACTGATGCAGATACCAGTGTTCTAAGCCCAGTAGAAAGGACTGAGGAAAAGCCCCAAGAGAGGGTAAGCTGTATCCCAGAAGGGGAAGGACTAGCCCAAGCCTGGCAGTCCAGATACGTTGCAGCCATAAGCAGCCAAAAGCAGAAACGCATCTTGCGTGACCCCTGCCGTTTGCGGGAGAGAAAGGGAGCCACCCACTGTCACCGCTCCAAAGCTCTGTGTCGTCAGAGCAAAGCACCCGGGATTTCCCTGAGGGAAAGAGAGAGCAAAAGATAGCTTCTCTGTTGAAGTCAAAGTCAGACTGCAGCATTGTAACCTCAATGGAAAGCAGTCACAGAGAGATTTGGCAGAGCCAGCTCATCTCGAGACGAGCCGAGGGGGAAGCATCGCTTTACTGCACTCCCCACCGAAACCCATCTCCAAGATTGGAGATGACCAAAACCCACCTACCGGGAACCGCCACCTCGATTGCGAGGGCTGACCCCTGAAAGAACCCAGCCCCGCCGCGTGGAGAACCGCTCCTCCAGACCGGCCCTGCCGGCCGACCATCCAGGGAGCCACTCCAACCCCGCTAAAGGAAACTGCCGATCGGTGGAAAGCAAGCTGCCCCTCCCTGCGACCGCAGGAGGAGAAAGAAAGCCTTGCCCCCCACCTGCCGAGGATGGGAGAAGCCCCAGGCAGAAAGCTGGCAGCAGCAAGCAGCCAGTGTAACCCAGCAACTTGTCTCACTACAAAGAAAGACAGAATGTATCTTTCATGTGTGTAACATTCAGTAACATTCTATTCAAAGCGCCTGTGTGTAGCCGTGTGAGATTTCCAGTTTAACTTGCCTTGTGATAACATTATACATATCTCTGTACATAGTTGCAAGCTGCAAGTGTCTTGTTGAGTCTCCATCAAGTGGACAAGCGGCGGAACTGCACCTTTCTTTCCCTTAATTAGAAATTGACTCTAAATATTCTAATTGGGCATGATTGTATATACTGAACCAGTTATGGACTATATTGTTGCAACCGTGCATCCGAATCAATATATATAAGGTGATTAATAGTTATTCATAATTTTAATAATTAATAAATAATTGTCATAATTCATAACTATCATCCTCTAATCCCTAATAATCCCCTCTCTACCACATGGTTTGAGTGGACAAAGAGCTATTTTACCCCTTTTCCATGAAGTAAAATAAAAATGCTTCACAGAATTGGGAAGTTTAAATGGAAATATTATTCACAAATATATACCACAATACAAAATACACAAGCTTATATTCAGCCTTGGCCCAGTTCTCCAACCTGGGCCTACCACAACCTCACTAGGCCTACCAAAACATTTCCCCCATCCAGGCCAAACACCAGCCCTCAATGTCATCCCCATACCTCCTGCCTCCTAGCCCACTAAGCCAAAATTCTGTAGTAAAAATTAGCCAGGCTGCTCAAGCCTGAAAGGCCTCCACAGAAAGAGCAAACAAGAGATAGCAGCCCTATGCTCTGGGAGCAGGAGAGAGGGAGAAAAGAGGAAGAACAGACTGTGAACCTCCTTTATATAGGGAAGATGCAGCATGATGGGAATGAAATAACAGACATTACATTTCCAATGTCCATCCCCTGGACCTTCTGGAGGACCTTAAACCCATATGGTTCTTAAACCCATAACACCATTCTGCTGCTAGGACTGAGTGGTTGCAATGTCGTTCACTCAGCTGTTCTAGGAGAGGAGAAAGGAATAATAAACTGCACCAGTACAGGTTAGGAGGTGATCTGCTAGACAGCAGCCCTGTGGAGAAGGACCTGGGAGTTCTGGTGAACAAGTTATCCATGGGACAGCAATGTGCCCTTGTGGCCAAGAAGGCCAAAGGTATCCTTGGGTGTATTAAGAAGACTGCATCCAGCAGACCAAGGGAGGTTTTCCTCCCCCTCAACTCTGCCCTGGTGAGGTCCCATCTAGAATGCTGAATCCAGTTTTGGGCACCCCAGTTCAAGAGGGACAGGGATCTGCTGGAGAGAGTCCAACAAAGATCTACGTGGATGATTAAGGGACTGGAGCATGTGCCTTATAAGGAAAGCCTGAGAGTCCTGGGGCTTTTTAGTCTGGGGAGGAGAAGACTGAGAGGGGATATCATCAATGTATATAAATATGTGAGGGCTGCGTGTCAAGAAGGAGGGGACAGCCTTTTCTCACTTGCTTCTTGTGATAGGACAAGTAGCAGTGGATGTAAACTACAGCACATGAAGTTCCACCTAAACATGAGGAAGAACTTCTTTACCGTAAGGATCACAGAGCACTGGAACAGGCTCCCCAGAGAGGTTGTTGAGTCTGGAGACTTTCAAGACCCATCTGGATGCATTCCTGTGTGACCTACACTATATTATATGGTCCTACTCTGGCAGGGGGGGGTTGGACTCACAGATCTTCAGAGTTCCCTTCCGACTTCTAACATCCTGTGATCCTGTGATTTGGACTCACCTAGGCACAGTAGTCAGAGTACTTACTAACCACAGCCCTTCTAATACACCCCAGGATACCACTGGCCTTCTTGGCCACAAGGGTACATTACTGGCTCATGGTCATCCTTGTATCCATCAGGACTCCCAGGTCCTTCTCCTGTGTGCTGCTCTCCAACAGGTCAGTCCAACCTATACTGATACAGGAGGTTGTTCTTTCCCAGATGAAAGACGATACACTTGCCCTTTTTGTATTTCATTGCATTTCCCCCACCCAGCTCTCCAGCCTATCAAGGTCCCACTGAATGACAGCACAGCCTTCAGGTGTGTCAGCCACTCTTCCCAGTTTTGTTTTAGTAAACTTGCTGACAGTACGTTCGGTTCCCTCTTTTGGGTCGTAGATGAATATATTGAACGGCACTGGTTCCAGTACAGACCCCTGAAGTACCCCACTAGATAGAGACCTCCCATTAGGCTCTGTCCTGTTGATCACAATTCTTTAACTTCTTTCTTTCAACCATTTCACAGTCCACCTGACTACCCAATCATCCAGTCACACTTCCTCACTTTAACTGCAAGGATGCTGTGAGAGACGTTGTCAAATGCTTTACTGAAACCAAGATGAACGGCATTCACTGTTCTACCATCATCTATCCACCTAGGTATGTCCTCATAAAAGGCTAAGAGGTTGGCCAAACATGACTTCCCCCTGGTAAAACCATGTTGACTGCTCCTAATGAGCCTCTTATCCTTGTATGCCTACGGACAGCAGCAAGGATAAATTGTTCCATCACCTTCCCGGAGATGGAGGTGAGGCTGACCTGGGTCCTCCTTCTTACCCTTTTTGAAGATTGGAATGACATTTGTTTTCTTCAAGTCTTCAGGCATCTCTCCTCTTCCCCATGACTTACCAAGTATCATGAGAGTGACCTAGCAATGACTTCCACCAGCTCCCTCAGCACCTGCTGGTGCATCCCATAAGGACCCCTGGGTTTAGGGATGTCCAGGTTGCTTAATTGTTCCCTAATCCAGTCCTCATCAAACAAGGGAAATTCCTCCTTCATCCTGACTTCCTCTGAGGCCTCAGGGGTGTGGGGCTCCTGAGGACAGTCTCCAGCAGTACAGGCAGAGAAAAAGAAGGTATTCAGTAACTCTGCCTTCTTTGTATCCTCTGTTACCAGGACACCCACCTCATTTAGCAGTGGGCCTACATTGCCTCTAGCATTATTTTCTTTTCCAATGCATTTGGAAAAGCCCTCTCTGTTGCCCTTGAACTCCCTTGCAAGGTTGAATTCCAAGGAGGCGTTAGCTTTCCTAGTTGCCTCCCTGCATCCTCTGAAAACAGTCTTCTACTCCTCCCAAGTGGCCAGCCCCTCCTTCCATGGTCTGTAGACTCTCTTCTTCCACTTGAGTTTGCTCAGCAGTTCCCTATGTAAGGAAAAATTAACCTGATTTAGAAGCCCCTGTTCACAACGGAGACAGAGGAGTCTTTTAAAACTTTATTCTAATAAAGGGAGAGTCCATGGGACAGTTCCCTGTGGGATCTCTCAAATTGCTGGGAGACACAGCTCCCCTTTTATCCTAAATTCCCAGATGCAAGTTTCCCTCTCCCTTTCCCCATTGGCTAAGATACTCAGGATTTACAGTCTTTCCTGAAACACCTACTACATGTCCCCCTTCACATGCAACCCCCCTACTTCATGCATTGTATGTTCATTTAAATTAGGTTCTTCACTTCTCTGGGTGGAGAAGTTAATATTCAGTAGTCTATTAGGCCTGTGCTCTCTCCTTAAAGTTCAGAAGTTCAGGCTGTGTTCAGTGACTGTCATCTTCTGACAGACCCCCTAATGATTCACAGCAAGGTTCAAGATAAGGTACCAAGTAGGCCCCTTTGTTGTTAACATGCACATAGATAGACTAAACTGTCTGGTTCCTCCCTTTCTCTTCCAACCCCCTCTTAGACAATTCTTCTTTTGTAAAGACACTACCTACTCTTAATCCCATCACCTACATAACCATGCAGGTCTCCTTGTTCCCCTTCTTGATTTTCTGAATCCATTGGTATAGTCTAGCTTGAGCTTGGAGGAAGTGGTCCTTGAATATCAACCAATTATCTTGGGCACTTTTATCTCTTAGTTCTGTGTCCCATGGGATTTCCCCTAGCAATTTCTTGAAGAGGCCAAAGCTGGCCCTGCTGAAGCCCAAGTTTGTGACCCTGCTTAGTCTTCTGTTCCTACCACACAAGACTCTGAACTCCACCATCCACTGCATCCAAGGTTGCCCTCAACCTTCACCATTTCAATCAGACCCTTCTTGTTAGTGAGTGTGAGACCCAGCACTGCTTCTCTCCTACTTGTCTCTTCTACCATTTGCATCAAGAACCTCCTGGATCATGACTGGCTGGATGAGTAAGCCATGGACCTGTATATGGGGTGCTCCTTAACTCAGTGTGCTGTGTGCTGGTATCTGCACACCCTTAGGGCTTCTTTTAAGAGGGAAGGGGTGTAAGCATAGTGAGTCACCCTTGGCATGGTTACTCCTCATAGGGTCCCAGCAAGATGGGTTTGACCAGTGCCTTCATCATCCTTTGCATGCTGACTGCAAAAGCGGCCTTGCAAATCCCAAAACAGCTACAACACATCAAATTTAGGAAGACTATCTTGCTGGGTAGTCAAGCAGGAGAACGCCACTAGTATGGCTGTGATGAATTTGAAGGATTGTGTTGTATGGATCTGCAAGATCACTCTAAATCTATTCATAAAGAAATTCAGCAATTAATTGCCCACTCTCAAAAGGTAAAACAAGACATCTAGATGCTTGTCTGGGCCTGAGCATTTGGCTGAAAGGGTTAGTGCAGACTAGACTCTTAATATTAGATTCTTAATATTAGCAATAGTGTTAATTGGTTTGCTATGCCTTAGTTGTGCTTTGTCATGTATAAAACGCTTATTATTTCACATTACCAATTAGGCTTAGCTTGTGCAAAAAGGAGACAGGGGAATTGTAGAGAAATGGCCAGAACATCAAAGGCCATGAGCTGCACAATCCAAGCCAAGCTAAACTATAAACAGGCTGAGCTGTCCTTGAGAGGCTGATAAGAGAAAGCTTGGCAGAGCAGTAAACAGGAGATGAAGCCAGATGTTGGAACTGCAAGGCAGAAAAACATTGCCGATACCATATTCCAATCAGTGTCAAGTAACGGGCACGTGAACAATGTATGTTAGCCAATTGCAGGCTAATGTTATCCGCGTGGACAGCAGATAATACTATAAAAGTCTGTGTCTTATAATAATAAATGAGCAAGATTCTGAACTCATACTGGGTCTGTGTCTTGACTCTGGCTGAGTAGGACTTTAACTCATATTGAGTCCGTGTTCTGACTCTGGACAATCTCCTATAGGGTGGTACATAATATGTTGTGGTGAAGGCACCATGTGACCAGAATTATGCCCCCAAATACTGGAAAACTTGTCCCAACATGTTTGGGCAAGTTCCTCTCTTCCACTCTCCTTTCCGGAGTAGAGGACAAAGGCCCAGGTGCCAACTTGTAAGGGGTAAACAACTGCATGCACCCATGGCATGGCATGCTCATGCTTCTTCCATTTAAGGGCATAATTCTAGTTTCACGCTTTCTATAGGCTAAAGCAGGTTGTTGACAAGTGTGCCCATTGGCCAGATCCAGCCTTGAGAATGTTATAAGTATTACCCCACTTGTTTACAAGTTGCTCTCTCCTTTTGCTTTCTCCAGAGTTTTGCGCTCTCTCCTTTTGTGCTCTCTCCTTTTGCCTGAGTTTGTAAGCTCATTTCCTAAGAGCTAAGCCTTTGCTATTAAGCTCATTGCCTGTAAGTCTTCTCACTCCCACATGCATGCATACTAGCAGCCTCTGCAACATGGGAAGAAGCCAGCACCCCGGGAAGGCTACTGTGTCTTAGTTCGCCCAAGGGATTTGCAAAGGAGATCCCTTCACTGAAGCTACGAAAGCCAGTGTTGAAAGGCCAGTCCCTGCAGACCAGAAGAAGACTCTGCCATGTCTTAAAGAGGACTGGACTCCCCAGGGTAAGCCTTTAGCCCAGAGGGGGAGGGACTACCCAAGATTGGCTCATTTCGAGCCAAGCAAGGGGAAGTCACCGCTCCATGTAGCCGCACCCCTTCCCCGAAGTCCGTCATCATCGGGATTGGAGATGTTTGACCCCACCTACCGGGAATCAGTGCACCGCCCCACTGTGCAGACCAACCCAGAGAGGGCCGACCTCAAAAGAACAGGCCCTGCCTTGCAGAACCACTCCCCCAGGACAGTGTCTGCTGGGCCAACCCTGTCCAACAGTTGCACTGGCCCTGCCAGCCCCTGGTCACTGCAGTTGCACTGTGGGACCATCCTGACAAGGGAAAACACCAATAGGTGGAAAGTCTCACCCCTCCCGGAGAGGTGGGAGGAGAAAGGAAGT
Source organism: Indicator indicator (assembly GCF_027791375.1). Taxonomy (NCBI): domain Eukaryota; kingdom Metazoa; phylum Chordata; class Aves; order Piciformes; family Indicatoridae; genus Indicator; species Indicator indicator. The sequence goes on along the minus strand of NC_072053.1, from coordinate 61,602,127 downwards.
CACTGTCTGGAGGAAAGGCCCCTGGCGGACCGCCAATGACTCAGCCGCATCCTCTGCCCCGGGAGCCTTCTCCTGCCTGGAATGGGCCAGCCCCAAGCAGCCAGCAAGCAGCCAGCATAGCCCAGCAGCTTGCTTCACTATAAAGACACAATGTCTCTTTTCACGTGTGCAACACTCACTAACTTTAAGTTCAAAGGACCCGTGCCTATCTGCGTGATATTCCAGCTTGTATTGCCTCTTAATAGCATTGTAAATTTCTTTGTATATAGTTAAAGCCTTATATAATATATAGTTAAAGCATCTTATCGAATCCCCATCTGATGGACAAGCTGTGGAACTGCACCCTTTGTTCCCTTAATTGGAAATCAATTCAGTAAACATTCTAATTGGGTCAAATTGTGCATACTAAACCAGTTATGGGATATGTTTTCACAACCACGCACTAGAATCTATATAAAAAACAGTGATTATTTGGTTATTAATAATTTGGAATAATTAATAAATAATCAAGTTTCATAATTCATATTTCATAGTTTATAAATTAATAACCTCTTCATCACATATTTATATTATAAGGTATACATAGGGTATATTTATATAAGATAAATGTAAGATGCATATTACTATCTTACACAAAGATAATTTATACATCTTTATTAACATATAAAATATTTTAGAGAACTACAATTGTTTTTCGTTAAGATCTTAATGGGACTACAAACATGACAAAAAGACAAGTTATGAAATTTGCTCCCAAGTAATTACTTCAAGTGGTGTGTACATAACCCAGTATGTGGTTGGAAAAGAGTCTTCCATTTACCAAGAAGCATTCATGAACTTTTTTACATACTTCTCCAGCTGTTGAACATCTTCATCAACAATTTGGATGACATGACAGAACGCACCTTCATCAGTTCTTGAATGACAAGAAGTAGGAAGAATAATCCAAACTCCAGAAGGAAGGGTTGCTGGTTCAGAGCCCTCCAGTAAATTGGAGGAAGAGACTGACTGAAACTTTGTGAAATGAAGACAGACAGAAATCCTGCACCTGGGAAGGACCAGCTCCATGCAGCTGGGACAAAATGGCTGTGGTGTTTCTTTCTAAGAAATGACCCAGTGATCTTGATGCAGTGCTACCTTAAAACCAGGCAAACTTACCACATCCTGGGCTGCATCAGCAAAAACATAGACCACATATTCAGGAAAGTTATTAGTCCCGTGTAAACACCACTGGGAAGGGCATATTTGGAATATTGCTGTGGATTTTCCATTGCAAAAAATAAGAGAGTTCAGTTGATGGCTGCTAGGATGGTTAGACACCTGGAGCAATGCACATATAAGGAGAGAGAGAAGAAACATTTCTGCATTTTCATCCCAGAGAAAATATTGACAGGGAGTCCTACTCCTGCCTCAGCTACTTAAGGGGGGGTTTCAGATAAGACACTCAGATACTTAGTCAAGAAGACAGAGGATGAAAGACAGATAGAAGATGAAAGACAACAGTAACAAGCCACAACACAAGAATCTCACAAAGAGTGTACAATATCTGTCTTTAGAGAGTTTTAAAATCAGCTAAAATCATCTAGATTATATGCTAATTAACTTGATCAATTTTTGAAGTTATTTCTTGGAGCAGAACTAGGGGTTTTATGTTGTCTTGTTGCAGATGGGTTAGTAATAATTTTTCCTTCTTAGCAGTTAGAGTACTGTCATCCTTTGCATTCAGGATGGGAATTAATACGAAATGAGTGATGATGCTGATGTTTTTACTTGTTGCTAGGAAATCAAGATCTTTTTAATTTCCCATGTTTTACTAGTGTGAAGGAACACAAGAAACTGGGAGGAAGCATAAACGGGACAGCTTATCTGAACTAGCCAGAGGAATATTCCATGTCATAAAATGTCATACTTGGTATACAAACTGTAGGTAGGTGGCTGCAAAAGTTGGATCACTGGTTGGGTATTAATCATCAAATATTGAGTAACTGCATTGTGCATCAATTTTCTTGGGCTCTATTTCTATTTCTTTGCATTCTATTTAATTGCAAATCCTACAAATAATGTATTTAATTATTATTGTTATTTCCTGACATTATTATAGATATTAAACTGTTTTTATCCCAACCTATAAGTTTTACTTTTTTTCCAGTTCTCCTCTCCATCTCACTGGGTAGCTGGAGGAGTGAGTGAGCGGTTATGTAGTGGTTAATTACCACTCAGGTTAAACCATAACATGTGTTCTCTAGAGATCTAATCCAGACTGGTTTATTCTATGATTCTTTTTTTTTTTTTTTTGTCTGGTTGGAAAATTCCATTATTATGGATGAAAATTCAAACAAAAAACAGTTGAATGTCACCATGCATTCTATAATGATGAGCTTTATAGGCTTTAACAGCCAAAGCAGACAGTCTTACAATCCTGTGTTTCTTGCCTTTTTCTTTGTTTTTAAATTAATTATGCAGTACCAAGACTGCATTGGCTAAAATATTTTTTTCATTCAAATCAAGGTAAAGAAAGATACGCTGGAATAACAGTAGGGAAAGATGGATGTATTGTTCAGTTACTCAAGCATAGAATATACACTAGTTTATATCCAAAATAAGCCTCAGGATACTAACCATTGCTTTTCTGACTCTTCCACTTCAAGGACTGAACACGATTTGCTACAAGGTGTTGCACTGTTTTTTTGTCTAGCAGTGCCACTTTCTGTACCTTGACAAATGGAAGGAGAGTTGATAATTACCTTGGGACACATGTGAAAAAGGTGGCAAAGCTCACCTTGGAAGGCAAGTGAAGTTGCATGTAGACAAATTGTTCCATAATGCCATTTACAAAGCAAACTTACCATATATTTGGCAGCGAAAGAATGGATTATTTATACAAAATTAATGGCAATGCTCAAGATTGCCTGATAATTCATTAAGGTAATATAATAATGTTATGAAGAATTTTCACATATTGTTATTACCATCACTTAGTACACTCCATTTGATGTTCATTTCAGTGAAAGCTCATGGAGAAATAGTGACAAGATGAAACACTAGAATGTATATATGTACATTAGACCACAAAATTAGCAATTCTTTATATTCATAAGCACAAGGGGAAATGAAAAAATTATATATCGTTGCATTTCATTAGTAACCTTTGTGCAGGAATTAGAACTTCAGAATTGAGAAAAAAAAAAAAAACAGGAATATACAAACATTGTCAGGAGATCTTTGTTAAATATTCTGACACTATAGAAGATTAAATGCCACAAATTTTTTACCAGTGTTGATTCTTTCCTCTTTAGCTATTTCTTCTTTTACTTTTTTCTCTTTTCATCTTTTCCATTTCCCATTCATACAAGTCACTATTACAAGTGATTAAAGATAGAGAAAACCTTAGATAGAAAAATGTGAACAATATAAAAATACAACATGGAATTTAATTCACTACAGAATGAGATATTTATACATAAATATCTTGCTTAAACATTTAAATATGTCTAATAAAAAACATCCTTAAATCCTTACACAGATCCTCTCCTTTCATGCATATTTAATGTTGGATGTTAGTGGAAATATAGTTTTCTATATTTTAAACGCCTTATATTTAACAAGGTTAAAACCTTTTCAAACAATCTATTGAGCTAACATATGAAATTCATAACTAAGTGTTAAGAATTCTTTTTGAATGCTAGAGGAAGACAGGAAAGACAATCATAAGAGTACTAACTGTAGAAAGTCAAGATTTGTATTTAATACTCCTTTTCAATTGGAAGTGTTCAAACTTGAGATACTTCAATAGCATTATTTCCTGGGTTTATTATATTTACACACATGAAGACTGGAAATAAATCACTAGCTCATCTACATTTCAGAAAAAGAAATAGGCAGATTTTTCAGCAAGTGTGATCTGGCATAAAAGATTGAATAGTAAGTAATGAAATCATAGAACTCTACAAAAATTTAGTGAGTCACTGGTTTATTTATGCTAACATTTAAAATTCCATCATAAATTGGCTTAGTGGTGTTGGCAATGGCCAGAGGAAATTGGTAAATGGATACAGATGGAACGGGAGAGTGACAAGTGGATTGTCAGTGGGATCTATGTTATGCCTAGTCTTGTTCATACAGTACTGGGTATCATCAGCTTTAGAGAAATTTTTCATTAGTTCAGTGATTGTCAGATAGTTCTAATGCATTTTGTTTTTTTCTGAATTCAGGGGAAGTATGTATTAAAATACGAAACTTTATCTAATAAACCCATTTCTTAATTTTCTGTCAATCGCAAGCTACAAAAGTATTATGGAAGTAAATTGTCAACAGAATTGTTGGATTAAAAGTTTATAATTTATATTTCCAACTTGTATAAAATGATTACTTTCAAGAGCATATGATTATGGAAACACTTGTTTTCTCAAACACAAAAAAGTCACTGAAAAGCATGTGTCTATGTTACAGTTTTCATCTGATAATGGTGTTCAAATAAACTTGTATACTAGTTGCCATTCCTTGCAACCTGTTGTCTTAATTTAAACTGTTACTGAAGCAATGTCAGTACAAGCCTACGTTTACCTAAACACTGTATTGTTTCAACAGAAGGTTGAGCATCTCTCTGCTCAACGTAAAACTTGACCTGTGTGCTGTAAGATATTCCATCTTGTTATTTCAGGATCAGAGAATCAACCAGGTTGGAAAAGACCTCCAAGATCATCAAGTCCAACCAATCACTCAACCCCAACAATACCATGGCATTAAGTCCCTCATGCAGTCTTTTCTTAAATACCTCCAGGGACATTGACCACACCATCTCCCTGGGTAGCGTATTCCAATGGGCAATCACTCTTTCTGTGAAGAACTTCTTTCTGAGATCAAGCCTAAACTTTCCCCTGAGCAGCTTAAGACTGTGTTGACTTGTTCTGTTGCTGGTTGTCTGGGAGAAGAGACCAACCCCCACCTGGCTACAACCACCAGGTAGTTGCAGACAGCACTAAGGTCTCCTCTGAGCTTCCTCTTCTCCAGGCTAAACAGCCCCAGCTCCCTCAGGCCACTCCTCGCAGGGCTTGTGTTCCAGACCCCTCACCAGCTTTTTTGCCCTTCTCTGGACATGTTCAAGCAACTCAACATCTTTCTTGAACTGAGGAGCCCAGAACTGGACACAGTACTCAATGTGTGGCCTAACCAGTGCTGAGTGCAGGGGAAGAATGGCTTCCCTAGTGCTGCTGGTCACAATATTCCTGATACAGGCCAGGATGCCATTGGCCTTCTTGGCTACCTGGGTACACTGCTGGCTCATGTTCAGCTGGCTGTCAACCAGTACCCCCAGGTCCCTTTCAGCCTGGCTGCTCTCCAGACACTCTGTCACCAGCCTGTAGTGCTGCATGACATTGTTGTGGAAAATGTGTAGAACCTGGCACTTAGACATGTTAAATCTCATGCCGTTGGACTCTGCCCATCTATCCAGTCTGTCAAGGTCCCTCTGCAGAGCCCTCCTACCCTCTAACAGATCAACACCTGCTCCCAACTTGGTGTCGTCTGCAAACCTACCAATGGTGGACTCTATCTCCTCATCCAGATCATCAATAAAGATGTTGAACACAATTGGGTTGCCTGATCGTAAAAGGAGATCAGGTTGGTCAGGCAGAACCTGCCCCTCCTAAATCCATGTTGGCTAGGCTTGATCCATAATCTTGTCTGTCACTGAGGTCAGGCTGAAAGGCCTGTAGTCTCCAGGATTCTCCATCCAGCATTTCTTGTGGATGGGCATCACAGTGTCCAACTTTCTGTCATTTGGGACCTCACCAGTGAGCCAGGACTGTTGAAAAATGATGGAGAGCACCTTGGCAAACTCACCTGCCAGTTCCTTCATTACCCTAGGATGGATTCCATCTGGTCCTATAGACTTGTGGGATCCAAGTGGCTCAGCAAGTCTCTAACATCTTCCTCCTGGATTACAGGGGTACTATACTGCTCCCTGACTCCACCAGGCAGCACAGGAGGCCAGTTTTCCTGAAGACAACCTATCTTCCTAGTGAAAATTGAGGCAAAGAGGCATTGAGTACCTCTGCCTTTTCCTCGTCTTTTGTTACTATTTCCCCACCACGTACAATAAAGAGTGGAGGTTGTCCTTGCCCCTCCTTTTGCAATTAATATATTTATAAAAACATTTTTTTCGCTTACAGAATTGGCAGATCTAAGTTCTAAATGGGCTTTTGTATCTCTGATTGTTTTCCTACATGACCTAGCAACATCCTTAAACATTCCATGAATTACCTCCCCTTTTTCCCAATGGGGTTACACCCTCTTTTTTTTCATTAATCCATTCAGAAGCTCATTGCCCTTCCAGGTTGGTCATCTACCCTGTTGGCTCATCTACCAGCACATTGGGATAGCCTGCTCCTGCACCTTCAAGATTTCTTTCTGGAAGTAGGTCCAACCTTCCTGGATTCCTTTGTTTTTAAGGGCTGTTTCCCAAGGTACTTTCTAAGTTAGTCCTTTAAATAAGTCGATGTCTGCCCTCTGCAAGTCCAGAGTGGAGGTTTTGTTGATGTCCCTCTTAGTTTGACTGCATATTGAAAACTATTATTTCATGGTCACTGGACCCCAGACAGCCTCCAACTACCACATCTCCCACCAGTCCTTCTCTATTTGTAAAGAGTAGGTAGAGCAAAGGCTCACCCCTGGTAGGTTCACACAGAAGCTGTGATAAGAAGTTATCCTCCATACACTCTAAGAACGTTCTAAACTGCCTCCTCTTTGCTGTGTTAAGTTTGCAGCAGATCTGGTAGGTTAAATTCGCCCACAAGGAGAAGGGCTGGTGATCTTGAGACAGCCTCCAGCTCCTTATAGAATAATACATCAACCTCTTTATCCTGGTTGGGTGGTCTATAACAGACTCTAAGCAGGATGTCAGCCTTGTTTGCCTTCCCTTTAATTCTCACCCACAGGCACTCAACCCGATCATCCTTAATCTCTAATTCCATGGCATCTAGACCCTACCTAATGTACAGGGCCACCCCGGCATCCTTTCTCCCTCACTTGCCTCTCCTGAAGAGCCTGTAGCTATTGCTCACAGTGCTCCAGTCGTGTGAGTCATCCCACCACGTTTCTGTGACAGCGACTATGTCATATCTTTCCAGCTCCTCTTGTTACCTGTACTACATGTATTAGTGTACATGTACTTCAGTTGGGCTGCTGATTTCACTCCTGACTCTTGCTTAAAAGCCTGAGTCTCCTGTCTGAGAGACTGGTTTCATCCCCTTCTCCCTTCAAATCTGGTTTAAAGCCCTGTCAATGAGCCCTGCCAACTTCCTTCCTAAAACCCTTTTCCCTCTGTGGGATAGGCTGTTTCCATCTGTTGCAAACAGGTCTGGCCTCCTGTAAATCAAACCATGGTGAAAAAACCCAAGGTCCTGCCAGTGACACTAGGCTCAGAGCCATGCATATCCTGCCTAATCTCTCATTGTTCCCCACAGCTGAAGGATGGAGGAGAACATGACCTGTGCTCCTGATACCTTGACCAGATGTATCAAGGCTCTGAAATCATTCTTCATTGTCCTTTGAGGAGTTCACTGCTTGAATCACACCCTGAGAAGCTATTAAGATGGTAGCTTGATGATTGGAGCTTTGTCAATTATACCAGATAAGAACCAAACAGAACAGATTTTTATCATTACCAAAGCATAGTAAAAAATTAGTTCAGCTTACAAGGCCCAGCCTTGGCATAACATTAGTAAGTACGAGAGTGTGAATAGTAGTCCAGGAGGCATGTTAGAGGGAATTACAGAAGAATACCAAGTAATGAACTATCAGGAAGTCCACCTATTGCTAGAGGAGGAAAGATAAGTGTTGAAGTGAACAAGTACGGTAACAAAGATGTGATCTATTTGGATGGAAAGGAGTGATCTGAAAACTATGAGACTGATGTCTAATAGGATCATTCAATCCATGTCTTTATTAGCTGAACCTCCAGGAACAGAATGTTGTTGAAAATTCATTATTGTTTTTTGGAAACTCACTGCATCTAGAATCTGTAGTATACAACAGTTAGATTACCATTGTCATTTGTTTAAGTAATTGTTCATTCATTACCAAGTGATACTATCTTGGGTGTACTATCCCATACATAATAATGATGATACTGTTTGCTCAGTCATTTGCCTTATTCAAGAACCACAGCATTTCCAAAGATCAGAGATTCCTACCTTGACAAAAATAGACCAAAAGTTTAAGGTGACCAGAATGGCAGATGGTTAAGACATATTGTTAATATTCAGTTCCAATCAAGGAAGCAACTACTTCTACTCTAAGATATCTTTTATTGTTCCTTCTCTGCTTATGGAGTGGGGCTTAATCTCTTCAAATAGCAGCAGGTGCCACAGTGAAGCCAGCCATATATGTTCATTTCGTCTTTTCTCCATGTATTTAAAACATCAGTAACAATGTATCCACACTCACAGAGGCCTTGTTCTAGCCAAATGCATCTTTCATTGCATTCGTGATTTTCAGTACCATGCAAACTACAAGCCATTCCAACTTACACTATGCTGCCTTGCATTTATTAAGAGACCATTTCAGTCTTTTATTGTATCTGTCAAAGGCAATATCAGCTTCATATGTGCAACATAAGCTTATATTTGAAAACTTCACGTTATAGAAAAAAATTATTTGCAAAATCAGGATTTATTACCCAGTTAGAGTGAAATTATGTCCTTGTTTGTAAACTAATGCTAACTCCGCATTTACAAATTATCTGATAGTAAACACATCTTTAGTGATTATAGGCATCCCACAGAACAGATGTTTCCTGAACAGTTTTATACTTGGTTTTCTAGTGATAGATTTTTTTAAATAAGTTGACAACAATTTGTTCTGTTTTAAAAGAGAATTGGTTACTGGTGTCAATTTTGTATAAAAATAAAACTTTAGTATAGTTGGTCCTTTGTTTCTCCCATATGAAAGAGAAGTTGCCTTTCTTACAGCTTTTATTGTTTCATTTATTAAGAATTTATGTACAGATGGAACATTCATTCCTTGAATTACTCATTCTATATTAACGAATAACTACACTAGTACATTTCTAGAGTCGTATAGTGCTTCAGGGTTCATTTTTCAGAGGCAAAATAGCTCAGTTCCCAAGCAACTCTGTGGGAAAGGTAACTGATGTAGATAATTTGTGTAGTTCTAAAAGCAGATCTCACGTGGATCTTTTGCAGTTACTGCTACAACAGTAACTGCTAATCTTACAACAAAGTTGCAAAATGAAAGTATTATCTGTTCTTGCTTGATTCTGTAAATACAGAACATAAATGGTACATAACGAGAAACACTGAAACATACTCTTGCTGATCAAGTCCTTGTCAGAGTGTTGGAAAATTAATTTCTCTTAATAAAATCATGACTAAAATCTAGGTTCTAATTAAAAGTAAAACATTTCTAGTCTTGAACAACGTCTTCTGCAGTCTGAAAGCGACAAAATTCATCGCTACATTACAGGAGAGTAGTAGAACATTTATGAAATATATCTACCTCCAAATTCCATGCTACTTTTTGGGGCCTAAGACTCAGACAAAAATCTAAGAATTAATGCTCAGTCATTTGTAAATGTAAACATTGACAAATGCTTCATTAGTAAATGAAACATTGATAAAATACAGAACCATGAAGAGTTTAGGGATTCCAATAGAGTGTTTGCATCTGGTTTAAATGTTTATTAATTGTGTTCCTTTGTATTTTCTTTCCTTGGTCAACACCTCAAAGCAATTAGTTTCTTTCTATCCCCTTTTCTTTCTGGAGTTTTGCAGTGGTGTTCTCCTGGAGAATAGAAAGGAGGTGATTCTTGCATCTGTCTGGACAAGTCTCTGAAAATCATTTAAACAAAAAAGGTGAAAAATAACAGTGGTTTCCCTAACTTGTTTTTTAAGACCCTAGAGAAAAGCATCCCATAATCTAACAAAAAAGGGCATCTTGTACCAAGAATTCACCACAATGACAGATTTTTATGAGTTTTTTCTCCCTAATACCTAAGTTAACTCTCATTTTGCTTAAATTAATGTTCTCATCCTTCTCCATGCAAAGATGATGCACATTTTCAGTACGGAGCTATGTTCCTCTTTAGTCTTTTATATTGGACTAAAAATAAATACCTGTTCTTCTAGGCTTTCCTTGTACATCATATTTTCAAATCTCTAAGTATTTCTTTGTTTTCCTCTGTCTCGATGCTTTCAAATTTACCATAAAAGATATTTCAAGCTAGCCAGAGTACAGGAGTCAATAGTCTCACAGAAGGTCACACAAATAGAATAATCTCTTTCATGCCTTTCATATGAGTTCACTGTTAACATGTTCCAGACTCATGTTGGTGTTACACTTTAGTGTTCCTTATATTTTTCTTTCCTGTTATTTTTTTTTTCTAAAGTTCTGCTGGGCTCATTCAATTTTATCCATTCTAAAATGCAGTTTTGTGTACTTCTTATTTGCCTTTACTGAGTTTCTTGTGATTGTAGGTGTTTTTTTCAAAATGCAAAGATCATTTTAACATTGTATTCTAATCTTGACATCACAGTTACATTTTATAAACACTCCCTACTCTCCATCAAGAAAATCATTAATGAAAATACATTTTTTTCAGTATTGTGATGGTTTTAAGACTGTCTTTTAAATTTTTCTTCACAAAGTTCAAGCAGAGAAAGTGAAAGTATATAAATAAGTCACTACTGGGTGTAAGAAAGCAAAATAATGATTATTCTAAACATTTCCATTGGAGAGATAGAAATGTTTAAGATTCTCTCCTCAAAACAAGGTTGGGGAGTTGCCTTCTGCCAGAGAGATCCGGGGGGATTCCTTCTGGATGAGGGGGGAGGCCCCTTGGGGGAGGCCCCTTGGGAGAAACAAAGGGGGCTTGGTTGTGTTTTTCTGTTGATTGTACATATTTGTAAATGTTGTGAATATTGTATATTTGTACATATTCATTGCATTTCATCATAGATTGTAGTTTTGCTTGTAAATACAGCTTTTATTTGCTTCCAGACTGAGCTAGCCTGGTTGTTGTTGGTGTGGGATGGGGATTTCAGCTCTCACACTGTTACATGTATGTATTGAATATATATTTCCTTTTTACCTTTGTGATATAACCATATCCACAGCAACAAATTTTCATGTCAGAAACAAAAGTATGGCCTCACATTGGTACAGTTGGTATAAATGAGCTCTTAGGAGCCAGATTTCATGTATATATACATAGGTGAACAGTGAAGCATCAGAGATAAATATAGAAGAGTCTGTTTCAGAAAGACTATTTAAAATGACACCTTTTCCTATGAGTTGTCAAACTTTACCATATGGGTTCAGAATCAAAAATATTAAGACCAATGTGAAAGTACTGCAATGTACTCTATGTGCTACTGACAATTCAGAAAAACCTCATCTGAAGGTGTGGAAGACATGCTAACCTCTCAGCACAAAATTTAGCTCTAAGAGAAACCAGTAGGCTATCCAGTCAAAAGAAGAAAACCCGCAAGAGGATAGGTGGAAGAATCTTTCCTTGTGTAGCTCTGGCATACCTAAGTGCACAGAGCCAAAGCAATTAAGATTGACTAGTATATCCAGTGAAACCCAATTCTACAGGAAATTACAGGATTTCAATATTACACCTGTAAAGCAGAAGGAGAAAGGAAAGGTTATGCAACTCTTGGAACTGAAGGCATGTCCTTGGGCAGTTGTTGAGCATACTGTCGAAATCTCCAGCACATCATCTTCTTGGGAAAATTAAGTTTCCTGAGAAATTTGATAACCAGGAACCAACGTTACCATGTCAAAAACAATTACACAAACAGACAAACATCACAAAATCACCAGCACTATCAAAACAAACAACCCCCAAACCAAAATAAACTAAAATTAAAAAAAAATCAAAGAATTACATGTGTTGGTTCCAACTGCTCTGTTTGAAGCACTTTATTTCCATGGAAAAATGGAATTTCTTTAACAAGGTGAATTCCCTTTTTCGCCATATCTCCTAAAAACCACTAACATTTATTAGAGCTTCTATGGTAAGTGTTGTGGTATACCTCTTGTAATATCAGGTTATAAGAAATACATTCCTTCTCCCTTTGCTCATCCTAAATTTGTACAACTATGTCCTTATAAATAAACTGTCATGCATAAATAATGCAGATATCTCTGACATGTGTAAGGTCATTTTTTTAGATAAATCAGAAAAAGAAATAAACCAGGAATATCTAAAAATTAAGTGGGTAGGTAGGGTTATGAAATGTACAAATTCTGGACCAAATATCAGTCCAGTAAACACTTATCATAAATATTTCCCTTTACATATATAAAAAGTTCCATGGAACCAGAACTTACCAGAGTAATGACTTAACACATATTGTTGCATATATGGTAAAAAATATTATTACTCCCCAAACTATCTGTACTGTATTATCTTTTAAGGGAGTTTTAATGTTAAGAAGATATTTTCATGAATATATTCAAACAGATACCTACACATGCTATTTATATGTCCTAATAAATTAAAGTTGGTATTGTGCATGTAATTATGTAAATAGAAGATATAGCTAAGTAAAAGTTGTGATTTGTAACTAAATAAAAGAATGTGCAGTGTGTTTAATTTATAAAATACACAAAAGTGGATTAATTATGTATTGCACTGCCCCAGTGAATTAAATCTAAAATTATGTTTGACCATTTCAAAATCACAGAATCACAGAATATTAGAGGTTGGAAGGCACCTCCAGAGGTCATCTAGTCCAACTCCTCTGCCAAAAGCAGGGTCACCTAGTGTAGTCTGCACAGGAGCACATCCAGGTGAGTTTTGAAAGTCTCCAGAAAAGGAAACTCTAAACCCCCCTGGTCAGCCTGTTCCAGTGCCTCCACTGTAAAGATGTTCCTCCTCAGGTTGAGGAGAAATCTGTGTTCAAGTTTGTATCCATTGTTCTTTGTCTTATTACTGTGCACCACCAAAAAGAGATTAGCCACATCCACTGGACATCCACACGTCAGATAGTTATAGACGTTGATCAGATCCCCTCTTAGTCTTCTCTTCTCAAGGCTAAACAGCCCCAGGTCTTTCTTCATACAGGAGATGCTCAAGTCCCCCTAATTATCCTCCTGGCTCTCAGTTGGACTCTCTCCAGCAGGTCCCTGTCTCTCTTGAACTGGTGAGCCCAACACTGGACACAGTATTCCAGATGCAGTCTCACCGTGGTAGAGTAGACAGGAAGAAGACCCTCCTATAGACCTGCTGGACATTTCTTGATGCACCCCAGGATACCCCAGCCCTCTTGGCCACAGTGGCACATGGCTGTCCCATGGAGAGCTTGTTATCCACTAAGACTCCAAGGTCTTTCTCCATGGAGCTGCTCTCCAGCTGGACAACCCCTAACCTGTATGGGTGCCTGCTGTTATTTCTCCCCAGATGCAGGACCCTGCACTTGTCCTTATTGAACTTGCTGAGGTTTGCCTTCACCCAGCTCTCCAGCCTGTTGGGATCTCATTGGGTGGAAACACAGTCGTCCACTCCACCAGTTTTATATTATTGGTGAACTTGCTAAGGGGACACTCAGTCTTCTCATTCAGGTTGTTAATAAAGATATTGAACAAAAGTGGACCCAGTACTGATCCCTGGGGAACACCACTGTCACAGGCCTCCACGTTGACTCTGTGCCACTGATCACAAACCTCTCAACTCTATTTTTGAGCTAGTTTTCAATCAACCTTATGGACCAATCATCTATGCCACGTTTCCTGATCTTTTGTGTGAGGATATTACGGGAGACAGTATCAAAAGCTTTACCAAAATTAAGGTGTATGGTATCCATAGCTCAAAAAAGGGTTTTTTGGGGGGATTTTTGGGTTGGTTTTTTTTCCATTAAATGGTGGATTGATTGATCACGGAATCAGAGAATCAACCAGGTTGGAAGAGACCTCCAAGATCATCAAGTTCAACTGATTTCTTGGAATTGATAATTTTAAATATCCCACATACTTTCAAATCAGAGAGGTGTAATTTGCCTAATTTTTTAGGGGTAGATCAGAACAAACCAAACAAGTAACCTTATATTTTATCTATAAGCTAATAAACTTAAGTAGGAGAAAGTATAGTAAATCCTATTGAGAAAATATTTTAAGCACTACATCAAATGGTTATCTAACAAAGTTATCACAATGCACTTCTGCATTAGCCCACATCTAGACTGCCTTGCTAGAAATGTAATTGAAATTGAAAAATGTACTGCTGGTTAATTTTTCATCAAATATCTCCCCCTTTATAGGTTTCTTCATCTCAAAGATATTATGACCATGTAATCTATGGATGTCTTCTCTGTTTAATTCACAAATAGAAGTGTACTATGCTGATGCTCCCAGATTTTAAGTACATGAATAAATAAATAGAAAGTTTATTTAATCAAATTCTTCCTATCTCTCACCATAAGGCATAAAACCAATATATAAATGTATTTGTTAACATTGCAGATTTTTTCTATTCCTTCTCATAATATAGCATGCAATTACTATTTGACTATATTTCCAGCCTCTTCTAATTATGGTTTATTTTTTAGAATTTAAGAGTTCTGATGCTTCAAATTTTGAAAATATGTAAGAACCTAAATTCCTCTTGAATTACTCGATCTGGAAAGCACTCTTATGAAGAAAAAATAGATTAGGTTTTCTTTGTCAGTAACAGAAGTTTGGGTTATTTTTCCTCCTGTAACAATTATTAGCTAACTTTTATTGCTTAATTGAAACTCATTTTTATTCCTGTGTTTCATAAAGAAGTGTATAAATGTCACCCATGAAAGAGACTCCACAACCACCCATAATTGTGCATTTATTGTAACTAGAATTACTCAGTACTCCTTCCAACACAATTATATGACAAGTTCAGATGTCAGTTGGGAATGTATTACTACAGAACTAATTAAGCTTCAACCTTAAGCTTTTAGGAATATTCTTTTTAGGAAGATGAACCAAAATGTGCTCACACTCATAAAGGGGAAGCCTCTGGCTCCAAGGTACCCAAATTATACACTAACCAAAGGTGAGGACTCACTCAATTTGCAGAAGCATTCTTAGATGACATCCAATTCTAAAGGGAGAGGAACTGACTGCCATATCTCTTGTTGTATGGAGACCATCTCAAAATAGCTTTGTAGCCAGACTGCAAGTATACCCTAAGTAAAGGATGCATTGTGGTTGGCTGGAGGGAACCACACAAATGCAAGATAAGAAAAAGCCTGGGCCTGAAGGTGCCAGTTAGTTTCTGAGAGGAGCCCAGCGGATCTTTATCAGCTCCTAGCAAGACTCAGCCCTTAGTCAGGTGTCTGTTGAGCTTTTGTGTTTGTATGTGCAGTTGTACCTGCAATACTAGATTGCTAACGTAAATAGATCACTATAGAGGGTTGTGATCCAAATTTTCAGTGTTAAAATCATGGAAACCTAGAATTTTTAATTGAAGTTTAATTCCTAACCACTACCATTTATAAAAAGAATACGGTATTTCAAATTAACTTTCAAATGTTACTATATTATGTTTAATCTTGGCTTACATTTTAATTTGTCTTTAAGAGACTGATCTTTCTGCAATTTAAGTGATCAATCTTTTTATTTTAACTGCTGCTCAGTCACAGTTTTCACTTACATTATTGGCCTAGAAGCATGATAGAAACTGGTCCAGACTGATAGTTTTTACTGATGTAATGTACAGTATTTGAAGGCAAATTTAACCCTGACTTCCACTTTGAAAATCAGAAAATGCAGTTGTGTAAACTACATGTGTGATGTTACTGTCCAAATCCACCTAAAGGAAAATAAATATGCAAGCCAAAGTCAATGAGAAGTTTTAAAAACAGGGAGGGGGAAGAAAAATATGCACACACACAAACAAGCAAACAAATGAACAAACAAACCCCCCACAAAATAAACAAACAAAAATCCCACTTCCTTTCCATATTATAAAAATAGGGAAGTCTGTAAATGTTTGCTTTAAGATATTTTCCAGCTATGTAAAGTTGAATTGTATTCTGATCCCATGTTTTCAAAAGTTGCAAGGCAGTGGTTATAGCAACAAAGTTTTAACGGGAAGTTTTTTTCCTGTAAGTTAATAAAGAAGTCCTTATCTTGAGTTGCTGCTTTATGTGTATCTCAAACAGCTTGCCTGGTGTTTCTTGCATATGTCTGTTATGTCATATGTACACCTGTGCAAGACTAGTTTTGTCTGACAAAGTTAAAAATCAAACTTACTATATTGCTAGGCACCTGAAGAGTACTCCTGAATACAAGAGAAAATTTCTCTCACATTGCATATTTCTAAGAAGTTCCTCGGGTTTAAGGGTATATATGAATTGGACAATAATGAATCAAACATTTAAATCACCTGAACACCACATTTAGTGGATATCATTAGCCTCTACCACAGAACAGTGGTTAATTCAAACATGTTACACCACAGAAACTATAGGCCACTCACTCTCACTCCTGTGCCTCGCAGGATCAGGGAGCAGATCCTTCTGTGAAGGCTTTGTTAAGGTGTACAGAAAATAAAGAGGCTTCATCAAAGGCAAATAATGCCTGACTAACTTGGTGGCTGTCTGTGATGTAGTTACAGCATCACTGGATTATGGAAGAGCAACTTACGTCATCTACCTGAACTTGTGTAAAGCATAGAAGCTGTAGATGAGGCGTTCTAGAGGCAGCTGGAAGTAGCCTCGAGATCAAGTGCCCCAGTGCTCCTGGGTGACTTCAATCACTCTGATATTAGTGCGAAACGCCACACAAACAAGCATAAGCAGTCCACAACATTCCTGCAGAGCATTGATTACAACTGCTGCAGGTAGTTGAAGAACCAACAAGGAGAAGCACGATGCTGGACCTCTTGGAATTGCATCTTGCCAGGGAGGTGAAAGAAAACAAGAGCTTTTTCAAATACAATAACAACAAAAAGAAGAGCAGGAAAAAGATGGGTCCACTACAAAAGAATATGGGAGATACAGTAACTGATGATGCAGAGATGGCAGAGTTGCTGAATGATGTCTTTGTCTCAGTCTTTAATCCTAAAACCAGCCCTCGGGAACCTGTGATGGTTTTAAGACCGTCTTTTTAATTTTTCTTCACAAAGTTCGAGCAGAGAAAGTGAAAAAATGTACATAAATTACCATTGGGCGTAAGAAAGCAAAATAATGATTATTCTAAACACTTCCATTGGAGAGACAGAAATGTTTAAGAATCACTACTCAAAATAAGGTCGGGGAGTTGGGCAGTTCTCAGCTTGCTCGGCTTCTGTTTGCCTGCTTCTTCTTTTCTGGCTGAAGATAACATACTGACCCTGACAAGCTCAGTCCAACAGCCTCTCTGCTTCTTGACTTTATGCCTTCTGCCAGGGGGCTCTGGGGAGATTCCTTCTGGCTGAGGGGGGATTTATTTCTGCTCAGATTAGGAAGCAAAATGAAACTGCTTTGGATCCTGTGGCATCTTATTTATTCTGTTATCTGTGTGATGATCTATCGATATTCTGTTTCTGCTATGAGAGATAAAATTGTGAGATATGTGGCACATAAGCTTGTTCTTTGGGGTAAGAGCAAGTTGCAGAAAGTTGTTGAGTTCTGTTCTGGTTTTATTGAAATAGGGAGTTATGGTAATTCAACTACAAATATGCCAGTAGAAGCATACGAATTTGGTGTTCCTCCTGCAGAGGGTTATGTGAACAAATGGAACCCTAAATTGATTTTGATGCTAAGCTTGAATCTGGTGTTTGTTGTGATAATCTTGTGGCTACTGGTTGCACTGTATTGAGAAAGACATGGAGCTATTTGCTCTAGCAGCTTGCGTAGACATAAAAGAAAGCACAGAAAAGCTCAGAGAGATCTGGAAATAGTTTCTGATTCTGATTACAGTGCCCAGGAGATCACAATTAAGTGTAGAGAAGTGAAGGTTTATGAGAAAGCTGCCGATAGCTTTGGCTCAGAGCCAGTAGCAGCAGCGGCAGGAACTCTGCCAGTAACTGCGGGAACTTTGCCAGGATCTCAGATAACTGCCATGACTACACAGGCAGGCACGCTCCATTAACGAGGCACAGTCTCTTCCTCCCTCTGCTGCTGATATGGAAGCAGCAGCGGCTGCAGGGTCTCAAAGAGTACCTGCTGACTCTGTACAGAATCTCTCTGTTCCTGCTGACTCTGCTGTGAATTTGTTTGCTACTGTCACCAGAGAGAGAAAAGGAGCTGCAGGAGGAGGTGCAGATGCTGCAGGAGAAGGTGCAGAAGGTGCAGAAGGAGGTCAGGATCCTTCTGTTCAGGGTCCCTCTGTTAAGAAAGATCCTTCTGATGAGGAAGAGAAGGTTAGCCTTAAAAGTCAGGCAGACTTCTTGAGACCACACATGGATGATGTAGATGTAAGACATGATATGAGCCCTAGTAAATTAGCAACTGCTGGAAGTGCCTCTGAACTCCAGGAAATTGCATGGAGGATTGCAGCAGAAGCATGGGGACAGCAAGCTCAAGAAGAGGATGATGATGAGATTGAGGATGATATACAGTCAGCTAATGCACCCAGACAGGAAATTAGGCATGTGAGGAAGGATTACATCAGAGGAGACACTGAGCCAATCCTGAGTTGGCTAGGGAAGTGTTTTGAAATGGGAGCCCCAACCTTGCTGGTAGACAACAAATCGGCCTTCCGGTTGGGTACAGTCTCAAAAGATACAGGCATAGACAGACATCTAGTTTCTCTGAGGGCATGCCGCCTACCTGCAGTCCTTATGAGGTACCCTAGCAGAGATGATTTACCATGGAACCCTAAGCCTTGGAACACGATAAACAAGGGAATCAAACGTTTAAGAGAGTTTGCTGTGAGAGAAGTGATGTATGGAGATCATAATATGCTGAGTCCTGATGAAATGCCAAAAAGTTCATTAAGCTTGCTTCTCCTAATTCTGCTACTATTCTGGCAAGCAGAATTGTGGCAAGAAATTACGGTGGAGTGCCTCCAACTGTTGGCCATTTCGCTGACCAAATGAGGCAATTGGAGGATAGTCTCTCATGTACTTCTTTGCTTTCAGCCATTGAAACCCTGTCTGGAGAGATAAAGAATTGCAAGAAAGAGATGAAGGAGGAACTTAAAACCTCCATATCCAACTAGATGAAGGGGGATGATGGTGATTCCTCTTCCTCCAGATGGATACAAGTTTCAGCTGTCACGAGCAGATGTCCTCCAAGAAGGCCATTCCAAAACAGGTCAAACCAAAACAGACAGCAGAGGCAATCACATGGCAGTATCTGGATAATGCTGCATAATCAGTTTGATGAGAATATGAACAGATGGAATGGTCAACCAACTTCTGATCTTTTCAGGAGGTTGTGGGAGCTGCAGAGTGGCAGATCCTGAGGTAACAATACTAGAAGGGTAGCTGCCACTTCCTTAATTTCCCAGAACAATTCCAATAGCTCCAACACTCATTCTAATTCTGGTGCTGGACATTGTGCCAACTGTACATGTGGAAGTAATCCCCACAATTGGGGTGCCCTGCCTTCCGCCAGGGGGAGGTCAGGGATAATGGAGATAACACAATCTATTGGGATGTGTACTTCCAGTGTCCTGGCACTTCAAAATTTCAGAAGTTCAGGGCTTTGGTTGACACAGGAGATAAGGGCACCATAATACCATCAAATTATAAAGGGGGAGAACCTATAACTATTCAGGGAGTCACTGGTGGATCTCAAGAGTTATCTAAGATACAAGTTTAGCTGGGAAAGAGTGGAAGAAACATACTATAGTAACGGGACCTAATGCACCTTATATTTTGGGAATTGGTTTTCTGAGAGAAGGACATTCAAAGATCCTAAGGGTTACAAATGGGCCTTCGGAATAGCATCTATAGAAATTGATGGAGGAAAATTCAAGTTATCTATTAGACCTGAGCTTTCAAATAAATGTGCAGTTGTGGGACATCATAAGATACAGGATGCGAAGTTGCCAGTTGCTTCTCGAACTGTGCATCACAGACAATACAGAACCTACTGTGACTCTTTTGTGCCCATCCGAAACTTGATTCATCAATTGGAAAGCTGAAGGTCATCAGCAAAACTCATTCACCTTTCAACAGTCCAATCTGGCCTGTGAGAAAGCAGAATGGAGAACGGCGTCTGACAGTTGATTTCCGTGCCTTGAATGAAGTAACTCCACCCATGAGTGCAGGTGTACCAGACATGATGGAACAAATACAATAACAACAAAAGGAAGAGCAGGGAAAAGATGGGTCCACTACAGAAGAATGTGGGAGATACAGTAACTGATGATGCAGAGATGGCAGAGTTGCTGAATGCCTTCTTTGTCTCAGTCTTTACTCGTAAGACCAGCCCTCAGGGACCTCAGTCTCTGGAAGCAAGGGAGCAGAACCGGAGGAAACAGGACACTCCACTCAGTCAGGACCAAGTTAGAGATCTCTTGTAACAAATGAATACACACAAATCTATGGGCTCCAGCTTCACCCATTCTCTACTTTGTGTCTGAAGTTGTAAGAAAAGCAGGCAAAGAACTGATGCTTAACATTATCATCCTACCTGGAGAAGAGACGAAGAGAAGTGAGGCAGTGTATAACACTGCTTGTTCCTTTTTCTTGATTATTCCATTGGTAAAATAAGAAACTAAACAATAATCATTGGCAAATTCCATGTCTTGTCTATTATTGTGGCAGTTTGGGCTGGGTGCCTCCTGTTACCACCAATAAGGTGGACACAGGAAACAGCGTATTTCTACCCTTAAATCGTGTGCCCTATAAATCCATCTTCAAAGTCATTCTCTTTCTTTCTTTCACTCTCTGCTCCCGTGGGAGATGCTCTCTTATTGGGTAGCAGCGGGGGAGTATCTGAAGGCCTCTTAGGCCTGTCTAGGCCTAATGCCAGGAGGACAAAAGGCGAGGGGGCAGTCTCAGACCTGGCCAGTCTCAGACCTAGCCTAGCAGTGGGGGGGGGAAGAAAGAGCCCTGGGGGCTTTGGGTATACGCTCAGGTGGGGAGAAGTGAAGAACTGGGAAGCCTTTGGGTGTTGTGTAAGGGACTCTGTATGCTTTAGTGTATCCTTATCACCAAGCTTTGTACTTTTTGTAGTTTCACCAATTGCTTTACCATTTAAACTTTCTATCACTCTCAAATCCGTTTGTGTGAGTGTCATTCTTTTGTCCCTCTCAGGGCAAGAAAGTATCTGTCTGGCCTCAAACCAACACAATTATAAATAGGAAGTAATGTATCATTTACACAAATAACAGGAAAAGTACAGCCAGCTGAAACATCCAATGGGGTATTTGATACCATAAATACCATGCCTACTATTGAAAGTGGGGTTAGAGTAGGGGAAGTAGCATGGGCATCAACACGGTTGTCTGGCAACAGGGGTTCAGCAAAGCGGGTGGAGCATTTCTCTTTTTTTATTTCCCATTTTATATATTACTTTTTTGCTATTGTTGTTATCCCAGCTATTGCTTTTTTTTTTTTTTTTAATTGTTCTATTATACTCATCTTAACCCACAGGGTCCACATTTTATTCCCAATTCTTCCTTTGCATATTGCTGGAGGCAGATAATGAGGGGATGGTGGGGGTATGTCTGTTATGTGAGCAGCTACATATAGCTCAGCTGCAGCTGGGCCTGAAACCCAGATAGTTATTCTTAGCACCCAATGTGGGGCAAAAAGGGTTGGGATAACAAAATATTTGACTGAAGCCTATTAAAGCAATTTTGTTTTATACACTTTATGCATTAGTCAAATAGCCCATGTTCATAAAAAAATCCATCTATTTTCATGACAGTATTAATTAAAACCTTATGTGCTCTGTGTATTCCCTGTGGTGATGTTTCGGGTCTATCATATAATGGATTGGGTCTATCATATTGCTGTACTGGATATTGTTGGCTTATGATATGATTATAGTACTAGTCATAGGATTAAGCTGCTATTTATGTGCAGCATAGTCATTCATCAGTAACCTCCCTCATTTTACAGGAAAAATAGGGAAATAGGCTTTCTTAGCTTTTGAGAATGCTGAGTATCCTTGGGATGTCCAACAGCTTGCTTTGTTGCAGTATCTCGTGAATGTGTACCAGGTCTTGTTCAGGACTACACAGCTCTTTTTCCAAGAATACCACCCAGAGATGTGCCTCAAGGCTGGATAGTTTTGCCAGGGTGTGCAGGAAAGTATGAACGCAGGTGGGAGGACAGTGGTCACTTGCAATGTTTTGGAATTTCATCCCTGAACAAGTGTAGAATTCTGATAAACTAGTAAAATAGCAAGAAAAATTATGCTATCCACCTGGAAATTCCCAAGAGACATATGTGCTGGTGCCTGGCCCACACCTGGGATGAGGAGATTCTAGGTCTAAAGACAGTCCAGAAGGTTCTGTGGCTGGCTCTGTGGTACCTGGAAGCAGATGCTGGAGCCGCGTTGAAGAACCAACCTACGCTAATATCAGTCATTCCTGTACAGAAAAGGAAATCCAATTTCCTTCTCAAGGGATTAAAATGAATTAGGGCTGTTAAAAGACCAGGAGGAAAAGCCAGAGGTGATGACCTAATCCCTATCCCTGAATGAATTGCAAGATATACAAAAGGATTTCTGCTGCCATTCAGCCAAGTATATTATTATTATTATTATTATTATTATTATTAATAATAATAATAATAATAATAATAATAATAATAATAATAATAATAATAATAATAATAATAATAATAATAATAATAATAATAATATAATAGAGGAACCAATGAGAAAAGGTGCTATGCTGGACCCTGTTCTCACCAATAGGGAAGGGCTGGTGACCAATGTGAAACTCAGGGATAACCTTGGCTGCAGTAACCATGATGCGACGGAATTTAAGATCCTCAGGTCAGCTAGGAGGACGTATCCCAAGCTTACAGCCCTGGACTTCAGGCATGCAGACTTTGATTGCTTCAGGGATCTGCTGGCCAAAGTATCATGGGACAAAGCCCTAGAGGAAAGAGGGGTCCAGGACAGCTGATTTATGTTCAAGGATCACCTTCTCTGTGCCCAGGAGCAAAGTGTACCAAGAAAGAGGAAAGCAGGAAAGGATGCTAGGAGACCTGCCTGGAGCAAGGAGCTCCTGGACGTGCCGTCACACAAAGAGAAATTCTACAAGGAGTGGAAGAAAGGACAACTAGAATGGGAGGCATATAAGAAAGCTGCCTGAGCAGCAAGAGACCTGGTTAGAAAAACTAAAGCACAGTTTGAATTCAATCTATTGGTATATTAATGGTAAAAAGAAGACTAGGGAAGGTGTGGGTCCCCTCAGAAAGGAAACAGTTGAACTGGTGACAAGTGATATGGAGAAGTCTGAGGTTCTCAAGGACTTAATTTACCCCAGTCTTTACTGGCAAGGGCTCCAGCCACAGTCCCAGAATAGTGGAAGGTAATGGCAGGGACTGGAAGAAGAAACTGCCCATTGGGAGTGATGATCAGGTTTGTGACCATCTGAAGAACCTGGAAGTGTTCAAGTCCATGGGACCCAATGAGACACACTCATGGGTGTTGAGGGAACTGGCAGATGAGGTTGGTAAAGCGCTCTCTATTATATTGCAAAAGTTGTGGCAGTCCGGGGAAGTCCCCATGGACTGGAAAACGGGAAATAGAACCCCCATTTTCAAAAAGGGAAAGAGGGATGACTCAGGGAACTATAGGCCAGTCCGTCTCACACCTGTGCCCAGTAAGATCATGGAGCAGATCCTCCTGGAGGCACTGCTGAGGCAGAAGAATGAAGAGGTGACAGTCAGCATGGCTTCACCAAGGACAAATCCAGCCTCACAAACCTGGTGGCCTTCTATGACAAGGTCACAACATTAATAGATGAAGGCTGAGGAATTGGTATAATTTACCTTGACCTGAGCAAAGCCTTCAACACTGTCCTGCATGACATCCTGGTCTCTAAGCTGGTAAAGTCTGGGTTTGATGGACGGACCATTCAGTGGAAAAAGAACTGGCTTGATGGCCACACCCAGAGGGTAGCTGTGAATGAGTCCATGTCCAAGTGGAAGCCTGTGACAAGTGGAGTTCCTCAGGGATCAGTCCTGGGACCAGTCTTGTTCAACATCTTTGTTGGTGACATGGACAGTGGCATTGAGTGCACCCTCAGCAAGTTTGCTGACAACACCAAGCTGTGTGGTGCAGCAGACACACTGGAGGGAAGGGATGGCATCCAGAGGGACCTTGACAGGCTGGAGAGGTGGGCCCATGACAACCTCATGAGGTTCAACAAGACCAAATGCAAGGTTCTGCATCTGGGTTGGGGCAATCCCAAGCACTGATATAGGTTGGGCAGTGACTGGCTTGAGAGCAACCCTGAAGAAAAGGACTTGAGGGTGCTGGTGGATGAGAAGCTCAACATGAGCCACTTGCAGTCCAGAAAACCAATCATATCCTGGGCTGCATCTAGAGAAGCACAGCCAGCAGGTTGAGGGAGGTGATTCTCCCCCTCTACTCAGCTCTGGTGGACCCCACCCAGAGTACTGCATCCAGTACTGGAGCCCCTATTACAGGAAGGATCTGGATGTGCTGGATCGTGTCCAGAGAAGGGCCATGAGGATGCTGAGAGGGCTGGCGCACTTCTCCTATGAGGACAGACTGACAGAGTTGGGACTATTCAGTCTGGTGAAGAGAGAGCTCTGAGAAGACTTTATTGTGGCCTTCCAGTATCTTAAGGGAGCCTAGAAGTAAGCTGGTGAGGAACTTTTTAGGGTATCAGGTAATGATAGGACTAGGGAATGGAAAAAAATAGGAATTCAGATTGGCTGTTAGGAAGAAGTTTTACACCATGAGGGTGGTGAGACACTGGAACAGGTTGCCCAGGGAGGTGGTAGAAACTCCATCCCTGGAGGTATTTAAGGCCAGGCTGGATGTGGCTCTGAGCAACCTGATCTAGTGTGAGGTGTCTCTGCCCATGGCAGGGGGGTTGCAACTAGATGATCCTTGTGGTCCCTTCCAACCCTAACAAGTCTATGATTCTATGATTACCTGGCTGCTCTAACACTGGGATAATGGAGCCAATATTTTGCAATTAGAGGGCAGGGAAGCCAAGCAGTTGGGATCCTTGCCTAGTCAAGGGGGCACTGACAAGTTTAGCAGAACACAGGCACAAGTCCTCAGCTGCTGAAGGAGACTTCTGTCAGGTGTGAAGGATAGGCACCCTTTCAAGGAAGATGTTACATGCAGGCAAGTGGACCACCGTGGAGAGTGGTATCAGTACCTGAGAGAAATAGATGTGCTGAAGGTGATTTATAATGATAAGAATGATGAACGTTACCTACAGACACAGATGAAAATCTCTGCATACCAAGCATGTATAAGAAGCTTCTATGAATTGTGCCACCAGCATGCCAACTCATTGGCAGTAGTAACCTGGAAAGACGGTCAGTGACAAATAGGGGATGTACATGCTCCCAACTCTGACAATTCAAAGGATGTCTCACTTCCTCTGCAGGGCCTGCATTTCAGCTGTGGAGGAAGTGTCCCAGGAGTTCCAACAATTCAAAGAGGACATGTCCTACTCCCCTCTGTGAGGCCCTGCATCTCATCCATTAGAAGCAGACATACCCAAGACAGAAAATCTAAGAGGTAAACACCAGGAGAGAATGTGAGGAAATTGGATGGAAAACCCACTTAAATCCTAGCTGCACAAGTACATTTGCTACTATGGAAAAGAGTTGTGAAAGGAAGAACATTCACAGATTCACAGCTTCAAATTGCACTGGGTTGGAAGGGACCTTCAAAGGTCGTCTTGTCCAAGTCCTCTGCACTCAGCAGGTACAAATAGATTAAGCTGTCCAGGGCCACACCAAGTCTGGTCTTGAATGTCTCCTGGGACAGGGCCTCAACCACATCCCTGGGCAACCTGTTTCAGTATTTTACCACCCTCATTGAAAATAAGTTCTTCCTTATGTCCAATCTAAATCTATCCTGCTCCAGTTTAAAATGATTGCCCCTCCATCCTGTTGCTCCAAACTCTTCTAAACAGGCCTTACCCAGCCTTCCTGTAGGTCCCCTTCAGATACTGAAATGTGACTGCAAAGGCTCTCTGGCTTCTCTTCTCTAGGCTAAACAGCCCCAATTTTGTCAGCCTGTCTTCACAGAAGAGGTGCTTCAGCCACCTGATCATCTTGGTGACCCTTTTTTGGACCCACTCCAGAAGTCTGTATCTCTCTGTTGCAGCAGGGTCCCAGAGCTGAACACAGTATTCCAGGTGAGGTCTCATCAGAGTAGAGTAGAGAGGCAGAATCACCTCTCTCGCTCTGCTCCACTGGTAAACTTCCCACAGTAAAGCTGCTGATCTTACTTCCAATCCTCTTCAAGTAATCTCCAAGTCATTTTTTATAAGAAGTGACTGATTATGACCAAGATTAGAGGGGCCCTGTCTACAGAGAGATAGAGGAAAGCAGCAATCAGGTTTAGGGGTCTATGTGAATTTAATGGCCTGGCATGTCAGACCCACAGGATTATAAGGCTTTAGTAGATACTATTTCACTGTGTACAATAATCCCATCAAACTACAAGGGGGCTGAACCCACCTATATTTCGTCGGTGGCAGGGGATCACAATAGCTAAGTGTATGGTATCCTGGCTTGTATTAGGAACACTGTGGACAGCAGAAACAGGGATGTGATGGATGTGATCTGTACCCTGTACCCAGCGCTGGTGAGGCCACACCTTGAGTACTGTGTTCGGTTCTGGGCCCCTCAGTATAGAAAGGATACTGAGGTGCTGAAGTATGTCCAGAGAAGGGAAAGAAGGACCATGAAGGGCCTGGAACATGCTTACAGCATTTGAGAGAGCTGGGGTTGTTCAGTCTGGAGAAAGGGAATCTGAGGGGAGATCTTATTGTTCTCTATTTTTCCAACTTGAAGGGAAATTGTGGTGAGAAGGGGCCTAGCTTTTTCTCCTGATGACAAGCGACAGGACTGAAGAAACTGGTTACAAGTTGCATCAGTGGAGGTTTAGTCTAGATATTAAGAAATACTTCTTCACTAAAAGAATTATCAAACATTGGAATGGTCTGCCCAGGGCAGTGGTCATGTCACCATCCCTGGGGGTGTTCAAGCACCATATGGACCTGGCACTTAGGGACACAGTTCAGTGACTGGTCAAGGGTTGGAATGGATGATCTTAGAGATCTCTTCCAACCAAATGTATTCTGTGGGTCTGTATTAGTAGGTGGAATCTAACTGCGAATGAGTGGCATAAGCAACCCATGGTGACTAGCCCAAAGGCCTCATGTGTCCCTGTTATTGACTAGCTGAGGAGAGGGTGTTTCAAGGACCAAAGAAGTCTTTGGTAAAGCTGCTCTGATGATGGAGGGAAAGAAACAGCTGTCCATTTTACCCAATCTCTTCTAGAACCCTTCTGTGGTAGGGTTGCTAAGGATTGAAGAACAGCAGGGACTAATCACTACCACAGCAGTGCACCAGAAGAAATATAGCATCATCTGCAATTCCACTGATGCCAGAATCAAAACATTTCTTAGACAGGAAGGGACATTTCCATTTATCTAGTGCTAAAAAAAAAAAGGCACCCTGGCTGGATCACTCTCAAAAGTCCAAGGAGCCTGAGGTGAATTCTTTGCAGTCATTTCTACAGCAGCTTTTGCAAAATCTCATCTATGTAATGCAATTTTTCTTCCAACCTATTACATATTCATGACTCATTGAAGAGTTTTTTCATCTGTCCCCACACAGATAGCCCCATGGTCTCTCTCACAAGGCCATTCTCTTATGCTTAAAAATCATAACTCCCTTTCTTATCTGTGTTTACCTTGCACTAACAGATGAAAAAGCCCAAAAATAGCATGTAAGAGAAACATGTGACACCATTTGCAACCACTCTCTGTGACAAGTCATCCCGCTAGTTTTTAACTCAGCGAAGGGTGCACCTGTTCAAGCCATGGGCTGCCAGCTTTTTCAGGAGAATGTTGTGGGAAACTGTCAAAGACTTTGATGAAGTTTAGGTAGACCACATCCACAGCCCTCCTCTCATCTACCAGATGGGTTATCTAGTCATAAAATGAAATTAGATTGGTTAGGCAGGACCTTTCTTTCTTAAACCCATGTTTGCTGGGCCTGATTCCCTGGTTTTCTTGTATATGCCACTTGATGGCACTCAGGATGACCTGCTCTTTAACCTTGTCAGGTATTGAAGTCAGGATGACAGGCCTATAGTTTTCTGTATCCTCCATCAGCCGTTCTTGTGGATGGGCATCATGTTGGCCAACCTCCAGTTATCTGGGGCCTCCCCCGTTAGCCAAGACTGGTGATAAATGATGGAGAATGGCTTGGCCAGCTCTTGTGCCAGCTCCCTGAAAGCACCATAGGATGAATCCCATCTGGACCCGTTGACTTGTTAAGGTCTAAGTGGCATAGCAGGTCACTAACCACTTCCTCCTGGATTATATTCCTCCTGCTCCCCATTCCTATCTACCAACTCAAGAACCCAGTTGCCCTGGGAATAGTCAGACTCTTTGTTAAAGACTGAGGCAAAGCTGTTAAGTATCTCAGCTTTTTCTTTGTCTTCTGTTACAATGCTCCTTCCTTCGTCCAATAAGGAATGAAGATATTCCCTGTCCCTCCTTTTGTTATTAATGCATTTATGCATTAAAATAAAAATAAAGCACTTTTTATTATCCTTTACAGAACTGGCCAGATTAAGTTCAAACTGATCTTCTGCATCTCTAATTCTTTCTACATAACTCTACAATATCCTTAAATGCTTCCTGGTCCACCTGCCACTTTTTCCAAAGTTGGTACACTTTTTTTCTGAGTTCTTGCAAATCTCCTTGCTTAACCAGGCTGGTCCTCTTCTCCACCAGCTCGTTTTACACCACATAGGGACAGCCTGTTCCTGCACCTTCATAACTTCATTCTTAAAGTAGGCCTAGCCTTCCTGGGCTGCTTTGTTTTTGAGGGCTGCTTCACAAGGGACTCTCTGAATCAGCATCTTCCAGACCAAGAGAACCTAGCACCCCAGAAAGAACAAGCCAGTCAAAGGGACTCATTTTGAAGCAACCTCATATACACCTGGGCCTAAAGACATTACATTGCATGCACTAGAAGCCAGGAAGATCAAATATTACAGTGGAACACTAAAAACTATACTGAAAGCAAAGGGACATTGGGACCAGAGAATCAGCTAATCAAGATGACCCTACCCGATCAAATCTCCCACATACAGTAGAAGAGGACAGAGTCCCAGAGGTGTGCATGAAGAACATGTTAATGTTGATAGTCCAATTTAATTCTGCTTCAGGCAAACTTGAATCCATGCATGGAATTGCGTTTTCCAAGGATCTGGGTGCATATGGTAGGTGATGTGGGAGGATGGAGAAGACTGTTGTGTACTTTGAGACAACTTAATTTTGGGTGCGAGGAGACAGTGAATTAAATTATATGATGATAATTGTTAAATAGCTCTACTGGTAGGTGATATAGAATAAGAAGTGGATGATGTTCTGGGTACAGTTAGGTGTAGGAATCCTGTAGGAATCCTGTCTGGATGCAAATCACCTTGTGATTTCCTAATGAACTGAGATGTGCCCCTCCAAAGGATAACATTGCTCACTGTACTACAGGCTCCCCAACAAAGGACAAAGATTGCTCACCAGATTGGAGCTGCCCTGAACCATGAAATGTGTAATGGGCAGATGTCACTGGTATTGACATTCTCTGGAATATTCATAGACAAGAGCATCTCCATCCATCAGGTACCCTGGAAAGCGAGGATGGTGAAAAGGACAATGGATTCACCACCTGCTTCCTGATGTGTGTTGTGTGTATGGGCAGGAAAATAGAGAAGCAGGAGGCGGAGGCCCCCCGCCCCCTCCAGACCCCTGTAAAAACGCAAGGAATACACAGGAAGATTTTCTGGGGAAAACACCTGGGCCCATACCTAAAAAACATTTGTGACTAAAGAACTATATAAAAGACTTGAGAGATACCTACTCACTAGGAGAAAGAAGACTACATCACACACTGGAAGCATCACAGGACAACAATAACAGAAAAGGTCTTGGATTCTGAAAACTCTCTCTCCACCTCTGACTGATGGTAATATAATCCCTTTTACTGCTCTCTTTCTCTCCATTTTATTTCTCTCCCTCTCTCTCTCTCTCTCTCTCTCTCTCTTCTTCCATTCTGTCCACTTTATTCTGTTAACAAATAGCCTCACTGTTGATATTTTGGCCTTGTTTGTGCCTCTAATTTCATAACATGGGAATATTCAAAAAGAACTGAGTCTCTTTCACTCTCTGGTCCAAGACACTAGGATAAGGTTAATCTTCTTCACAAAAAGGATAGTGAGCTGTAGGAATCACCTTGTGAACATGATGATTACATTGAGAATATGAGAAGTGTCTCAAAAAAATAAGATCATTGTGAACAACCTGCCTGATATGTCAGCTCTGCCCACTAAGATACCACACCTGGCAGTCATACATGCATTGTAATGTGACTAGGGTGAGGGCCAGTTGAAGCTATGATGAATGAACCAGGAACAATATAAAAAGCCCTGAGCTATGCCATCTTACCTAGGGGTATATCATATGGGACATCCCAGGCTGGAAGCAGTAGCCTAGGAACATCTCCCACCTCCTCTGCCAAAGAAAGACCATGGGGTGGTAATTGTCTCTCCTGTTCTCTCTTTCTTCATTCTCTGTCTCTTTTTCTCTCTCTTTCTTTCACTGCTTTGTAATAAGTAGTCTCACTCTGATATATGACCTCATTTTTGTCTTAATTTCACTCATGGGAATGTTCAAAAGAACTGCATCTCCTTCCTGACTTCCAGATCAAGACACAGCAGCCAATGGGGTATTTGACACCATAAATGTCATGCCTGTTATATTAAGGGTGGGGGGTGGTGTCGTGAAGGCATCTTTTGCCCAGAACTATGCCCCAAATATTGCCAAAACCTGTCCCACTGTATTGACAAGTCACAGAATCACAGAATCAACCAGGTTGGAAAAGACCTCAGAGATCATCAAGTCCAACCTATTACCTAATACCACCTGATAACTAAACCATGGATCAAATCCAATCTTTTTTTGAACACCTGCAGGGACAGTGACTCCACTATCTCCCTTGGCATTCCACTTGCCAATTACTTTTTTTGTGAAGAGCTTTCTCCTCATGCAAACCTAAACTTCCCCTGGTGCAACTTGAGACTCTGTCCATTTGTTCTGCCACTAGCTGCCTGAGAGAAGAGACCAACCCCCCCTGTCCACAACCTTCTTTCAGTGATCCCTTCCCTGTCCTTTCTGGAGTGGGTGCTTAGCCCATACTCGAGTAAAAAAAGGACCAGGTCACCAGCAGCCCAAGTAAACAACCCAAACAGCCTTATTTTGGGTAAAGAACATCATGAGCCCACTGTATGGGATGCTCATGCTTAACCTGTGCTCCTTCCAAGTTTGGGCATAATTCCAGCCACATGCTTGGTCATAGGCTTGAAAGGTCTTATCACAGCTGACTATTGGTCCAGTTCAAGGCTCAAGTAATGTATAAGTATTCCCCAAATTGTAAACAATTCAATCTTTGCTATCAAGATCTTTGCTCTTTGTGCTTAATCTTTTGCTACTAAGCTCCTTGCTATTGCTTCTATTAGGCTTCGCTCATTCACACACATACTACCAACCTCTGCAGAGAGAAGCCAGCAACCCAGGAAGTGCTGCCGTGCCTCAGTTTACCCAGAATCCCACAAAGAGTCCTTTGCAAGCCGCTCAGCAGTTACAATCAGCATTGCATCATAATCATTCAGTTCTGCCAGCAGAGGAAGAGTCACCGCTTCAAAGGGACCAAATCCCCTAGGATAAGTAACCCTAGTTGCGGGGGGGGAGAACTTGTCTGAATCTAGGCTGTTCCCAATGTCTGCAGAGCCACAGGCTGCAGACCTGTGAACCAAAGGGCCTCTGTGTGCCAGCTTGCAATGAAGGACCCTGCTGTCACGGGAGAAGAGTGGCTGCCTGTCCATGCCACTTCACCACCCTCTATGCACCAAGGAAATTCAGAGCACCATCCAATCCTGTAATTCAGTATCGGGCCCACCTGTGAGTGTCCCCAACAAAGGACTGCATTGTAACCTTAGAAACGGGAACACAGTCACCACCGAGAAGAATCAGCTGCTTGTTTGTTTCAAGCCAAGCCAGGGCAAAGCCACATTGTCCCTCCCTCCTCCTGCTCTCAAGCAGTAGCTCCAGGAGGAAAATACCACCCCCACAGTGCCCTGCCAGCTCCCACAAGGACCGCTGTGCCAAGGCAGCTGCAAGAGAGAGAGCGAGCCCATTCCAGGGGAACCTGCTGACCAGCAAAAGCCTACGCCTCATCCCCCCCTGCAGTTGCGGGAGGAGAAAGCTACCCCTACAGCTGCTGCCCATAAGTGACTGCCCCCAGGAGCTGGCCATGGGACCAGCCACACGAGCCACAGCAGTCCCAGCCAAGTCTCTGGAGCCGGTCAGTGTCAGCAGGCAGCCAGCTAGCTAGCTGTAGCTTAGCAACTAGCTATAAAAAGTGTATCTTTTCAGTGTGTACATGTTCAGCACCAGATATGGTTCAGTTTAAATCTCTGTGCCTTTAGCTCACATGGAATTGTAACCTATGCCTTATAAGCAGCACCACCAGTAATGCCTGGAGTCATAATTCATAATCTTAATCGATTTAATTCTCTGAAAGGTTCCTTTGATTGTATTCCCTGACTAATTTTGTCTTTTCTAGCTAGCTAGCAGCTGCCAGCTTGTTGAGTCACCACCTGGTGGACAAGCATTGGAATTGCAAATTCAGTACTTAATTGAATAATTGTTTTGTAATTTTTCTAATTGGGTTCAAATTGTTACAGGTGGTGGAAGGGGAGTGTTGGTCGGGGTAGCATGATGGTTGTCTGGCAGCAGAATTTTGTGTGAGTGGCAAAGCACTGGCTGTGTTGGGTGACTTACGCATTTTGTATGTTATCTTTCTACTATTGTTGTTATTCCTGCTGGCATCGTTGTATTAAACTCCACTTATCTCAACCCAGAAGATTTTGCATTTTTCTCCAAATTTCTCCTTCTTATCCTGCCAAAGAAGGAAAGGAGTGGTGATGACAGTTGTAAGACTGGCCCTGTGGGGCTCAGCTGCAGCTGGGCCTGAAACCATGACACACCTCTACAGAGGGAGATTATGGATCTCCTGTCTCTTAAAATGGTAAATAAATAAATAGAACAGAAAAGAGGGGAAACCTTTCCCTGACAAAACATTTAAGCACGGTAAAAGACAATCCAGCACAGTATCAGATGCTCCTTCGGTGTCTAATGTTAGTACAAAGCTTCCTGTGAAAAATATTTACATCTATTATTGAAAAATACTTTAACAAAGTTGCTTTAGGGAATAAATTACTGTTACTGAATGTTGCACACATGGAAAGATACATTCTTTGTTTCTTTGTAGCATGGCAAATTGCTGGATTATGAAGGCTGCTCGCTGCTGCTGGCTTTCTGCCCGGGGCTGGTCCCATCCGGGCGGTGACTTTCTTTCTCCCTCCCGTGGGTGGGGTGCAAGGCTTTCTTTCTCCTCCCATGGTCGCACAGAGGGGCATCTTGCTTTCCACCAATTGGCAGTTTCCCTTAGCGGGGTTGGCCCTCGCGATTGAGGTGACAGTTCCCAGTAGAAGGTTTCAGTGGGGGGGTGCAGTGAAGTGACGTGTACCCCTTGGGTTGGCTCAAAGTGAACTGGCTCTGCTGAAATCTCGGCGACTGCTTTCCATTTAGGTTACAACACAGTCTTGGGCTTTGACTTCAAAGGAGAGGATATTTTCTCTCCCTTTGTCCCTCAAGAAATCCCAGGTGCTTTGCTCTGACAGCACAGAGCTGTGGAGCCACTATGGCTCCTTTTCACTCCTGCAAATGTCGGGGGTTATGCAAGATGTGTTTCTGCTTATTTGGCTGCTTATGGCTGCAGCAGATCTGGACTGCCAGGCTTGGCCTTAGTCCTTCCCCTTCTGGACTAGAGCTTACCCTGGGGCTGTTTTCCTCAGTCCTCTCGACTCAGTTTACGACACTGGCTTTCTGCATCAGCGAAGGGATCATCCTTTGTGGATTCCTCGAGCCGCTTGTTGGGCTGGCTTCTCTTCCATATCACAGAGGCTTCCAGTATGCTTGCATGTGAGAAGGCTTACAGCTTACGCAACGTGAGCTTACGTAGCAAGTGAAGGCAAAAGGAGAGAGCAAAGTAGTAAACAAATGGAGTAATACTTACAGATTTCTCAAGGCTGGATCTGGCCAATGGGCACACTTGTCAACAACCTGCTTTGACCTATAGAAAGGGTGAAGCTAGAATTATGCCCCTAGATGTAAAGAACATAAGCATGCCATGCGATGGATGCATGCAGTTGTTTACCCCTTAGGAGACAGGTTGGTGCCTGGGCCTTTGTCCTCCTCTCCTGAAAGGAGGGTGGAATGGGGGACTTACCAAAACATGTTGGAACAAGTTTGATGGCATCTGGGGGCCATAATTCTGGGCATATGGTACCTTCACTACACTTCTAAAGGTCAGCAATGTGAATCTAGGTATCTTCATTAAAATGTTATTTTATGTTAATTTTATAATTTCCTTCCAAGGGTTTGACTTAAGCTAAAACTTTTCAGTGCAAGTTTTGGTGAATTACCTTAGACTCCATGTACATGGGTTAATATTCAAGTAACAGCTGAAAGATAAAATTATCTTTTGTATGTTGCAAATCATAGGGTTTTTTTCCACATTGCAGAAACCTTTGTATGCTGTCTGAGCATATTTCAATGTATTTTACAGTGGCACATACTGAACGGATCCTTATTTTAAGACACACACTGTTTCATGATTCTTTGCAGGCACTGTTACTCAGGCTGTAATTAGATTGTTGGCACAGTTACAAACCCAGTAAAGAGTCCTCTGGTGCTGCGTAAAATATTCTGTTATTTCAAATAAGAGATACTTGCATGGTCTGTTTATCTTCAGTTTTTCTGAATAAGTAATTGGATAGGAAAACCTTATTCGGGGTAGATTTTGATCTTATCTGCACTTAGTGTAAATTTTCATGAATGTCAGTGTAAATTTTCATAAATGTCAGCATATTGTATCATTAACTACCTTTGCTCTCTTTTGTAATTTGTCAAAATCTAATCAACTGAACTATGAATGCATTGAAAGGTTTCAGAAACATGCTGTCACACATATATGTAAGTGCAAATTGTGCATCTACAATTATTAATTATGAAAGGTGCTTTATGGTTTTTTTTAGTTTTGGGTTTTTTTTTCCAAATATATTGGTGTTTGTCCTTTTAATTTATTTAGTATTATATGTATCATAATTTGCTACAGTTGCTATAGAAACGGTATATTACTGAATAGCAGGCAATATATGGTAAATATGATATAAAAGAACACAGACTGGCATTCTTCTCACATGTTGAATATGTTTGGACTTTTGTGAAATATCCTTTGGGAAAACAGTCTAATTCTCTGGTTTCCTATATGCAAGCTTTTCATGGTTTTTTTTTTTTTTTTTTCTTCAAAAACTCCCTTACTGTTGACTACATAGCACTGCCCAGTAGAAAAAAAGTTAATGAACCAAACAAAAATGCACCTTACTTGTAAGAATACCACACTGGACAATCCCAGAAATGGATTAACTATAGAGGAAGAAAACTACACTTCTGGGAATTTTTATAAATTCAGCTCAGCAGGCATGGCATATTATTTGTGAAAGCTGACTTGCCATAGAAGTTTGTCTCAAACAGACTGCTTCTCTGTTCCCCTGTCCTTGTATTCAAGCAATTGCAACAGTCTGCTTTTGGAACAGTACATTGTGGTTCAGAGACTACTTGAATGTCTTCACCTGTGCCAGCTCAAGGCAGTTGCTGCCATTTTTACAACTGAGCCTGGTCAACAAAAGATGAAATAGCATACACCTGGAATACTGAAAGCATCCAACTTTTTATGACTACACTTAATGCTATACTCAAGTGACCCAAGAATGACTCAGTTGAACTGGGGTCCCAGTGTACCTGCACCATCCCACCAGTGGCACATGATCCACCCTGCTATGAGACCACCTCTATCAACCACCCCTAGGTTGAGAATAAAGGGGCATTTAGGAATAAAAGACAACAGTATGATCTGTCCATGTGCACCCACCACCAAGAAGATATTGACCATGTGGGGTGCTGTTGGAACTCAGAGTGGTGACACTTTTTTCATCTTATCTCTGTGTTTATTTATCTCTCCCCTCTTTGTTCTCTTTCTGCCTCTGGCACGAACTAGGTAATTGCTGCTTCTGCTTTGAGAAGTGCTGTGTAATCAATATGATCTTCATGAAACTGTAATTAATATCTGCAACCATTCCATTCATTTCAGTGTCAGTTAGCCTCATTTCACTTTTTGGGTATCCCTAAAGAACCTTCCCTGAACCCTTCCTGTGAGGTCAGGTCATGACAGTATTGAAATTGCTTTCTTACTTTGACCCTCCTCTCTCAACTGTTAGTCTGTTAGTGACTCTTTTTCAATTTTCCCCTAGCCCATTTTAAGGAAAATAAAAATTAATGAAAGAAATCCCCAAAAGTCACATACATTTAATTTGTAAAATCTGTGGGACTTCAGTACAGTTAATATAAGTATCCATGAAGTTTCCTACCCAGTTGTTATGGTTAGAAGGTGGAAATTTTACCTAGCTGCTAGCTGCAAAAACAAGAATAGGAACTTTCTGGATTTTTTGAGTAAGAGAATAAATAAATTACCATTGGACACAAAAGAATAACGTAGATAGGTATACATCATTCCATTCTCTTACTAATGAGGATAAAAAGCAGTTGCATAAACTATTCTGTCTCTTTTTGCTTCTTCACTTTCGTGACTTGCATGGATTGCTCCCTTATGTCTCTGACATTGTATGTGAGATGAACTTTCATCTGTTTAGACTGTGTCAGGTATGGGCTGGGGGGGGAAGATGGTGGTGGTAGTGGTGGTGGTGAAAGGAAGCAGCAGTGGGAAAGTTGCAAGCAGCCACCCTGGCTTTGTCCAAAGGGGTCTTTGTGTTGGTTACAAATTGTATCTATATGTAAATATGTATATTCTGAACATATTAATTGGATTTTATATTTCTAGATTTTAGTTTGCTAGTAAATATTGCTTCATTTGCTTCCAAAATCTTCTGAGCTAGCCTGGTGATTTATTTTGAGGGTAATTCTCTGAATTCATGTTGGGGGTTAATTCCTAAACCCACCACATTTAATTGGCACCCAGTGTGGGGGTTTGCTTGATTGATTAATTAGTGCTCAGATTAAGGAATCCAGAATGAAGCTGCGGAATTCCGTGAAGGCAACGTTTGGGATCTTTGGTGATTACTGACTTGGGTTTGTACGTTATAGGGGATGTGGTAACTTTTCTGTACATATTCTACCTGAGGTTTTTGAATTTACAGTCCCCACAATTGGGAGTTACTCAGGTGATTAGAATTTTACAATGGTGTGTTCATTGTGTCTGAATTTGTTGTCTTTTGTTGCTATAAGAGACTTGGCTATAGCATTGTGGAGAAAGATATAAAGGTAGGCAAGTTTTTAACTTCTCTGGAGGCAGTAGCTGGCATGTAGGAGTTAATGCAGGAGTTAGTGCAGACCAAAGTAAGGAAGGGGTGAAGGCTACAGCCTTGGAGCAGCGAGCTGCTCTTGGAACTAGTAAATGGCAAGCTGCTGAGCCACTGAATATTCAGTGAGATGTATCACTCTACTCCACTCCATCTAAGGTCTGGAGCAAAGAGGTAGAATGGTTCCCCTTAGTAACAGTTACCGAACACAATAGCAAAAACAGTACCAGCAGCGGCACCACTGTTGGCAAAAAGCTAATGGGGTGGCAGTGGCAGCAAGCAGTGGCAACTCCGGTGCCAGGGATGCCTGCACAAGTGGTGGCACTACTGGTTGTGGCAGCAGCAGCGGCACCATCAACTCCACCAGTAGCCCCTGAGCAAGTGGTGGTGGCAAACACAGCTGCAAATGCTGAGAGCTGTGCAACAATCCCCAGGAGGAACAAAGCTATTAAGCTTATTTGCAAGAAGTGTGGTACAAACATTCTGCTGAGTGTGCCTGTGCCTTCTAAGTCCATCATTACACAGGCAAAGCCCCTTTCACCCAGAGTTCTGCCCACATCCACCATTACTGAGGCACAGAGATTTCCACAGTCAGTGGCCAGAACAGAAATGAGTCCAGCAGGGGTGGCAGGGTTCCAGAGCACGCCCGATAGTGCTGTGCCTGTGCTAGCTCCATCTGTGTCTGCTGAACCAGATGAAAACTTTTAAGCAGTGCTGATGTCTGCAAAACTGGTTGCTGCTATGGAAAAGGATCTTTCTGATTCAGCTCCAGTTCCACCTCCATGTAAAGCAAAGGCAAAGACAAACAAACCAGTCTTGAATGACCCCTTAGAGAGCACTTCTAAGGTTACAGCTTTCCTTGCTCTAATGACAAGACATGGTAGACAAACTCAGAAAGATGGTGATGGTGATGCAGGGCAAGGTACAGATCAGAAGGAAGAGAAAGTTAGTTTTAGGGACATTGTTAAGGTAATGAAGCCACTGAAAAAGGAAGATGAAGATGATGGACAGAGAAGGGACTTTCTTGGGAGACCAGTTAAAGGAGAAGGTTCCCATGAGCTTAAGGAAATCCTCAAGAAAATTGTAATAAGGAACCCTGGGCAAGATGAGGAGGATGAGGAGAACATTCAGGGTGCTGACACACCCAGAAAGGAAATAAGACATGCGAGAAAGGACTATCTGAGAAATGAAAATGAATCAGTAATGGGCTGGTTAGGAAGAAGTTAAGACACAGGAGCCAATGCTGTAGAAGTAGGCAACAAACCATCGAAAGAGTTAGGATCCCTTGCAAGTGATAATGGGATAGGTAAATACATAGGAAGTCCAATTGTTAAAGCTTCCCTGTGGACACGCCTTTTATTGGCTGTGCTAATAAGGACTCCATCCAGGGATGATGTACCCTGGAACCCACAGAAGTGGTCAACAATTGAACGGGGAATTAAGTGTTTGAAGGAGTTTGCAGTGAGAGAGGCAATCTGTGGAGATCATGGCACACAGAATCCTGATGAGATTCCTGTTCGGAAAGCTCTCTCAAAAAAGCCTATTAAACTTGCTTTTCCATCCTATGCTAATATCCTGGCAAGCAGATCTGTGGGAAAAGGTAATGGAAGAAGGCTTTCTACTGTTGGTGAATTTGTTGATCAGATGAGGCAACTGGCAGGTAGACTGTCATAAAATTCATTGGTTTCAGCTACAACAGAGAAATAAAGAATGGCATGAAAGACCTGCAGAAGGAATTTAAGATGTCCATATCCACGTTGGAAAAGGATACCACTCTTTCCCCTTCACCTTGTGAAAGGGTTCAAGTCTCTGCCATCAGAAACATATGTCCAATTCCTAGAAGGCCATTTGAATTAGGCCAGTACCACCCAGACAGCAACAATCATGTAGGAGTCTTTGAATAATCTTGCATGACCAATTTGGTGAAACATAAATAAGTGGGGTGGACAACCCATTTCTGTCCTTTTAGGAAAATGTGGGAACTGTAGAGTGGTAGAACCAGTGGCACCAATACCAGGAGAGTGGCTGCCACTACCTCAGTTTCCCTAAATAATTCCAATTACTCCAACAGTGGTTCTAACACTAACACTAAGCACTGTGTCAACTGTCAGGGGGAGGAAAGGGATAATGGAGATAACAAAATCTATTGAAATGTACTCACTGAGTGTCCTGGCACTTCAAAAGTTCAGAAGTACAGGACTTTAGTTGACACAGGAGCTCAGTGTAACATAATACTGTTAAAATGCCAAGGGACAGAGACTGCAACTATTTCAGGAATCACTGGTGGGCCTCAAGAGTTGACTAAGTTGCTGGCTGAAATAAGTTTAACTGGAAAAGAGTGGAAGAAACACACTATTGTGTGACAGGACTATATGTGCCTTGTATTTTGGGAGCTGACTTTTTGAGAGAAGAGCATTTCAAACATCGTAAGGGTTACAAATGGGCATTACAACTGTAGAAATTGATGGAGGAAAATTGATCTTGTCTGCTAGGCCTGAACTCTCAGATGAATCTCCAGCTGTGGGACAGCATGAGATAGAGGATGTGAAACTGCCAACTGTTTCTCAAACCAGGCAGTATACAAACAACCGTGACTCCTTGGTGTCTATTCACTATCTGATTCATCAATTGGAAGGTCAGAATGGCATCAGCAAGACTCATTCACTTTTCAACAGTCTGATTTGGCCTATGCGAAAGCCAAGTGGAAAATGGCGCCTGGCAGTTGACTTTCATGCCCTAAACGAGATGACTCCATTCATGAGTGCAGCTGTACTGGATATGTTGGAAATCCATTATGAGCTGGAATCCAAGGAGGCCAAATGGTATGCTACAATAGACATTGCTAATGCTTTCTTCTCTATTCCCATAACAGAGCAATGCCGGCCTCAATTTGCTTTCTCCTGAAGAGGGGTCCAGTACACATTCAGTTGTTTGCAACAGGGGTAGAAACACAGTTCAACAATTTGTCATGCAGTGATCCATGATGCATTGGAGAAAGGTTGAGCTCCAGAACACATTCAGTTCATCAATGACATCATCGTCTGGGGTGAGACTGCTGAAGAAGTCTTCGAGAAAGGTAACAAAATAACTGACACTCTGTTGAAACCTGATTTGGGCCTTAAACTAGACAAGATATTTCACTGCCAGAGAACAGATCAGAGAAATCCAGTTTCTGGGAGTGCAGTGGCAGGATGGTTGCTGTCACATTCCACTGGATGTGATAAAGTCTCTACCATGACAAATCCCACGGAGAATAAGGACACATTATCTTTCTTGGGTACAGTGGGATTTTGGATAATGCATAATCCTTGATACAGAGTGTTAAGGCTCTTTATGATGTGATTTGAAAGAGAAACAAGCCAGAAGGCACTAACTGAGAAAAATCTCCAGAGGAGAGAGTAACTCATGCTGAAGAAGCTCCTCCTTACAGCGATCATTCTGATGATGAAAAGAACTGTGCTTTGTTCACAGATGGTAGTTGTCATCTTGTTGGAAACAAGTGGAGATGGAAGTCCTCAGTGTGGAGTCCAACACGCAGAGTTGCAGAGGCAAAAGATGGAGAAGGAGAATCCAGTAAATTTGCAGAGGTAAAAGCTGTCCAGCAAGATGTTGGCATAGATGGACGAGAGAGATGGACAATGCTTTATCTCAGAATCACAGATTCACAGAAACAACCAGGTTGGAAGAGACGTCCAAGATCATCAAGTCAAACCTATCACCCAGCCCTAACTAATCAATGAAATCATAGCACTAAGTGCCTATCCAATCTTTTATTAAACACCTTGAGGGACGTTTACCACACCACCTCCCTGGGCAGTCCATTCCAATGGACAATCACTCTTTCTGTGAAGATTTTTTTTCTAAGATCAAGCCTAAACTTCTGCATGCACACCTTGAGACTGTGTCCTCTTGTTCTGTTGCTGGTTGCCTGGGAGAAGAGACCAGAACCACCTGGCTACAATCACCCTTCAGGTAGTTATAGGCAGCAATAAGATCTCCCATGAGCTTCCTTTTCTCCAGGCTAAAAAACCCCAGCTCCCTCAGCCGCTCCTCACAGGGCTTGTGCTCCAGACCCCTTACCAGCTTTGTTGCCCTTTTCTGGACATTTTTGAGCAACTCAACATCTTCCGTGAACTAAGCAGCTCAGAACTGGATACAGTACTCAAAGTGTGGACTCACCAGTGCTGAGTACAGGGGAAGAATGACTTCCCTGCTCCTGCTAGCCACACTATTCCTGATACAAGCCAGCATGTGGAACAGTGTGAGAGCTGAAATCCCCCTCCCACACAGACAATAACCAGGCTAGCTCAGTCTGGAAGCAAATGAAGCTGTATTTTACAGGTAAAACTACAATCTATGATGAAATGCAATGAATACGTACAAATGTATACTATTCACAACATTTACAAATATGTACAATCAACAGAAAAACACAACCAAGCCCCCTTTGGGACCTCCAAAAGAGGGGGGGGGGGGAACATACTTCTTTTCCTCCTCCCTCCCAGAGCAGACAAAAGGGAAGAAAGCCAAGAAGCAGAGAGAGGTTCGTTAGACTTAGCTTGTCAAGGTCAGTATGTTATCTTCAGCCAGCAGAGAGAAGCAGAAAGAAGTCGAGCAAACTGAGACTGAGTGGCTTTGTTTTGAGTAGTGATTCTTAAACATGTCTATCTCTCCAATGGAAGTGTTTAGAATAATCATTATTTTGCTTTCTTACACCCAATAGTGATTTATTTATATTCTTTCACTTTATCTGCTCAAACTTTGTGAAGAAAAATTAAAAAGACAGTCTTAAAACCATCACAATCCATCTCTTCTAAACAATTTCCTTGGCTGCTACTACTATCCATGTAATCTAAAACAACATCTACAACAATTAGTGAATGAAGTTCATAGTCCATTCTGGTTATCACAGTATATCATTGGCCTTCTTGGCCACCTGGGTACACTGCTGGCTCATGTTCATCCAACTGTTAACCAGTATCTCCATGTGATGGTTTTAAGACTTTACCTTTATTTTTTTCTCACAGAGTTCAAGCAGAAAGGTGAAGGAATGTAAATAAATCACAATTGGTTGTAAGGAAGCAAAATAATGATTATTCTAAACACTTTGAAATGTTTAAGTGTCGGCACTCAAAACAAGGTATGTGCAGTCTGAGTGTGTCTGTTCTGCGTTTCTCTTCTGACTAGAGATAACACACACACTCGCATTTTGACCTTGACAAACTAAATTTAACAAACCTCTCTGCTTCTTGGCTTGCTCTAGGAAGGGGGGGGGGGGGGGGGGGGGAAGAACCACAGCCCTTCTGGGGCCAGAGGGCTTTGTTGTGTTTTTCTGTTGATTGTAAATATTTGTAGATGTTGTGAATAGTGTATATTTGTACATATTCATTGCATTTTGTTATAGATTGTAGTTTTGCCTGTAAATACAGCTTCATTTGCTTCCTAACTGAGTTAGCTTGGTTATTGTTAATGTCGAAGGCGGATTCCAGCCCACCGCGCTGTAGCACCCCAGGTCCCTTTCTGCCTGGTTGCTCTCCAGACACTCTGTCCTCAGCCTGTAGCACTTCATGGGGTTGTTGTGGTCAATGTGTAGAATCCAGGACTTAGACTTGTTAAATCTCATTTTGTTGGACTCTGCCCATCTATCCATCCTGTCAAGGTTGCTCTGCAGAGCCCTCCTACCCTCTAAGAGATCAACACCTGTTCCTAAATCTGTCATCTGCAGATTTACTAATGGTGGACTTTATCTCCTCATCCAGATCATCAACAGATATGCTGATGATCAGGCCCAATGTTGATCCCTGGGGGACACCACTAGTGACTGGCTGCCAGCTGGAAGTGGCACTGTTCACCACCACTCTCTGGGCCCAGCCCTCCAACCAGGGCTTAACCCCATACAGAATGCACCTGTCCAAGCCACAGGCTACCAGCTTTGCCAGCAATTTGCTGTGAGGGACAGTGTCAAAGGCCTTGCTGAAGTCCAGGCAGACTACATCTGCATCCTTCCTCACATCCACCAGCGGGTTCACCTGATCATAAAAGGAGATCAGGTTGGTCAGGCAGGACTTGGCCCTCCTAAATCCATGTTGGCTAGGCCTGATCCCTTTGCCATCCTGTAGAAGCTGTGTGATTGCACTCAAGAGTGACCTGTTCCATAATCTTGCTTGGCACTGAGGTTAGGCTGACAGGTCTGTAGTTACCTGGCTCCTGCTTCTGTCCCTTCTTGTGGATGGGCATCATGTTGTCGAGCTTCCTGTCATCTGGGACCTCACTAGTGAGCCAGGACTGTTGAAAAATTATTAAGAGCACCTTGGCGAGCTTACCTGCCAGTTCCTTCATTGCCCTAGGATGGATTCCATCTGGTCCCATAGACTTGTGGGGATCCAACAGGTCTCTAACTTCTTCCTTCTGGATTACAGGGGTATTATACTGCTCCCTGACTTCACTGGCCAGCTCAGGAGGCCAATTTTCCTGAAGATAACCTATCCTCCTAGTGAAAATTGATGTAAACAGTCTTTTGTTATTATCTCTCTTCCCCGTCCAATAAAGAGTGGAGGTTGTCCTTGCTCCTCCTTTTGCCATTAATGTATTTCTAAAAACATCTTTTATTGTCCTTCACAGAAGTGGCCAGTCTAAGTTCTAAATCAGCTTTTGCCTCTCTGATTATTTTCCTACATGACCTAGCAACATCCTTAAATGCTTCTTGGGTTGCCTCCCCTTTTTTTCAAAAATGATACACCCTCTTTTTTCCCCTTAATTCATTCAGAAGTTTGTTGCCCATCCATGCCGGCTGTCTATGCCAGCGGAGTATACACTCTCTACACTGATTCATGGATGGTAGCCAATGCTCTGTGGGCTTGGCTAAGGGACAGGAAAAAGAATGGTTGGCAGAAGAAAGGAAAGCCTATTTGGACTGCTGATTTGTGGCAAGACATTGCTACTCACATTGAGAAAATTCCAGTGAAAGTGAGACACATTGACACTCACATGCCTAAGAGTAAAGCTACTGAGGAACATCAACACAATCATCAGACAGATTTATAGCTGCAAAAGTTTCTCAAATAGATACAAACTGTGATCCTGACCTAGGCTGGAAACACCGAGGTGAACTCTTCCTAAGTTGGTGGGC
The DNA here is from genome assembly GCF_027791375.1 of Indicator indicator. Taxonomy (NCBI): domain Eukaryota; kingdom Metazoa; phylum Chordata; class Aves; order Piciformes; family Indicatoridae; genus Indicator; species Indicator indicator. The sequence goes on along the minus strand of NC_072053.1, from coordinate 61,557,370 downwards.
TCATGATTCATCAGGACATCAAGGCAGAGATGCAACTTACTGATGGGCTCATGACAGATCATTTGACATAACCATGAACACTATCATCCAAGTCATACAGGACTGTGACATTTATACTACTATGGATGATGGAGATGTAAGTCAGGATGTGGACCCTGGTAAATTAGCAACTGCTGGAAGTACCTCTGAACTCCAGGAAATTGCACAGAGGATTACAGTAGGAGTATGGGGACAGCAACCTTAGGATGATGATGATGTTGATGATAAGGATGACATACAGTCAGGTAATGCACCCAGAAAGGAAATTAGACATGTGAGGAAGAATTACATCAGAGGAGGCACAGAACCAGTCCTGTTGTGGCTTGGCCGCTGTTTTGATATGGGAGCTCCAGCGTTGCTGGTAGGCAACAAGTTGGCCTCCCAGCTGGGGATGCTCTCAAAAGATACAGGCATAGACAGGCATCTGGGCAAGTGCCTTGGTAAAGTTTCTCTGTGGGCACACCTCTTACTGGCAGTCCTTATGAGGTACCCCATCAGAGATGATTTACCATGGAACCCTAAGCCTTGGACCATGAATCAAGCACCTGAGAGAGTTTGCTGTGAGAAAAGTGATGTATGGAGATCATAAGACACTGAATCCTGATGAAATTCCTGTAGGAACAGGCCTTGCAAAAAAGCTCATTAATCTTGCTTCTCCTAATTATGCTACCATTCTGGCAAGCAGAATTGTGGCAAGAAATTATGGTGGAGTGCCTCCTACTGTAGGCCATTTCACTGACCATATGAGGCAATTGTACTTCTTTGCTTTCATCCATTGGTACTCTGTCTGGAGAGATAAAGAATTGCAGGAAAGAGCCGAAGGAGGAATTTAAAACCTCCATATCCAATTTGATGAAGGGGGATGATGCTGATTCCTCTTCCTCCAGATGGATACAAGTTTCAGCTGTCAGAAACAGACATCCTCCAAGAAGGCCATTCCAGAATAGGTCAAACCAAAACAGACAGCAGAGGCAATCATGTGGCAGTATCTGGATAATTCTGCGTGATCTGTTTGGTGAAAACATGAACAGATGGGATGGTCAACCAACTTCTGATCTTTTCAGGAGGTTGTGGGAGCTGCAGAGTGGCAGATCCTGAGGTAACAATACTAGAAGGGTAGCTGCCACTTCCTTAATTTCCCAGAACAATTCCAATAGCTCCAACACTCATTCTAATTCTGGTGCTGGACATTGTGCCAGCTGTACATGTGGGTGTAATCTCCCCAATTAGGGGTGCCCTGCCTTCCGCCAGAGGGAGGTAAGGGATAATGGAGATAACAGAATCTATTGGGATGTGTACATCCAGTGGTCAGGCACTTCAAAATTGCAGGCCTTGGTTGACACAGGAGCTCAGTGCACCATAATACCATCAAATTATCAAGGGGGAGAATCTATAACTATTCAAAGAGTCACTGTGAATCTCAAGAGTTGTTTAAGATAGAGGTTGATATAAGCTTAACTGGGAAACAGTGAAAGAAACATACTATAGTAACAGGACCTAATGCACCTTGTATTTTGGGAATTGATTTTCTGAGAGAAGAACGTTTCAAAGACTCTAAGGGTTACATATGGGCTTTTGGAATAGCAACTGTAGAAATTGATGGAGGAAAATTGAAGTTGTCTATTAGACCTGAGCTTTCAGATGAATCTGCAGTTGTGGGACATCATGAGATAGAGGATGTGAAGTTGCCAGTTGCTTCTCAAACTGTGCATCACAGACAATGCAGAACCAACCGTGACTCTTTGGTGCCCATTCAAAACTTGATTCGTCAGTTGGAAAGTCAGAAGGTCATCAGCAAAACTCATTCACCTTTCAACAGTCCAATCTGGCCTGTGAGAAAGCAGAATGGAGAGTGGCGTCTGACAGTTGATTTCCGTGCCTTGAATGAAGTAACTCCACCCATGAGTGCAGCTGTTCCAGACATGATGGAACTCCAATATGAGCTGGAATCCAAGCAGGCCAGATGGTATGCTACCATAGACATTGCTAATGCTTTCTTCTCTATTCCCATAGCAGAGGAATGCAGGCCTCAGTTTGCTTTCACCTGGAGAGGCATTCAGTACACATTCAATCGTTTGCCCCAGGGGTGGATTCACAGTTCAACTATCTGCCATGCAGTGATCCATGATGCTTTGGAGAAAGGTGGAGCTCCAGAACACATTCAGTTCATCGATGACACCATCGTCTGGGGTGAGACTGCTGAAGAAGTCTTCGAGAAAGGTAACAAAATCATTGACATTCTCTTGCAAGCTGGTTTTGCTATCAAGCGAGACAAGGTGAAAGGACCTGCCAGAGAAATCCAGTTTCTGGGAGTGTGGTGGCAAGATGGTCGCCGTCACATCCCAATGGATGTGATAAACAGAGTCTCCACCATGGCAAATCCCATCAACAAGAAAGAAACTCTGCGTTTCTTAGGCATAGTGGGATTTTGGAGACTGCACATTCCTGGATACAGTCAGATTTTGAAACCTCTCTATGATGTGACTCGAAAGAGAAACAGTTTCCAGTTGGGTCCTGAGCAACAAGCAGCCTTTGACCAGATCAAGCGAGAGGTAGTCCAAGCGATGGGTCTGAGACCTGTCCGAACTGGTCCAGACATTAAGAACATTCTGTACACGGCCGCCAGTGACAATGGTCCAACCTGGTGCTTATGGCAAAGAGCTCCAGGGGAGACACGAGGATGTCCTCTTGGTTTCTGGGGTCGTGACTACAGAGGCTCAGAGGCAAACTACACTCCAACAGAGAAAGAGATTTTAGCTGCTTATGAAGGAGTGAAAGCTGCTTCTGAAGTGATTGGAACTGAGTCACAACTTCTTCTAGCTCCTAGATTGCCAGTTCTGAATTGGATGTTCAAAGGTAAAGGTTCTTCACCATATCATGCAACAGATGCTACCTGGTCTAAGTGGATGGCTCTGATAACACAGAGAGCTCGAATGGGAAATCTCGAAAGGCCTGGTGTGGTGGAGGTGATCACAAACTGGCCAGAAGGCACAAGCTGTGCAAAACCTCCAGAGGAGAGAGTAACTCGTGCTGAGGAAGCTCCTCCTTACAGTGATCTGTCTGATGATGAAAAGAGATATGCTTTGTTCACAGACGGTTCCTGTCGTCTTGTTGGGAACAAGCGGAGATGGAAATCTGCAGTGTGGAGTCCAACGCACAGAGTTGCAGAAGCGAGAGATGGAGAAGGAGTTCAGCCAGTTTGAAGAGGTAAAAGCTAGCTCTCGACGTAGCTGAACGTGAGAGATGGCCAAAGCTTTATCTGTACACTGACTCATGGATGGTAGCCAATGCCTTGTGGGGTTGGCTGAAAGACTGGAAGAAGAATGGCTGGCAGAGGAAAGGAAAGCCTATCTGGGCTGCTGATCTGTGGCAAGACTTTGCTGCTCACATTGAGAGAATCCCAGCGAAAGTGAGAAACATTGACGCTCACATTCCTAAGAGCAAAGCTACTGAGGAACAACAACACAACCATCAGGCAGATCTAGCTGCAAGAGTTTCCCAAGTAGATACAAACTCTGATCTTGATCCTGATCTTGACTGGAAACACCGAGGTCAGCTGTTCTTAGCTTGGTGGGCGCATGTCTCATCAGGACATCAAGGCAGAGATGCAACCTACCGATGGGCTTGTGACAGATCCATTGACATTTCCATGGATGCTATCACACAAGTCATCCATGACTGTGACATTTGTGCGGCTATTAAACAGGCAAAGCGAATCAAGCCCTTGTGGTACGGTGACCGATGGTCCAAGTACAAGTAGGGTGAAGCCTGGCAGATTGACTACATCACTCTACCTCGTTCTTGATTTGGTAAGCAATATGTGCTGACTATGGTAGAGGCAAGCATTGGATGGCTGGAAACTTATCCAGTTTCTCATGCAACTGCACATGACACCATTCTTGGTCTGGAGAGACAAATCCTGTGAGACACGGAACTCCAGAGAGGATTGAGTCAGACAACGGAACTCATTTCAAGAACAGTCTTGTAAAGAACTGGGCCAAAGAGCACGGCATCGAGTGGATATTCCACATTCCCTACTATGCACCAGCTGCAGGGAAGATCGAACACTACAACGGTTTGCTGAAAACCACTCTCAAAGCCATGGGGGTGGATCTTTGAAAAAATGGGAGAAATATTTAGCCCAAGCATCCTGGTTGGTGAATAGTAGAGGTTCAGTGAATCGAGCTGGACCTGCCCAATCAGATTTGTTGCAAAAGGAAGAAGGTGATAGAGTTCCTGTTATCAAAGAAAAGAATCTGTTAGGCAAAACTGTTTGCGTATTTCCTCCTTCAGGAGAGGCCAAATCTCTCCAAGGGGTGGTTTCTGCTGAAGGCCCTGGTCACACCTATTGGATGATGCAAGAGAATGGTGAAATTCAGTGTATTCCACAAAGAAATCTAACTTTGGCTGAGAGAGGTTAAATTCAGAGTGTTGTGTAGATATGACATTGCGCGCAAGAGGAGAATCCATGAGATCTACAGTGCACGAACCGTATGAGCCCTGAGAGCCCTGAGTCACCTGAATGTCCCTGTTCCTGTCTTTGCTCCATCTGCGAGGAAACAAGCTGTTTGCTGTTTTTCCTGTGATTTGATTTTTTTGAATCATCTACATCTGAGATAGTTGGAATGGACTATGATCTTCATTCAGTCATTGTTGTAGATATTGTTTTAGATTAGATGGATAGTAGTAGCAGCCAATGGAATTGTTTAGAAGGGGTGTACTGTGATGGTTTGAAACAGTCTTTTTAATTTTTCTTTTCAAAGTTCAAGCAGAGAAAGCAAAAGAATGTAAATAAGTCATTACTGGGTGTAAGAAAGCAAAATAATGATTGTTCTAAACACTTCCATTGGATAGATAGAAATATTTAAGAACCACTACTCAAAACAATGTTAGGGAGTTTGTATAGTCAGGGCAACTTGCTGGGCTGTCTGGCTGCTGCTGCTTCTTCTCTTCTGGCTGAAGGTAACACACTGACCTTGGCGAGCTAAGTTAACTGCTTCTCTAATTCTATCTCTCTGCCTTCTGCCAGGGAGCCTGGGGGGGAGGCCCCGTGGGAGGTCCCCTCAGGGGAAGCAAAGGGAGCTTGGTTGTGTTTTTCTTGTTGATTGTATATATATTTGTAAATGTTGTGAATTTTGTGTACTTGTGTATATTCATTGCATTTCATCATAGGTTGTAGATTTACTTGTAAATACAGCTTTCATTTGCTTCCAGACTGAGCTAGCCTGGTTATTGTCGGTGTGGGGGGGAATTTCAGCTCACACTGATACATGAATTATTAGGCATTCATTCCTCATTCTCCCCTATCTTCCTGCCTTTTTCTGATATCACTAACATATCCATCATCTCTTCAATGAAAGAAGGATAACGTGCCTTATTAAAACTTATCATTTTAGTGATATTTGCTATTACCAATCAGTAGATTTTCTTCCATTTAATTTGATTTAAATATAAAGCTCTTGTTTTGAAAAGACATTATCATTCTAGAGTGTTCTTACCTGTGGTTAGTGAAGAGCTCCTTTTTGGTTTTCATTACTCATGTACTTTTATGTTTCAGACTACCTTTCTAATTTTCTCTGTTGTGAAAACAAGGATGTGAAAGGAAAAAATTGCAACAGAACATAAAATGATTGAAAACAATAGTGAAAGTTGTACCTAGAAAGTAGTGTTTTTAAAGTTGGAGTTAATAACCTCCAAGTTGTAGTCTCAACAAAGGAAAAATTTCATAATGGACTTCTAGCATCTAGATTCAAAATGAGAGAGTGAGAAGAAGAAAAGAAGGAAGAAGATTGTAAGAGGATTTCTAACAGTAAGAGGCTGGTAATTTGTTTCATTCAACTGCAGAAGTTTCCACGTTTCCTAGTAAGAATACCAATGACCCCATGTGCAACTGTTGAACAATATTTGAAATAAAAATAGCATGTCAGGAAGAAATAAATTTTAACAGAGCACATCTGTAGTTAGAATATTGCCTTGCATCTATTGTGATTGATAAAGTTGAGGACAGGACAGGTTTGCAGCTCAAAAACTTCAGAAAGTTTGCAATTGGAAATTGTCAGCTAAAGTCATTGAGGATTTTGCCTACATTTCATGTGCAAGTTCAAGCCTTGTGTCTCTTGGACACTTCTGGTTTCGAAGGTTTCTTCATGCCTTAAGGCAATTTAATTCATTTGTCTCTACAGTTCTCACTACTTAAGCAAGCAGTTACAGTAGTATTTAATACTGCTAGATTCTGAAACCTCCCTTTTGAGTTCATTTCAGCACATATCCATGTCCTCTTTGCTCTTCTAACTTTAAAGAATTACTCTTTTCCTGTGCATTGCAATGTTATTTTGAGAACCACCATCAATTATTTTACATTATTACTGTCTAGTTTGGATGATTTTGACATCTCAACTAATGCTGTATGCCAATAACTTTCCGAAGTCTCCTCCATTAATACACATTTAATGGGTAACAGACCAGTGCAGTCTGAATTTATTCTTTTATCACACAAAACCATTGATCAAATAAATTGACTTTGAATACACTGGAATGAAGATTAATCTATCATAATAAGAGCACAATTTTCAACCTCAGGAAACTGGGGCAGGAGTGAATCAAGTCATAATCTAGACAGATTTATTAGCAAAATTACCTCTTTGCATTTTTATTTGCAGTTACTTACAGTTGCTGTTGTCACAGTGTTTTTTTGTTGAAAACACACCCAGGTGGAACAGCAACAGTTCCATTTGGGAGGAAGGGAAGAAAATGCCCACATTGTGGTGTCAGCACAATGCTGAAACAACTAAACTATTAAAAGAATAGATTTTTTACTCTCTGCCTTAAAAACAGATATCTGGCCTGTCACTGCTGAAGCAGCGCTGGGATTTTTTAATACAACTTCACTCACCACTGAATACATATCCTTGTACAATAAGTGCTATACAAAGAAGTAATAAAGACAAAACCAGAACCAAGGTATGTTTATCCTCCTGATCAAAATAAGCAACAGAGTGAATTTGCACATGTCCTCGTGCGTGGCTGTGAGGAGAGGAAGCAGCAGCGACCAGCTCAGTTCTGGGCTCTTCTTTTGGCTTTTCTTTCCTTTCTTTTCAGGTGAAAAGGGGTTACCTGCTTGGAACTCCTGAAGAGGGGAGGAGGGGCAGCAGGCTCGAGTTGCCTACGTGCCTGAGCGCAGTGACGTAGCGGGGGAAGGATTGCTGTAGGAACTGCGTGACAACCAAACAGAACCCAGCGCATGGCTGCAAGGAGACAAGGCAGCGGTGACCAGCTCAGCTCAGCTCAGCTCAGCTCAGCCTTCTCACTGACAGGAAGAAAAAAAAAAAAAAATTGGGATGGAGAGGGTGGTTACTGAAAGATGGTTACTACCCGAACAAAGGCTAGTAGAAAAACAGTGGGCACCCAAACAGAGACCACACATAAACATGAAGATGTTCAGGCAGGTGGCTACAGTGAGTGCTGGAGCCTGGCACTTGATATGGAGAATGGCAGGAACAACACCTGTGTTAGGTGTGAGCAGATCAGGGATCTGATGAACATGGTGGCTGAACTACAAGAAGAGGTGGAAAGGCTAAGAACTATTAGAGACTGCGGAAGGGAAATGGACTATTTCCATAATCTAACCTCTACAAAACCAGAACAGGGGGTAACTCTTAGTGGAGCAGGGAGTTTGATACCCTCCCATCAGCAAGCCTCTCAGCCTCCATGCAGTAACCCACATGAGCAGGGCCAATTGGAATAGGTCTCCGCCCAACGGAACAAATGCAAATGGAGCAAGCATGCTACTTTAAGCAGCACACTGCCTACAGTATGCTTGCAGAATAGGTATGAGGCTCTGCAGGAGGAACAGGTCATAAGTAAGGATGAGGACTCAAGAAGGTCAGAAGCTGCACCAGTGACAGGTTACCTCAGTCCAGCCATCAAAACTAATCCTGAAAAGAAACCTCATAGGGTCATCGTTATAGGAGACTCCCTACTGAAGGGAGCAGAGGGCCCAATATGCAGACCAAACACATTTCATAGAGAGGTCTGCTGGCTCCCTGGTGCCCAAGTAAGGGAAATTGTAAGTAAAATTCCCAACCTCGTGAGTCCTTCAGACTACTACCCACTTCTGGTCTTTCAGGTGGGTAGTGATGATGCAACAATGAGAGGCTCACAATCAATTAAAAGAGACTTCAGAACCTTAGGGCATCTGCTAAAGGGATCAGGAGCTCAAGTTGTGTTCTCCTCTATCCCTCTAACGTCAGCAATGGACAAGAGAACATTTAGGAAGAGCCAAGAGGTCAATTCATGGCTCCGGGGCTGGTGTCATCGACAGGGCTTTGGGTTCTGCAATCACAGATCAGTTTACAAGGCACCAGAGCTGCAAACAACTAATGGGATGCACTTGTCCCAGAGGGGGAAAAGTATCCTGGGGCAAAAATTGGCAGGGCTCATTGACAGGGCTTTAAACTAGATTTCAAGGGGGAAGGGGTTAATAGTCTTCTGCTGGCCAGTGACAAACAGAGGGGCAGCTCACCAGAGGCAGAGGGATGGAGAGCTAGTAAGGGCTCTCAACTTGCTGCCCTGAGGCAAGCCATGAATGATGCACCAGGACACTCTGGAAATCAAGGGGAATTGGCACAAGAGAAGGACTGGGCCAGCCCAGCTGAAGTGCCTCTGTGCAAATGCACACAGCTTGGGCAACAAACAGGATGAATTAAGGGCCACTGTGCTACTGAGATGCCATGACACAGTGAAACTTGGTGGGATGATTCCCATGACTGGCATGTAGGGATAGATGGGTACAAGCTCTTTAGGAAGGATAGGCAGGGAAGGAGAGGAGGAGGTGTTGCCCTCTGTGTCAGTGACCAGCTGGAATCAGTGGAGCTCCACTTGGGGAAGGATGATGAGCTGGTTGAGAGTGTATGGGTTAAAATTAAAGGCAAGACAAGGGAAGGAGATGTTACTGTAGGGGTCTGCTACAGGCCACCTGACCAGCAGAACCAAGCAGATGAGGCCCTCCACAGGCAAAGAGAAGTGGCTTCCAGGTCACAAGCCCTGGTCCTCATGGGTGATTTCAACCACCCTGACATCTGCTGGAGGGACAACACAGCAAGGCACCAGCAATCCAGGATGTTCCTGGATTGCATAGATGACAACTTTCTCCTCCAAATGGTAGAGGAACCAAGAAGAAAAGCTGCTATGCTGGACCTTGTTCACATCAACAGGGAAGGGTTGGTAACCAATGTGAGGCTCAGAGACAGCCTTGGCTGCAGTGACCATGAAGCAGCTGAATTTAAGATCCTCAGGGCAACTAGGAGGATGTATTCTAAGCTTACGACCCTAGACTTTAGGCATGCAGACTTTGATCACTTCAGGGATCTGCTGGCCAAAGTGTCGTGGGACAAAGCCCTAGAGGGAAGAGAGGCCCAGGACAGCTGGTCAGTATTCAAGGACCACCTCCTCTGCATCCAGGAGCAATGTATACCAACAAGAGAAAAGCAGGGAAGAATGCTAGGAGGCCTGCCTGGATGAGCAAGGAGCTGCTGGACACACTATCACTTAAAAGGAAACTCTACAAGGAGTGGAAGAAAGGACAGCTAGAATGGGGGTATATAAGGAAGCTGCCTGAGCAGCAAGAGACCTGGTTAGGAAAGCCAAAGCACAGTTTGAATTGAATCTAGCCAGGGAGGTTAAAGAGAACACTAAGAATTTCTACAGGTATATTAATGGTAAAAAGAAGCCTAGGGAAGGTGTGGGCCCCCTCAGAAAGGAAACAGGTGAAGTAGTTACAAGTGACCTGGAAAAGGCTGAGGTTCTCAATGACTTCTTTACCTCAGTCTTCACTGCAAGGGCCTCCAGCCACACTCCTGGAATAGTCATGGAAGCTAATGGCAAGAACCAGAAGGAAGAACTGCTCATCATAAGTGAAGATCAGGTTCGTGATCACCTGAAGAATCTGAAAGTGTTCAAGTCCATGGGACCCGACGGGATACACCCAGGGGTACTGAGAAAACTGGCAGATGAGGTTGCTAAACCCCTCTCTATTATATTCCAAAAGTCCTAGCAGGGATGGTGACTCCACCACCTCCCTGGGCAGCCCATTCCAATGGCCAACCACTCTCTCTGTGAAGAATTTTCTCCTCACCTCCAGCCTAAACCTCCCCTGGCACAGCTTGAGACTGTGTCCTCTTGTTCTGGTGCTGGTTGCCTGGGAGAAGAGACCAAACACCTCCTGGCTACAACCTCCCTTCAGTAGTTGTAGACAGCAATGAGGTCTCCCCTGAGCCTCCTCTTCTCCAGGCTAAACAGTCCCAGCTCCCTCAGCCTCTCCTCATAGGGCTTGTGCTCAAGGCCTCTCACCAGCCTCGTTGCCCTTCTCTGGACATGCTCCAGCAATTCAACATCTTTCCTAAACTGAGGGGCCCAGAACTGGACACAGTACTCAAGGTGTGGCCTAACCAGTGCTGTGTACAGGGTACAATGACCTCCCTGCTCCTGCTGGCCACACTATGCCTGATGCAGGCCAGGATGCCATTGGCTCTCTTGGCCACCTGGGCACACTGCTGGCTCATGTTCAGGTGGCTGTCGACCAGCTCCCCCAGGCCCCTTTCCACCTGGCTGCTCTCCAGCCACTCTGACCCCAGCCTGTAGCTCTGCATGGGGTTGTTGTGGCCAAAGTGCAGCACCTGGCACTTGGATTTGTTGAATGCCATCATGTTGGACTCTGCCCATCTGTCCAGCCTGTCAAGGTCCCTCTGCAGAGCCCTTCCGCCTTCTAACAGATCAACACCTGCTCCCAGCTTGGTGTCATCTGCAAATTTACTGATGATGGACTCAATCCCCTCAATCCCCTTGAAGCCAGGCATTGATCTGCTGGCAAACAGAAATGGGAAAACTGTTTCTTTCCTCATCACACCCCACAGCTTGAGGGATAGATGAGAAAACTATTTGTGCTCCTTTAACCAGTAGTCCCAAAGAGTTGAAGTCTCTCTTTATTTGCCTTGGACTTGTCATTCTTTCATCCCTTGCTACTGAAAGATCAGCAGTATATAGTAATCTAGGGCCTGTACTTTATATCAATAACATGGGCCCCAAGAAAGCAGAAGACTTCTTGAATACATGGGTCTGGTCTTTCACTCCCTTCTGAAGCACCTATAATAATGACCCTTTTTTAATCGTTATCTGAAGAAATTTTGTTGTGGGGTCTAGTTTGACTAAACCTTGACATCTCCTCCCATCTGGGTGATTCTTCGCACATATTACTGTATAATTCCTCTTGCAGAGTATTGTATTTGTTTTTCAATGGCACCTGGTAAGGTGGGGTAGTTACAAAGGTTCACCCGTAAAGCTCCTGTTGTGATGGGTTGCTATTGTCTACTATCTTCTAAATCATCACGTTTAGTCAGGAAGAGAGAGCTCAGAGAGCTCCCACTAACGAGCTCTCTTGGCATCTTGGGTTTGTTTCATAGGACAAAGTCCAAGACTCTATCACTGTCTAACTTTCTCTGATAATTTGCAGTCATCATGGGTTGAGTTGAATCTGCTTCTGATATTCAGCATCATGTTGCTGTCATGCAAGCTTCAAACTGAAAGTGCTTTCTGGAGCAAAGTTACATGGGGCTTGAAGTTCAGATTGTAACATGAGAAGCTTCCTGTTCCAGTTGCTACTTTTGTTTTCTGGGTTTGGGGTGTTAGTCTTTTCTGCTGGGATGGTCGTGGGATGACGTGTGTGAGGGTAGGTCTGGATTCTTCTGCTTCTTCTGCATTTTGATGCTGCCCTTTCTTGGAAATAGACTAAGATAATTGTACATTGTATAATCACATCTCCAGTAAAACTCTCTCATCTCATTATCTCCACCTTCCTTTCTTCCATCTGAATTCCTTCCTTCCTTCCAAATTCCTTCCAGATTCCTTCCTTCCTTCTGAATTCATTCCTTCCTTCCAAATTCCTTCTTTCCAGGTTCTTTCACAGTGATGCTAAAAATCCATTTTCAAGTCTTCTGTCTCTAACAATATCTAGAACGTGTTTAGAGGGAGAATACAAGAAACATTGGCAATATAATTTCCAGCTCCAGTAACTAGAGATAAAGGAATTCTTGGCCCATGAATTACACCTAGTACTGTCATGTAAGTCACTAACGAAGCTAACTCCTTTGTAAACCAGTCAGATTTGGTCACAACAGTATTAAGAGGCAATTAATAACTATACATTACTGTGAAAAGGTGTTTCTTTCTGACTCATAGACAACTGCAGCTGGTCATAACTCTTTTGGTGTGATATGTCATAATTTATTCCCTATATATTTTTGCCTAGATTTTATGTTTTTTATTCATGATGTCCCATTCATGTGTTTGAATAGGTCTGCAGTCACAAAGTGGTTTGGTTTTCAGTTAACAGTAACTCAAGGAAAGCTGAAAAACTGTCTGGAATCCAGGCAAAAAAAGCCCCAAACAAACTCACAAAGCAAACCAACTAAACAACAAAGCCCCACCAGACAACAACAAACAACAACAAAAAAATCTGACATGCTAACAAACAAAAAAAAAATCAACAACAAAAAACAAATAAACAAACCCCCTCTAAAACTAAAAAACTTACGTTAAGGTAAAAAGCCTAAACTACTCCCAATCTCCTGTGTTTTACAACACAATATATTCAAACTGTTATTGCCAAAACTTTTATTCAAGTCTCTTAAACTACATTGTGTACAGCTCTACAAAATAACAAATCCATGCAAGCAACCTATGAATCATAATAGACAAAGGAAAATATCTGCAGTGAGAAGGCAGTTTAAATAACTTATTCAGAAGCATTCATTTGAAACAAATTAACCAGGCAGATGCTAAAATCAAGGGTACTTATGAGTGAGACTATGCAAAATGCAGTGTCATGGGTATTTCGACCTTTTTTTGTGTTTTTTACAACATGATTGAAACTAGGTTTGCATAAAGCCATCAATTTGAGAGTGTAGATCAATTTTCATTTGCATAAACAGGCTTCAAGTAACTGAAAGCTAAATGCATAGAGTAATATTGTGATAAATAGAAGAAAAATAGTTTAGTAGCTAAGGCCATAATTATCCACAGCACTCACTTTACAATTAGTTTTCTTTGCCAGCTTTAATCATGTGTTCAGGCTGAATTAGACACTGCCAATGCTGCCAGAGATATAATCCTCTTTCATTCCTTCTCATAATGAAATAATAATGCAAATTCACCACATTGAAGGGACAACCCATGTGAATTTATTATAGGCTTGAAGAAATCTCTTGGAAGGGATAAATTCTTTCTGGGTACACACTTGAGGTAATTCCAACCAGACAAGAGAAAAAAATGGAGCTGTCATCAGGCGCTAGGATATGGAATGGATTTAATTTTTATGAATAGGCTTTTAATAACTATAGCAGAGCTAAGTTCCAGCTTTAATAAGGGAACATTACTGCTGTCGTTTTCCAAATCTGGGTGTAGTAACTTTATTCGTGGAATGAAAACCAGCTCCAAGTCTCATTCATTGTTATACTGCAGCTTGCAGTGGACAAAACCTACTTCACAGTGGGCAGACCTAGTAAAAAAAATCTTCTAATTATTTGAGTTAAGAAAAATGAAACAATTAGCTTCTCATAAATCCATTTTTAGTATTCAGTGACATGTACCAACCCTTCCTGTAGAATAAACTCTACCTTTTAGTTAATGGTCAGATTTTTATCAGGTAAGGTTTGTTGTCAGCAAATTAGAACAGTAGATTTTTTTGAACTTCAAAGAGCCAATTCAGCTATTGTATAGCTGAGTATATAACACAGTCTAAAAGGGTGATTGTTCTTGGTAAATAAACAGATGAAGAACATAGAGTTTGAAACTTGAAATTGTACAATACAGATGAAGTTTGAATCGTGTGTTACATCACTATAAAATGCAGTCCAATAAGATTTCTGCGCAAAAAAAAAAGACATTTCTCATTTTATTAACCAGCTGTCAGAAGTTTCGAATGGTCTCCATGGGATTCACAGATATCATTACCACTACCCTGCTTTATGAAAGTACTATGCTGGCCGCAGAAGGCTGCTTGCATTACTAACACTAAGTTTCAAGTGAAAAGAAAAGGTGACAGCAATACTACAGATTTAGAGACATGATGAAATGAACACCTTTCGTTTTCTTTACTTATTTGTATGAATTATTTGAAATATATTCTCAAGCAGAAGAACCAATATTCTCCACAAAGATAGTGAAACTAGTCTTTCTCATCTGTCTTGCTTACAAACAAATCTTCAACACAAAAATAAATTCACTCTTGCCGAAACTTTTCATTATGTGCTTTAGCAGCTGTAAATATGGTCTTGGATGATTAAAAAGAAACCAAATGCCAAATGCTGCATTTCTATGCAAAACAGTATAATTTTTCACTTCATATATTCATTTTAATTTCATCTTCATTCTGCCTATCGAAGCCTAAAAGCTTTCTCTTAATTTTGGTAGAATAGGAATGCATATCATTTCTACTCTGTGGCATCAGACTCTTCAGATCTTATTAATGAGCAGCTAAAGCTTTTTTCTTTTACTATTTAATGTCTTCAGCATCTTAAAATTTCAGATTAAATACTTAGTGCACTTACAAGGTAAGTGGACATTTGAATTCAAAGTGAGGCATACATAAGGATACAAAGCAAGAAGTATGTCTGGAACAAATAATAACTTTCTATTTATCTCCACTTCTTCAAATCTATAGTTATGTGAATTATTTCATCTGTTGCATCTACTTACATTCATTTTGGTCCCAAAATTGTTTTGATGAGTAAGAACTTGCAGGAGAAAGATTGAGTATAATAATGTTAAAGTAACAAAGCCTTTTGAAACTTGATTGGTAGTGTTTCGAGATCTACAGATCTGCAGACTCAGTCTGCACTGCTGTACCTGAATATATGCATGCATGATGCCATGGTGACAGGATATATGGTTAAATCAGGAAAAAGGTAATTGGATAGTGTCATTGATTCACTGGCCTATTTAATCAAATACTAGTGTGTAATTCACAATATAAATATGCTAGCTTTGTTAATTCCTCTACCAAACCATCACTTTGTAAGCTATCTAGTACTATACATGACCAATAACATCAACCTAAACGAATAGCATGATCATGCAGATGATATTGTAATTGAGTAAATAAGATCTTGAAGTTGACAGCAGAAAAGATGGTCTGAACAAATGGCCACTTTGTAAATAACCTGAAGAATACAAATTAAAATTAATTGCATTTATTCAAACTTTGCACTAGTATTTACAAGGATGTCACTTTCCTTTTCAGGAAAACAATCTTTGAATGCTACAATATTTTTTTTCCATGGTGAATCTATTTCTTTCTATTTACTTTCATCATGGTGAATCAATGTTTTTACACCTGCTGTACTGTATTTTGTAAACAATTTTTTAAAGCTTTCTAGAATAACAGTTTATTCTAAATTTTTTTATCCCCTGTTGTATAAAGACTTCATACTATTAATCTGATAAACAACACTTTTGGAGTTCTATACAGCATTTGCTTTTAAAATTTCCCTTGTCCTTTCTATTCTCACTCTTTTGAATTTAATTTTTATGCTGACATTGTTTAAATGAATCTCAACCTGTTAAGCTTCATCAGTGTCATCCTTTGGTCCACAGCAAAAGCTTCTAATCATTTTTTTCCAGATCACAGGTCCAGGCTAGGAAAAAGATTTTGGTTAATTCTCAAATAATCAGTGCATTTGTTATTCCGGCAGTAACTGTTACAGCTCTAATGTACTGTAGTGAGAGAATTAAACTGGAAAAACTGGAAATACTGTGTAGTCTATATTTTATTTCCAATTTTCAAATAAAATCTTTTTCTTGCCTTTTTTTTCCCTGGTTTTATGGTTTTAAAATATGACTTTGATGTATTTGGATATCCATGTTCAGATACTTCTTTGCTTTTGTTTAGGTTGCCATTAATTCTTTTAGCTGTCATTCACTGTTTCATATTGTTTTCACTCTTTTTAACAATAAAGATTATGGCTGTTTTCATTGTTTGTTTTGGTTTCTTTTTTGTTTTGTTTTGTTTTACTTTGTTTTTATTTGTTTTATTTATTTGTTTTTATTTGTTTAATTTTTATTTTTTTCCTAATTTATCTCATCTTCTTATCTTCTAAACTTTAATTGGACTTTCCACCCAATTCTCGTACCTCTTTTCCAATCTCTTTCTGTAAATGCAGCCTTCCATTGAACTACTGCATGAACAATGGCAAGACCAAATATAATCCTTATGTAAGAATAAAAGAAGTCAGCTACTGCGTGTGCTTTTCTTTCAGTGTGAAATATGTGATTTTTTTCCAGAATACTATAATGAAACGATTTTGCAAAGAGCACTTACATCTCTTTTTCAGTTAGTAAAAGGAAATAAACCTATGACTGGAGGAAAATATCTTTATTCTCCCTCAACGCTTGTCTCATCCTTGCTCTCACTATCACTCTTTAACTCCATGTGTCATTATATTTAATTTTAATTTTGAACAACATTGTGAACAACAAACATTGTCCTGAGGAAATTTTTATTTTAGCTAAGTTAGAAACTGTTTAAAAATCAGGTGATAACATGACCTTTATGAAAATGGTGCTACCATGATATTTGTATTTTTACAACAGGCAAATGCAATTCCAGCATAAAAAGTCAGAAGAAAGATCAACTGACTTCATATCTCAAACTTAACCTCAACTTATGTACGCCTACAGCATGAGATTTTCAAAGGCTATTTATTTCTATAGTCATTAAGAGGCCATCAAAGTGTGAGGTCCTACCAGAGGAAATATGACGAAAGCTTGCTGATACACATGGTCTGACTTTTTCCCTATATATAAAAGCAGATTTTGAAACATTTGGAAGTTATTAAGCAAGAAAAGGACATAAATGGTGAAACTGTTATCACAGAATCACAGAATCTTAGGGGTTGGAAGGGACCTCAAAAGATCATCTAGTCTAAACTCCCTGCCAGGGCAGGATCACCTAAAGTAGGTCACACAGGAATGCACCCAGGCAGGTTTAGAATGTCTCCAGAGAAGAGGCCATAACCTCTCTGGGCAGCCCATTCCAGTGTTTTGTCATCCTCACAGTGAAAAAGTTTTTCCTTGTGTTCACATGGAACATAAGGAAAAACCTTCTGTGCTCCAGCTTGCACCCATTACCCCTTTTCATACTATAACTGGGCATCTCCGTGAGGAGCTGGGCTCCGTCCTCCTGACACACAGTACCTCAAAGACCACAAGGGCTTTGTGCATACTATCACTTATTCCTCTTAACACAAATCCAACAAAGGCCACAAATCAAACAAAGGTGGTTGTTGAATTGAAGCTAAACTATAGATGGAACTCATACAACAGAGTACTGCAAGGTACTGCCCTTTGAGGAAAATATCTGAAGTTCAGTCATGGAAATCACAGAATATGATAGATTATATTCCACTCCACCATTTAGTGATTTCATAGTATCACAGCTGATTTGATAGAATCAATCAACCAGGTTGGAAGAGACCTCCAAGATCATCTAGTCTAACTTATCACCCTATCCAATCAACTAGACCATGGCACTAAGTGCCTCATCCAGTCTTTTCTTGAACATCTCCAGGGGCAGAGACTCCACCATCTCCCTGGGCAGCCCATTCCAATGGCAAATCACTCTCTCTGTGAAGACCTTCCTCCTAATATCCATCCTATACCTCCCCTGGCACAACTTGAGACTGTGTCCTCTTGTTCTGCTGCTGGTTGCCTGGGAGAAGAGACCGACCCCCACCTGGCTACAACTTCCCTTCAGGTAGTTGTAGACAGCAATGAGGTCACCCCTGAGCCTCCTCTTCACCAGGCTAAACAACCCCAACTCCCTCAGCCTCCCCTCATAAAGCTTGTGTTCCAGACCCCTCACCAGCTTCATCGCCCTTTTCTGGACATGTTCCAGTATCTCAACATCTCTCTTGAACTGAGGGGCCCAGAACTAGACACAATACTCAAGGTGTGGCCTGACCAGTGCTGAGTACAGGGGAAGAATAACCTCCCTTATCCTGCTGGCTACCTATTCCTGATCCAGGCCAGGATGCCATTGGCTCTCCTGGCCACCTGGGCACACTGCTGGTTCATGTTCAGTCTACTATCAACCAGCATCCCCAGGTCCCTTTCTGCCTGGCTGCTCTCCAGACACTCTGTCCCCAGTTTGTAGCGCTGCTTGGGGTTGTTTTGGCCTTAACCTTGCACTTAACCTGCATTTAACCTTGTTAAATCTCATCCCATTGGCCTCTGCCCACCCATCCAGCCTATCAAGGTCCCTCTGCAGGACCCTCCTACCCTCCAACAGATTGACATCTGCTCCTAACTTGGTGTCATCAGCAAACTTGTTGAGCAGGAACTCTGTCCCCTCATAATGTCATTGATGAAGATGTTGAACAGCACAAGATCCAGCACTGATCCCTGAGGGACTCTACTAGTTACAGCTCTCCTGGCATCATTGATCACCACTCTTTGAACTCTATCTTGCAACCAGTTCCTAATCCACCTCAGTCTCTGCTTCTCCATCCCATACTTCCTAAGTTTGCTCACTAGCATGTCATGGGAGACGGTGTCAAAGCCCTTGCTAAGGTCAAGGTAGACCACATCCACTGGTCTCCCTGAATCTACCCATTCAGTTATGACATCATAAAATGCTATCAGATCAGTGAAGCAGGATTTCCTGTTGGTAAATCCATGTTGACTACTACTGATAAACTTCTTCTCTTCCAAGTGCCTTGAGATGCCCTCCAGAAGGAGCTGCTCCATCATTTTTCCATCGATGGAGGTGAGGCTGACCGGTTGATAGTTCCCTGGAACCTCTTTCTTGCCCTGTTTGAAGACTGGAGTGACACTGGCTCTCCTCCAGTCTTCAGGCACCTCTCCTGTCTGCCAGGATTTGCCAAAAATGATGGAGAGTGGCAGAGCGATAACATCAGCCAGTTCTCTCAGCACATCTCATCAGGGCCCATGGACTTGTGAATATTCAATTTGTGTAAACCAGTCTTCACTGGGAGCAGGGAGCAATCCCTCCTCCAGGCTTCCTCTCCTTCATCCAGGGTCCGGAGTATATAGGGGAGTTCAGTCTTAGGTGTAAAGATTGAAGCAAAGAAGGCATTCAGCAACTCTGCTTTCTCTGCATCCTCAGTTATCAGGGCTGCCTCCTCGTTCAGCAGGGGCCCCACACCTTCTCTATTCTTCCTTTTCCTACTGATATATTTGAAGAAGCCCTTCTTGTTCTCTTTTACTTCTTTTGCCAGTTTCAGTGCCAAGAGGGCTTTGGCCTTCCTTGTTGCCTTGCTACATGCCCTGACAACTTCTCTATAGTTCTCCCAAGTGCCAAATCCCTTCTACCATGAATTGTAAGTTTCTTTCTTCCCTGAGATGTCCTTCAAGAGCTCCTTGCTCAGCCATGCAGGTCTCCTAGCATGTCTACCCTATTTTCTACTCAAGAGAACACACCTAGCTTGGGCTTGGAGGAAGTGGTCTTTAAAAATTGACCAACTTTCTTGGGTTCCTCTATCTTCCAGGGTCTTAGCCCATGGGATTTCTGGAAGTATGTCTCTGAAGTGTGCAAAGTTAGCTCTGCAGAAGTCCAGGGTTGTAATTCTACTTGTTGGTCTCCTTCTACCCTGTATAATACTAAACTCCACGTCATGATCACTGTCACCAAGGCTGTTCCTGACCTTAATGTCCTCAACCAGTCCTTCTTTATTAGTTAATACGAGGTACAGCAGTGCACCTCTTCTTGTTGGTTCCTCCACTACCTGCATCAAGAAGTTATCGTTGATACACTGCAAGAGTCTTTTGGACTGACTGTGCCTGGCTATGTGAGCTTCCCAGCATACATCAGGGTGATTGAAGTCACCCATGAGTACCAAGGAGTTCGCTCAAAATGCTACCTCAAGCTGACCACAGAAGGCCTCATCAACATCCTCCTCTTGGTTTGGTGGTCTATAGTAGACACCTACAACAATTTCATCTCCTTTCCCACATCCCTTAATTGTTATCCACAAGCTTTCAACCTATTCTGCCTCCCCTCTTGGATAGAACTCAGCACATTTCAGTTGCTCTCGCACAGAGAGAGCAACTTCCTCACCTCGTCTTGCTGGTCTATCCTTCCTGAACAGTACATAGATATCCATGACAACATTCCAGTTGTGGGAGCTGTCCCACTATCTGTCAGTGATGGCAATTATATCATAGTTATTCAGCCTAATGCAGACCTCCAGCTCCTCCTGCTTATTCCCCATGCTCTGTGCATTTCAGGGAGGGAGTTAATCTATTGGCTTTCACTCTTGCAGTCTGACCATTCCCAGCCACTTCCTTGACCACCAACCTAGCAGTGAGCTCTGCATGTGCTGATTCCTTATTACTTGATCCCCATGGTACATCTTTGTAAGACTTTAAGAGTTCTTGTGTGTACCCCAGCATGGTGTAATAATAAAAGATCTTCTTCTGGTAAAAAGACTATAAATACATCATCTACTTTGACATCTTTGCAAAGCATCTTTACCATTTGAAGGCAATCTTTCACTTTTATTGCTGAAAAAAATAGCTGTGTTCATCTCAATGCTGAATAACCCATTTCTCCTCTACAAAGGAGCAATATTGCTTGATTGTTCTACGTGTTACATTTCTCCTTTCAGGTAAAACACTAGAGCTGAATCATGACTCCTTTAGTGTAGGCTATTTTTGTCAAATGAAATGCATAATCAACAGTTAAAACAATTGAGTTATTTTGCTAATCTCTTATTTCATACACTTAACTCCACAAGTTGCCTCTCAAGATAAACCAGATAATCAGCACTGCTGCATGGTTTTTTGTCCTGTAGTTGTACTGTTGAATATCCATTATGTTTTCTTTGGCAATACTACTTTTTTATGTAACATTTTAAGGAATTTTCAAGCAACAAGTATGGAACAAAGGATTAAACCAACCTGCTGATAAGTAGCAATCAAATAATTAATTGTTAATGATTGACACATATTTCAAATTGCTTTCTAAGTATTACTGTTATTTATAACAAATACAGAAGAAGAAATCATATCATTTCTGATAATCTACATCCTTCTCTATGGAAACAGTTCCCTATCTTCCTGGAAAGTGTTCAAAGATTTGGTTTAGCAACATCTTAGCTAGGAATATCAACTTTTCCTGTTTAACTCTTTAGTTGAAAGACTTGAGAGACTTGGTAGTGTCTAATCAGTATCATTCACTAGGAAAGACAGTTTTACTCATCTATTGATTTTGAGAGGGGGGACAGACCTTAGAAAGTATTCATCAGAAATTTTAAATGGAAACACTAGAAGGCACTCACTAGGAGTTGTATGAAAATTACATTCTGTGCATCTTATAAGAAGATAATAAACTGGGAGAGGTGGATAAGGTAGTAAGAATGGAAGGGAGATTGGGAAATGAAGAATGAATCACTTTGTCAGGAGATTTTGGGTTGCAGCAGAATATTGCAGTAAAAGTTTATTTGTAGATAATGGTATGAAAGTTAGCAGCAACATTGGCAAAATTATAATTAGAGGGTATTCCCTGAAGTTCACATCAATCTTTTTATAGCTTTACACATTTCGTTAATACTACTATCTCTAAGCTCAGCTAAAGCATTTTTTCTCCAAATCATTTAAGACTATAAAAGGTCAGACATGTTCATTAACACAAACCAAAGTGTAGGACTGTGAAATTATCCGATAAAGCACATGGTGACTAGTGGTTCTCTTAATATCACCATTATCTCCTTCCTACCTTTGGTTCTCCATTTCAGGCATATTAGCCATGTTGGTTTTGAGCCCTGGATCCTCTACTGGCTTGCTGCCTGAAGTTTCTAACAATGTAAGTTTTCTCAAAAAGGCTACCTAGAACTCTTTTCTTATGTGGCCAGAGTGATGGAATGATTTCAGTGTTGAAGTGTCTAGCTCATGATAGTGCATTATATGTACTAAGTATTTCTCCAAATTATTCACCAACAGAGCATTCCTGGAGAACATTCAGGAAGCTGGAGACCATTCAAAACACAGCAGAGGAAAAATCATTCATAATTGCTGTATGTTATATAGGTGACTAGTTGCTCTATCCCTCACACAATCTTCTTTTGCAAGAAGGTATTTCCAAGTCATAACTATTTAAATATTTTACATTAAAGGTGTAAGATGTATGTGTGCAGAGATGGAAACAATTCTCTTCCTTTTCCTCCTAAAATCAAGATCATATTTAGTTTAAGGGAGATCTTAGAAAATCATTGAGCAAGTTGAAATCACAGAATCACAAAATCACAGAATCACAGAATGGTAGAGTCTGGAAGGTATTTCCAGAAATCATGCAGTCCAACGTCCCTGCTAACACAGGTATGCCTGGATCAAGTTGTGCAGGAAAGCATCCTCAACCTCTCTGGGAAGCCTGCTTTTTGACCCACTACTAAAGAAATCTGGGATGCTTTATGCAGATGAAGAATTGTTCTGTAAGTATGATCAGTCATCTTTGGCATAAGTAGGCACCTTGCCAAATTCAAAGTCAGATTTGCACTCTCTGTTCTTGATTTGAACACTGATTTTTCCTAAATTTAACTTCTTGCTTCTGTGTACTTTGACAGTGGGAATACTCATAGTAAGAGCATCTTCCTTCTTCTGCTTTTACACCGTCTTAGAAAAAAAAGGCTTTGCTGTCCTTAGTTGACTCCTATCACTCCTTGGATCATTGGAGTAATTCCTGAGCTACGACATGTTAGACACTCTGAAGGAAGAAACATATGGTTTCTTAATTTATTTTTTATTAACACTTATCATTTTATTTCTACATTTATTTATTTAGCAACTTTACTCATTTATTCTGTGATACCAGAAAAGTCATAGAGTCAGAGAATCATTAAATCATAGAATCAGTCAGGGTTGGAAGGGACCACAAGGATCATCTAGTTCCAACCCCCCTGCTATGGGCAGGGACACCTCACACTACATCAGGCTGGCCAGAGCCTCATCCAGCCTGGCGTTAAACACCTCCAGGGATGGGGTCTCAGCCACCTCCCTGGACAACCCATTCCAGGGTCTCACTACTCTCATGGTGAAGAACTTCTTCCTCATGTCCAGTCTGAATCTCCCCACTTCCAGCTTTGTTCCATTCCCCCTAGTCCTATCACTACCTGATAGCCTAAAAAGTTCCTCGCCAGCTTTCTTGTAGGCCCCCTTCAGATACTGCAAGGCCACAAGAAGGTCACCTCAGAGCCTTCTCTTCTCCAGACTGAGCAGCCCCAACTCTCTCACTCTTCATCATAAGAGAGGTGCTCCAGCCCTCTGATCATTCTGGTGGCCCTTCTCTGGACACATTCCAGCCTGTCCATATCCCTCTTGTAATAGGAGCTCCAGAACTGGATGCAGTACTTCAGGTGGGGTCTCACCAGAGCTGAGTAGAGGGGGAGAATCACCTCCCTCAACCTGCTGGCTAATTTGATCCAGGTTCGTTTGCCCGGTTCGATCATAGGTTGATTACACATGATAGGACATTAATGAACAATGGAATAACAGGCTAGAAAAATCAGAAACCTGGAATACAGAGGAACAAACTGGAAACTCTTATAACACAAAACCAAAGAGCAATACCACCTCGGGAGACAGGACAGAACCCCCTCAGCCTCTCTGTGGAGTTAAGCCACAGAGAAAGTCTGTGAACTTTAGAAATAACCAAGTAAATTGTCTTTAGTTACTCATGAACCACTGAGCTTCTAGTCACCAAAACCGTTGCAATTTGTAATCTGAAGGGCAGGGATAATCCAAAGACAAATCCCAAAACTGGAAGAAGTGAGGGAGAGAAAGAGAGCACGCTGCTGTGGTGTGGCCCAGGGACTCAACATGCTGCTACTAGGACAATAACAGGTAATCGCCCTGAAGACAGGCACGAAGTGGTGCTTGTCACTGCCTTGAATCCTGTTAATGAACAGGGTGTGGGCTTTTGAATCATCCCCTATAAATGCCCCTTTTGAAAACTGAACAGCCCAATGGCAGATTACCTTTTCAAATACCACCAATCAGTTCAAAACGCTGTATGGCAGGCAAACTGTACACACCTTCTCGACTAGCCTCTGACACGTGCAGTTGTCTATGTGAAACGTGAGGCACGGGGTCCAGCTTCCATCCCGTCCATGCAGCCTCAACGGCATCTGCCTATTGGCTCCTCAGCCTCAAACCTGGACCCTGCATCAGGGAGGGAGGAGAAAGGGCTGTGGCCAAACAGCTTTAGCTGGTTCATTAATGCCTCTTCCAGGACACCAACAAAGGATGGAGATTTTCCCTAGTCCTCCTTTTGTTGTTAATACATTTATAGAAACATTTTTTATTATCCTTAATGGATGCAGCTAGGTTGAGCTCTAACTGTGCTTTGGCTCTCCTAATTTTCTCCCTGCATAGCTTTACGACATCTTTATAGTCCTGATGAGACACCTGTCCCCTCTTTCATCACATCTTGAGAAACTAGTCCTCTATTTTCATGAAAGAGCATTACTTTCCCACCTTATAAAATACATACCACAGAAAACAGTCAGTAGTCAGAAATAGTATCCTGTACTGAGAATGAAGGACGTTCAGCAGAATAATTTGTGCACGCTGATCTACCAAGAAAAGACTTGGATGTTTTCTTATTTTCCGTGGTTTTGGCTTGTTCTTTTTGCTGATCAAAATTTTGAGTGAAGAGATTTTCCTTACAAAAATAACATTAACATTATAATTTTACCTCAATGCTCTTATGTAATTAACCTGTACAGTTTGCAATATCTTCTGAATAGTGAGTTACATTCCAGAACATTTTTTTGTATTCATTTTAATACTGCGTGGGTCACAGTAAGACCAAATTCTGGTTGAGGTTCTGGCAATAGCTTCATCAAGAGACCAGTTCATAATAACGTCAAAGACACAATAACCTTTTGCCTGTACTATGTAATTTGCTTTAAAAAGATTAAATAATCCAACAAATGATTGATTTATCTATTTTCATTGAGTATTATTAAGGTGGGTTTGATGCAAACAGGGGATGTGTTTTTCTTTCACATTCCTAAAGTTCTGTTTACTTTCTCAAGTTTACTGAAGTTCTTTGGGTGAGTGTTCTGGATCTGATATACTTCTATGTCCTTAATTTCTGCTTAAGAAACAAGAGTGCTAAAATTTCAGTTGTCTCAGGAAAATTGATAGAAGTGAAACTTCAAGAGCAAAGTGTAAATTAATAAAAACATGACAAAAGAAAGAAGGTAGGAAGTATCTAATCAACAATTTATTGATGCAATAGGCACTAGGTACCTACCTATACAGTTACAAATTTTTCCATGCATTTTTTGTACAGAGTACAGAACAGCACTACATCAATCCTTCACTTAGTGTTCTTGCAGCTTTCTCTCTCACTGAAGAGGAATCCAAATCTTAACATCATTTGTAACATCACAAAGCATATTAATCCCTTAGGTCTCAGTGAGTATCAGCTTCAATATAATGACATACTTATTTTTGTTAAAATTATCTTCTCTAAAAGCAAATTCCGTTAAGCACAGGTTTTTATACAGTGTAACTCAAAAAAACCCATCAAAGATAGAGCATCTGCACTAAAACTACAACAAATGATTCTGTGTGCAGCTGGTAGCAATCAGTGGTCAAATACACCCACTTGTCAGGGCCCACTTGTCAGGGTTCTCCTATGACAAACAGCCTAGGGGAAAATAATTTTTTTTCCTTAGGAATTAGACCATATAGAAAATAATTTGACACAGAATAAATATACAATAAAGCAAGTAGTTTTGTTATTTTAAAGCATATTAAACTGTCAGGTTACTATTTCACAGATTCACTGATTACATTGAGTTGGAAGGGGCACCTCCAACTAGATCAAGCTGCCCAGGGCCGCATTAACTGTGATCTTGAATGTCTCCAGGGATGAGCGCTCAACCGCATCGCTGGACAGCCTGTTCCAGTATTTTGCACTCTCATTGTAAAAAAATTATGTCTAACCTAAATCTACCCAGCTGCAGTTTAAAACCATTGCCCCTCACCCTATTGTTACAATCCCCTCCAAACAGTTCTTCCCCCTCCTACTTCCTGTAGCTCACCTTCATATTGAAATGTAGCTTTAAGGTCTGCCCAAAGCCTTCTCCTCTCCAGGCTGAACGACCCAAATTCTCTCATCCTGTCTTCACAGGAGAGGTACTCCAGCCCTCTGATTATCTTGGTGACCATCCTCCAGACTTTCTTGAACAGGTCCACGTCTCTTTTGTGTTTGGGGCCCCAGAGCTGGACACAGTACTCCAGGAGAAGTCTCACTAAAGGAAAGTAGAGTGGCAGAATCACTGCTCTCGACCTGCTGGCCACGCTTCTTTTGATTCAGGGTCATGTCCTTTTAGGTACTCTAACAGGTACTTTTCATTAAATAGTGATAAAATGATTAAAATGTTATAATGAGCAAAACAAGAACAGTCTGGGTTAATAGAGTGAGCATTTGTATTTTTAACTCTAGTCTAATAGAATACAAACAGCTACAAGCAATTAGAAGTAATGCAAAAGCATTGTCTAGATAATGATGTCTCTTACAAATATATATGTATAGGAGAATAGGGAGTATTGCCTCTGTGGGCCTACAACTTCTTAGGGTGCAATCGCTATGAAAATGAGACAACTAGAAAATTCATAGTGGGAATATTATGGAAAATGGTTCTTTCCTCTTCCAGCAAGAGACATACAGCTAAATTCAGTCTTACCTTGGTGCTGAACACAAGTATTGAGATGCCACTCAGATTCTTATGACTTCAGTCACTGACAATGTCCTCTGAAATCTTAACATTCTGCAATCCTATCTACAATTTTCTGTCCCTGGAGGATGATTAGTTCAAGCATTGAAATGTAAGAAGCATTCAGCTTAAATGAAAGGTTGGAACTCTGAATCTCAGCCATCTGCCTATAAAACGGATGTAATGCTTCTTCCCTTCACACAAATCTGTGATGGTTTTAAAACTGTGTCTTTAATTTTTCTTCAAAGTTTGAGCAGAATAGTGAAAGAATGTAAATAAATCACTATTGGGTGTAAGAGAGCAAAATAATGATTATTCTAAACATTTGCATTGGAGAGAGAGAAATGTTTAAGAGTCAGTACTCAAAACAAGGTATGGGCAGTCTCAGTCTGTCTGCTTTGCGTTTCTCTTCTGGCTGGAGATAACACACACAATCGTGTACTGACCTTGACAAGCTAAGTTTAACAAACCTCTCTCTCTGCTTCTTGCCTTTCTTCCCTTTTGCCTGCTCTGGGAAAGGTGGGGGGTAAGGGTCGGGGGGGGGGGTGCGGACACATGCGTGTGGTGGGGAGGGTGCAGGAAGCTTTGTTGTGTTTTTCTGTTAATTGCACCTGTTTGTAATTGTTGTGAATAGTGTATATTTGTACATATTCATTGCATTTCATCATAGATTGTAGTTTACCTGTAAATACAGCTTCATTTGCTTCTGGACTGAGTGAGCCTGGTTATTGTCAGTGTGGGAGGGGGATTTCAACCCACCACACTGTAACAAAATCTTTCTCTGAAAAAAAATAATTTGAAGAATTTTTAAGATCATGGATATTACAGACATTCATGTTACTAATCTCTGGAGTGAAATACGTTGCTTACTCAGGTTCTACATTCTCAATCTAAAAACAAATAAACAAAAAACCAACTGACCTAAAAAAGGTAGTGGCTACTTTCTCTCCTTTCTGTTCGTAATTAACTTATTTCAAGTAAACCAGAAATCATACTGGGACTTTAAAAAATTAAGTGTTCAGAGAAGAAAGTCTCATAAACATGAGGATTCATAACCTCACCAGTCTTCAGTCACTGACTGCACTGGTCTTTGATGTGATTGCAACGTGATCCCATATTGAAACAACAAGAAAGCAACGGTGGTAAGTTCATAGCTCACCAACAATAAATAGCTGCGGTTCACCCTGAGTAGTAAATAAAGTAAAAACTAAGGCCGTTTCCTCTAGAAGTAAAGATTAGTTACCTCAGACACGGAAGTATAAAGCAGCAATATTGTGCCCAGCTGTTCTAGTCAGCAAGTTAGTAAGTCAATAAGATCAGCGACAATATGTTGGACAATAGGGGAGGTATTTAAAAAACAAGAAATTCCTCCCTTTCCCCACACTGATATATAAAAATATATATATAAATATAATTAAATATATATATTTCTCCACACTGATATAAATATATATATATAAATTGTGTGTATATATATATATATATATAACAATTTAATTTATATATATATATATATATAAATTGTTTTTTATATATATATATATATATATATACACACAATATATATATAAAACAATTTAATGTAAACTCTGTGCAGTTCAGTGATGTTGCCAAGGCTGTCAATTTGTTAACCACAAAAAATTAGGGTAAAATACACTCACAATTAAATTGAAAATATTATGCCTAAGACTTTTCCTAGCAGTTACCATATTTACACATTAATTCCCCAGGGAGTTGAGTGACTTGCAAGAGTGTTGTTATTCATTATATTCTTCTGTCATTGACACACATTGGAGTTAGCAAATACAGAGACTGTTATCATATAGTTTTGCATATTTGTCCTCAGCTCTTAATCTGAATACAGTTAACAAAACATGGATTGAACAGTCTGGAGACTAGACTAACTCAGCATTCTCATTCAATGCAAAATGAAACAATATTAATTCCTCCATGCATGAAAAGTTTTCACAGCCACGGGAAAGGCAAGAACAGAAATTTTTATACAATATCCCAGAGTCCCAAGAATACAGCTAAAGCTAAACTACGTCATCAAAACATTAAGAAAGCTGCAATATTTATCTCTGTTTTAAAACAAAAACTTTAAATCCTTCCATTATGTCAGATTTAGCAAACAACACAACTCTCAATAAAACCTATTGTGTTCACAAGCATAATATTTTCTGTCAAAAATATATTCTGATGAAATATACAGATGATTGAGCTAAAATGCTTTAAACTGCAAATTGTAATCCCAAACTAATTATGAAAATAAAGTCAAATCCATTAATTTATATAATTTCTAGGCTAGATAGGATATGAGAGAAAATTTCTATTAGTCAAAAATATTTCAGGGTTATTTAAAAGTAAAATTTTAAATGAGGAACACAGACTTACCTGAGCTGTTTCTCAAACTCTAGAATTCAGAAAAGATTTCACTCTGCTGACCTGCTTACACTCACTAAATAGACTTTTCCCACAGGTGTTCACAAGAAACCTACTTTATGGAATTATTCCAGTCTAAAATCCATTGTTATTTAATAATTTAAAAGAACTAACTTCAAATAACCAAGTTAAAAAATATGCCAAGCACAGGGTTTGACTGTATAATAATGTCTGTATAAATGTGTCTGAAATACTTTTTTTCAGAGATAGAACAAAAAGAAAGTATCACCTGAAAAATACCTTTTGCTCTCTATTTAATATTTAGTAACTCCAAAGAGGAATACAGCTATTTTCTTGCTGATGAGCCACACTGAAAAGAAACACACACTCAAAAAACCCCGAACCAAAGAAAAGCACTATTGAAGTATATTGCCTAAAGAAAACAGAAAATTGATGCATCTCTTTCAATTTCTCATGACAAACCTTGCTCAGGAAAACACTCAGACTTAAATTGTAAATGGTAAAATATGTATAGTTCAAATAGTAAAATGTTTAATATATGATTGGGGGAAAAAAAAAGGAAAATGGGAAAATTATTCCTTTGAAACTTAATTTAGCATAATATCACCACATAAACTTCATTTAGAAATATGTGAGCATTAAATTTAAACCATATCTTCTCTTTTCTCTTCAAGAAGTTTTTGCATAAAATGGTGAATACCAGTAATATACTTTCTTTTCAGAGAAGGTATTTGCAAACAATAAGACTTTCTTGTTCACACATAAAAGTTCCTTAGAAGGGAGTGCATTTAATGGGAAAGCATTTCGAGAATTTGCTCAAGAGAAAACCAGATGAGATCAGATTTCTTCTCTCAAAACCCAAAGTTAAGCTGAAAGGCCAGCTTGTCAGCAAATGTTTAACTGTGCTGAAATTCATGCCTGTGTACTAATACACTAATTGGATATTTCAACATTGTTCAATTATGGGAAATTCCATGTGGTAATCCTGTAACAACCTTCTATTAAATGATGGTCTAAATACAATTAATAACCTTTGGATATTCACTGTCAAGCTCCTAGGAAGACTGTCTTGTGGGTTAGGCAAAAGGAATTTGAAGTTTAGAAGCAGTTCAGAAAATATGATAGTGGCAAACAAATACTTATTAGGCTTGTAAAAAGAAAGCAGAAACTATTACCACAAAGCAGAATGCAACATAAAGTGAATTACCTTAATGAAAATTTAATGCAAATGACATTGAAGCAAAGCTAGGTTTTATGTGGTGGTGTTCAAAGGAAGCTGGTAAAGTGACAATTTATAGAGCATTCTCTCTATTGTGCCTGCCACAGGATATAGCAGTAAAACAAAACAGAGTCTTTACAACATTATTATTTTTGCAAAATATTCTTATGTTTACAACTTTAGTATTGTTTGACAGAACAGAGTTTTGTTGTTGTTAAGATTATACTTGTTTTCTTCTTTACATCCTTTTTTCCTTCTTCAGTTTCTCTATAGCAGGTACAAATATCCCAAATTCCATATATATATATATAAATATATATATATATATACACATATATATATACCAAATGTACATCAATGCCTGTACAACTTCATAGAGTTCAATTTTCATTCACTAAATATGGCTGAATGTTCAGACCCTCAGTCAAAACATTGTTTCAACAGAATCAGAAACACCTAAATAAGCCTCCTTTTGCTTGAAGACTGAAGTTCCTACTTATCAACAAAGCTGCTGTGTACTAAACTATAGAGGCACAGGATACAAACAAGTACCTGCTCTATAGTGTAGTGTGAAAAGCTAAGTCTATGCCATAATGAGGAGCTGTCCTGGGAAGTTTCAAAGCTTGCAGTTACTGCATCCATTTTCATCTCATCTCACACAGCATGGCTTTAAATGGCCATCAAGCCACTCTGTCACTCTTCTTCCTCAGCTGAAAGGGGAGAGAAAATACAATGAAAGGCTAAGAAGTTGAGATAAGGACAGAGAAATCACTCACTAATTAGTGTCACAGGGGAAAATAGACTCAAATTAGGAAAATGAATTGTTCATGAGAAACAAACCCCAAATCTAAAAGTATCTTTCACTTCTTCCTTAATCATGGGGTCAACTTCACTCTTATCTCTTTTGTCTCCTCCCACTGAGCAGCTCAGAGGGAAAAGGAATGAGGGTTGGAGTCAGTTCATCACATTATTTCAGTCACACCTTTCTCCTCTCATTCTTGTTCTGCTCCATCATGGGGCCCCTCCCCCTCTTACAGTTCCTCAAAAACTACATCAGTAAAGGTACCTCCTATGGGCTGCAGTTCTTTACCAACAGTTCCAGCCTGGGTCCTTTCCATGGGGTGTGCTTCTTCAAAAGAAGATACAGTATGGATCCCCAATGAGATCACAGACCCTGCCTGAAAACCTTCTTCCCAGCTCCAGCATAGGCTTTCCATAAGGTCACATTTACTCCAGGGTGCATCCACCTGGTGGGTTCCTCCATGGACTACAGTGTGGATATCTGTTCCACTGTGTACCTCCATGAGGTGCAGAGGGACAGCCTGCTTCACTATGGGCTTCAGTTCTAGTGCCTGAAGTACCTCCTTCCCCTCATTCTTCACTGACCTTGGTGTCTGCAGATTTATTTCTCTCACATATTCTTACTCTTCCAGCTGCTGTAGCACTTTTTAACCCTTCTTAAATATGTTAGCACAAAGGCACTATCATCATCACTGATTGGCTCAGCCTTGACAAGGAGCTAATCCACCTTGGAGTGGCCTTACATAGGCTCTCCTGGACACAGAATAAATTTCCTTGCAGCTCCCACTACCCATTACCAAAACGTTGCCACATAAACCAAATACAACAGATTGCATGACCTGAACCCCATGAAGATGGCAAATTTCCTACATTACTCATCCTTGGCTTCTAACATGATAGAAAGCATGTGGGGTGAGTATCATGTTTCTGCTTGTAAATTAACCCTTCCTTCATTTTGGAACACTTCAACAGGCAGAACAGTCTCATTTATTTCAAAAGCTGGAACACATGCAGCTAATAAACTAGAGAACTGAAGGAAAGGAAAGGAGTTAGTTTGGTTAAAAACAATAGAAAATGCTTCCTCTCCCCTGCTCAGTCCCTGTAATAATATTAACAAAAATGGCCAAGAGCCTAAGAGAGAAGAAAACAGTTCAGAGAGAGATCAAGGAAATCTGTGGAGATGCCTGTCCTTCAATTTGTAGTGACAGGTTTTGTTCGACTGAACACTCTGTATGCCATCCTATGGAAAGGGAGTTTAGTACTTCAGTATTCTTGTAGTCTAAAAAATTCTGCCTCTTTTCAGCTTGAAAGCCTCTCTATTTTTCTGTGGTGTATCCCCTATGAGAACTTTCATAACAGATCCTATGCCTCATTTGGAAATGTGCCCATATTGAGGAATACCTTAGAAAAGTCACAACAAATACACAGAAAAATAATAGAAACTAAAGCAGTAGATACAGGAAATTGATGCTTTGTTGAAAACTATTGATGTCTTTGTTGAAAACTATTGATGTCTTTTTCATTGATCAGTAGAGCAATGCCTTCAGATAACTGTGCAGTATGAAATAAGTTTATTTACAGTTAGCTTTTGTGTGTGTTACTATGCTTGGTTGTATTTATTCTTACATTGGGTTTGACTGAGCTGGAATTAATTCTCCTCACAGCATCCTTCCAGTGATGTGTTTTGCACCAGTAGCTGATAAAACAGCAGTGTTTTGGCTACTGTTGAGTAAGTGTCCAGGCTGTGTCTTTTCAACATTTCCCTGCCTCAGGAGTATGCTCAGGCATGGGCAAGATCTTGGAAGGGGAGTCAGCTGAGCCAGCTGACCCAGACTGGCCAAGGGGGCATATTCCATGCTATATGACATTAGCTCAAATACAAGAACGAAGTGAAAGAAGGAAGTTCGGGGGATTTGTCTATCACATCTATCCTCCAAGGGAACCACCAAGGTTAGAGAGCCCTGCTTCCCAAGACTGG
Source organism: Indicator indicator (assembly GCF_027791375.1). Lineage (NCBI taxonomy): Eukaryota > Metazoa > Chordata > Aves > Piciformes > Indicatoridae > Indicator > Indicator indicator. The sequence goes on along the minus strand of NC_072053.1, from coordinate 61,524,138 downwards.
CCATCATCCTGCCGATGGGAAGTAGAGACTAGTATCTCTCTCTCTGCTTTCGCTTCTGTGACATCTATTGCCTTTGCTTATTATTGTTATTAAATTGCTTCTGTCTTATTACTGGCTTTAGTTATACTTCTCCCCTGTCCATTTAAGAGCAGGAGTGATAGAACGGCTTAGGTGAGCATCTGGACTCTAGGCCAGGTCCAAACCACCACAGTATATTTTCATGCCGGAACCTGGGAAAATATAACGTAATTGTAGCTCTGCATTTTCTCTATAAGGCTGCTTAAGATGCAAACTTCTATGCTGGTCATGTGGCTTGTGGATAACATTTGCTTTGTTTTGGAAATACTTCGTTTCTTCAGGAACATGCCAACACAGATAATGGCAATATGTTTGTTTCTCATGTTTGTAGGGTTGCTGTTCTGTGGCAGAGGTTATGGAGAGGTTATGCTGGAGAGGTTATCATTTCTTTCTCCCCACCTGAAATGAATATAGAGAATTTTATTATGCAGACCCCCAAGATTTTAATTTATCCATATTTGACCTCTTTAATACTGCTAATCAACATCACTGGCATGTTATGGGTTTTGTGGAGTTTGGTGCAATCATGGCATGAAAGGAGACAACCCTTGGGAAGGGATACACTGAAATGTGCCCTGAGGTGGTTGGTCCCTGAGTGGCGGGGGGTGTGGAAGGATTTGGGCAGATTCCTAGGACAGTTATCGCCTCCCATAGCCTGGGAGAAGAAGCGAATCCTACTAAACTGACATGCCATCTGATACAAGGGTGCCTTGCTTATCCCAATGAAAACCAACAACTTCTGCACTCTACTGGGGCCTGAACTGTGCTTACAGAGCCACAGTTCAGTAATCTAGGAGAACTGTGGCTGAAGTAGGCACCCAAACATCACCTGAGGATACCATGGTTAAGGTGGGGACCCAAACAGCAACCAGAAAGATTGCCCCAGCAGTGAAAAAAGAAGCAGTGGAAAAGAAGGTCAACAGGTCCCTCTCATTGATTGGTAAGGGATGAGGAAGATTATGATCAAGAGGCTGGTCCATCAACTGGGAGATCAGAGGAAGTGAATGAGATCAAACAAGAAGCAGAGGCTGTTTTGTCCTTAACCTCAGCAGAGCTGAGAGCTGCTGGAGAGAGCATCAGGGAGAAACGACATGATAGCAATATGGTTTAGGTCATTATTCTCCAATTTTACTTAACAACAATACAGCTTTTATAATACTCTATAAGGGTGTCTTGTTCACATAAACTATGATTGGTTCAATTACTAGATGTCAGCACCTCCCCTTGTAGATAATTGTGCAGTTTTGCATCTGTCCTCGATTCATAAATGTGTCTTTCCACTATTACATAGACAGTTCTTACTTTCTTCTTCTATTCCTCCAGATCTTCAAAGGAAGGCATTGTTTTGTTCTTAAGGCATGGGTTACTCACAGACATTAGTCCATGCCCTCACTCCACAAGAAACTCCTCCACAAGTCCCCATTTTTCTTTTTGAGCAATCCATGCTTGATTCGCAATTTTTCAAAGACTTTATTTAATACAAGAATAAACTACAAAAGTACAAAGTAAAATAATTAATACTAAAACCAAAATCTTTAAACCTTCAATAAGTAACCCTTTAATCCATCCAGGAATGTCTCCAAAAAGATTCATTAACCATTTATCCAAAGGACTAATTTGCTGCTGAATTTTATCAGTATGTTGTTTTAACCATTGAATTCCTTTGCGAATTGATTCACTATGACCAGACAAATTCATGCAGCACATTCCATCAAAATCCTCACAGCCATGACCCTGGCTAACAACAAAAAATCTATAGCAGCACGGTTTTGTAATAAAGCATGTCTCATGCTATTTTGGTATAAAAGCAACTGTTCTAAAATTTCAGTGGTTACATTAGATTGCTTTTCTGACCACATGCTAATTTTTCTAATTCTTGCAAAACATTTCCTGCTGCAGCTCCAGGTACAAATACAGCTAAAGCAAGTCGGGATGCTTGACTCAAGAGCTGTACATTATCATCACAAGTAGGAGTAAGGCCCAATGATCTTTTTTATCTAGCCAATTTCAATAATTGTCTATGAGTAGGTGCCAGTATTGTTAATTTTCCTAAACAACAAGGACCATCTATCACATTTTTTGGTATTCCTTGCCAAGCTCTATCTCCACAAATTAAATAAAGTATCAGGAGGCAAGGCTTTTGCAGTTTTATTATTCCATAATAAATCTAGAGTTTTTCCAGTTTTATCAAATAATGTAGTCCCATTAGCACCAAGTGATGTCTCGTAAGATGTAGCCTGATTAACGACAGTATCATTGGTTCCACAACAACCTCCTGCACTCTAAAATCTATACTCAGGTCCAGGTGAAACACCAGTCCAACCAAACTCATTCCAAATCTGAACCTCAGCTGAAACATCAGAATGCTGCTGTAAAGCCTTTCCCCCTTGATAGCAATTTGCAAATACAAAACAAGTTTGAGTCCAATTTTGTGACTTATTCCCTATTGTTTGTGACGCTGACAAGTTCAGCTCCTAAGGATCCCAAGCAAAGTTACATTCAATCCCTGAATTAGTTTAGCAGAACATTCAGCAACACTATTAGTATTCTGACATTTTGCTGTACTATAGCTTGCAAAAGCACTTAAATGCAAATAAGGCACTCCTATCAAACATGTTCTAAAAGGATCTGATGCAGAAGCCATAGCAATACAAAATTCTTGATTGCCAGTTTGATTTGCCCAGGTAACCCACATATTAATTCTTGGATCAATCTTGTCCAAAAAGAGTGAACAATTCCAGGGCTGGGCAAACAGAGTTGTCGGGCAAACAGAGTTGTCACTAACATCATCCATTGGAATGACGTCATCCTTCACTTCACCAAGTACTGGTCTCACAAATTGAGCAGGTACCCACACTTGTTTTCCACCTGCAGAGACATAAAAATAACCTCAACCATTAACAATTACCAGAACAGGTCCATTCCAGATACCTGTTTTAGGATCCTGATATTCACCATCATCTTTGGAACAGGAACATCAGACACTGCTTTGTGATGTAATACTATAGGTGGGTCACTGTTGTCTCCTGCCAAAGTGAGATAATTCAAAAGAAATAAAACTTTAGACAATATTTCTTGTGCATCAATAATGTCCTTATGTTTTTCAACATACTGTTTCAATGTCTGATAAGCCCTTTCTATGATTGCTTGTCCTATAGGAGAATGTGGTATACCTGTAATATGCTGTACTCCCCATTTCTTTAAAAACTGTTGTACTCTACTTCCAATATAGACTGGACTGTTATCTGTTTTAATTTTCTGTGGTATTCCCATTACTGCAAAACAAGCTGTCAGGTGTTTACACACACGTTTCCCTGTTTCTCCTGGTAGATCTGTAGCCCATAACATTTTTTAGTATGTATCAATGCTAACATGCACATATTTCAGTCTTCCAAAATTAGGTACATGAGTAACATCCATCTGCCATAACTCTAATGCTTTAATAGCTCTTGGGTTTACTCCCAAACCTATTCCTGGTCCTTGATTACTACATAGTGGGCATGCTCATACAATACTTACTGCTTCCACACGTGTAAGGCCAAATTGTCTCCTAAGTGATTTTGCATTTTGGTGAAACATATCATGAGCTATATGAGCTTGTTGAAAGATATCCACTGGATGATTTATTTGTATAGAACTAACTAATTGATCTGCTTGTTCATTACCTTCTCCCAGACCTTTTGGTATTTGATGACTACGAATGTGTATGATACAATATTCATGCTTTCTTCCCTTCAGAGCTGTCCTAAGCTGGATAAATAATTCAACTAGTCGTGGCCTCTGTGTTTCTTTGAAAAGTGCATCCTCAATCCTTTGCACTACACCCATAACACAAAGAAAATCTGAAACCACATTCAGTGGCTGATTATGCCATTGTTGAAATGCCCAACACACTGCTGCCAATTCTAATGTCTGCAAAGAATCATCTGCTTTACCTAAAATGATGTGTTGATTCCATTGAATTTGATCCTGAGATTTCCATACATAAGCTGATCATTTTGTAAATTTGCATGCATCTGTAAAAACATTTAAACCTTTTACAGAGTTGTCTGATCTTTTAGGACATTCCAGCCATTCACAATTGCTGAGAACTTGCCACAAAGGACCTCCAGGACCCTTTGTATGCACTATTCCTGTATATCCTATTAAGGCTTCCTGCAATACCTGGGAGTTCCGCAAACACCATTCTAAATGCTCCATAGGAATAGGAACACCTATATCATTAGGCTGACACCCAGCTATTTCTAACAGCCTTGTTTGACCTTTTTGAATCAATTCTGCTAAAGCTTCCATATGAGTCTGAATGCTCTTTTTTTGGTCATACTGTCAGAAAAATCCATTCTAAAATTATCAATTTGTCATTGGCATTAGATAAAGGTAATAAGCTATCTCCCCCTTTTTCTTTTTGCCATTGACAAAGAACTGCAAATGGATGAGTTTTTTGATTACACAATAACAAAGAAATTGGTAAGTTCTGCACTCACCTACAAACCATTCCTGAGGCAACCTTGTGAAACAGATTTTGCAACACTGTTTGAAGAAAAGGTGAATTATTTACAGGTTTTGCAGCATCAGTTCCTTGTAACAATGGTAACAATGGAGCAATATCTGCTTTTGTAATACCCACAATATTACGTACCCACTGCAGATTTCCCAACAGAGTCTGAACATCAGCAAGAGTAGAAATTTTAATGTCCAATTCAATCTTTTGAGGTTGAATAACTGAATCAGAAATCTTCCACCCTAAATAGGTCCATGGTGTCTGTCGTTGAATTTTTTCTGGTGCTACAGTCAATCCTTTCTGTTCAAAAGCATTGATTACATAAGACACATCTTGATCAGTAAAAGGTTCAGATTTACAAAATAAGACATAATCCATATAATGCTAAATAATTGTTGAGGACCATTTTGACATAATAGGTGCTAAAGCCCAAGCCACATAAAGCTGACAAATTGTAGGGGAATTTTTCACCCCTTGTGGTAAAACAACCCATTCATATAATTTATTTTGTTCTGACTTATTTACTGAAGGCACTGTAAATGCAAATTGCTGACAGTCTTGTTTAGCCAATGGAATAGTGAAAAAACAGTCTTTTAAATCAATTATTAAAATATGTCAATCTTGTGGAAGCATAGCCGGTGATGGTAGACCAGCCTGTAATGTTCCCATTGTCTGCATCTGATCATTTATTTTACGCAGATCATGCAATAATCGCCATTTACTTGACTTTTTGGAATTACAAAAATTGGTGTATTCCATGGACTAACAGAAGATTGAATATGGCCACCTGCCAGCTGTTCCTCTACTAATTGTTTTACATATTGCAGCTTTTCCTGTGTTAATGGACACTGTTCTACCCAAATAGGATCATCAGAAAGCCAATTAAGTGATAATATGGGCGGCTGCTCAACGGTGACTGTTATGAAAAATTTTGTTTATCTGTAGTCAAAATGGCTCCCATGTGATTTAAAAGATCTCTGTCAATTAACATCTGCAAGTTTCCCGGTAACATCATAACATATACAAAAGTAACAACAGGAGTTTCCATTTCTATTTGCACAGCTATAGGTTTTACACTGATTTTTGTGTTAGATCCACCTCCCACTCCCACTATACTAGATGCTGGAACCCTTAAAGACCAAGTTGAAGGCCAACATTTTTGACTAACAATAGAAACATCAGCTCCAGTGTCTAACATAGCCATTACATGAATACTTTCAGAATTCTGTGTTATTGTGACAGGAATTACCAGCCTTTGTGACAGAGACCTAGTAAAACAGACTGTCGGTCCTGTTGACCCAAAACCTCCAGTTTGTTGAATAGTTGTTGCAGCCGGTTGCTCATTTTTTATAGCCACAATTTGTGCTATTCTGCTTCCCACTGGAATAGTAAAGGTGGAGTAATAGTATAAGCCATGATTTGAATGTCTCCCATATAGTCTGTATCAATCACCCATGGAATAACTATAAGACCTTGCAAGCCTGCAGAAGATCTATCTAACAATAGTCCACCAATTCGTTGATTTTTTAACAAAGGTCCTTTTGCTAGAGTTGGTATTTTTGCTACTAAGGTATTGATTAAGGTAACCTCTATTGTGGTTTCCAGGTCCACGACAATGCTTCCTGATGTTAGTAGTGGGTGGATATCCAGGAACCCTCCTGTGACATTGCAGCTATCGTTGTCTTTGCGCGGCTGTTCGCGTTCAGTCACCCGTTTCCCTGTCATCTACAAACAGGTGTGGCATGGGTACTAATCTGGCAATGGTTACACTACACTGCTGTCTGACAGCGATTTCTAAAATGACCAGATTGTCCACATTGATAACAAACTAATTTTTCATTAGTGAGCTTTTTTCCCTTTTGTCCCAAACTTTGTCGTTTGTTAAAAACAGCAGCAAAAACCTGTGCTTGAGCTTCCATAGCCCCTTTTACTGCTTCTGCAACAAAAG